>NC_142417.1:12416250-12788125 GCF_059516105.1 Syngnathus floridae | reverse complement strand
CACTAGCAACTATGTGCTTGTGTTTCTCATCTCAACTCATTTATCTATCTTCTGTAGCAGGGATTTGTTTATTTGTTTATTCGGTTTGTACATTGTCAAACATAAATGACAATTTTGGTACATGTACTGCAAACACATGACTTGTTCTCAAACGTTTTGATCCAGAGAGTCCTAACAGAGGAGAATTTGAACAAGGACCCCAGTCAAGCCCCCACCTGAGAAAAAAAAAATCATGTTACCCCTAGATGTCATTTATTTGTTAAAAATGCAAACCTAAATATGCCTCACTTGCTCATAAGAAAGAAACAGAACCAACTTCAACAGAATTAATTTTAGTATTTACTAATCATCCTGAACTGATGTGGACTTATTCCACAAACAACATGACTGTGAACAGAGGGGAGACAGTTAACAAAAGCAGTCAGTGTTGCCTGAGATGTCAATATGAGCAGAATTGTTTTCACATCGTTTTCCGTACCCGTACCCAAGTCATACCCATTTATACATTGCAAAAGTAGAGATTTATCAATCTGTTGGAAACGTTCACAAGCAGCAAATAAGATGCAGAGGTTGTCTTGCGTCACATGTGCAACTCTACATAAGAAAAGTGTGTCAAAGAGCAGGAAATGCTTTATGCTTTCAGGGAAATACATCCAAATATCAGGTGTTCAGGTTTGTTTGCATGGCCTTTCAACGAAATGATATACTATATAACAAAGGATTTTGCGGACTCTAAAGTTACATCTTATGGACCCCGTGTGATCCGGGGACCCTAGTTTGAGAGCCACCGTTCTGCACTATGTCTTATCCTATTTGGAGTCACCGACAGAGAAGCTGGGGACTATATCCCAGTTGGTTTGTGACTATTTGGAGCTGGGAAGGTCTTGAGTTCTGATCGTACTCCAACCTTGGTCTGTGAAGCTCCAACACAAAGGTAGTGCTTAAAGTTTGAATTTCATTTCAGGGTTTGAATCTATGTTCTGGTTCTTCCTGTGTAGTTTTTTAATAACGTCTCCTGTTTTTTCCCCACGTTGCGAAAAACGCAAATTTTAGGCGAGTTAAACACAAAATTGTCGGTGTGACAGGGATCCAGCTCAGCGTGTAAACCAAAGGTAGGTTGTTTGAACTCGACCCACATATGTGCAAATTGACCCTCTTTCCTGGTTACAGAATGATTGTGTGCCCTGACTTCTTCACCAAGAGATGCAGTTAAGTCTCATCAGAATTCCATAGCAGGGCAGAGAAGAGGTTCCACTTGCATTCCTGCCAAAGGCGCTCATTTGTCAGAGAGGTATGGAGATCAGAGGCTGACTAATCTCCCACGTCTCCCAGACTGTCAAGCTCCGCCTGCATATCAAAGACAAAAGAACACGCAGTGCAAGAGAGCAGAGCAGCCATTCAATTTATACAAGGACCATTTAAACCCCCCTGAGCTTGCCCTTTGAAAATGCCTATTAGCCTGGGTGAGAGAGATTACAAGCAAATAAAATTACATTCATTGTGATATTTGATTTCATAATACCACCGGAATTATAATTACACCGCACTCATAATTTTCATTTAAAAAACATTTGATGGCAACAAAGAATCAGAGATGGGAATGAGCAGGTTATGTAGCTACTGATTGAATGCACATTATCTGGCCTGTTTCACCAGAAGTAACAATAATGGCAGAATAATAATGGCATGAATAGGAATGTAATCAGGTGAGAGTGGAGGATTTAATGATATTGGGTACGGAGGCTCTATTTCATCCCTAAGACATTCCATATAGTGAACAGTGTAGTGGAGAGATTTAAAAAAAAAATTTTTTTTTATAGTTGATCAATTTACAGCTTCAATATGGAGGGATATTTAGGGTCATTTTTTCAAAATGTTTTTCTCTCTTCTGTCTTATATGAACCAACATTTACACAAAAAGTCTTGTAAAAAGGTTTTCCTTTGGGTTTTTAAATATTTTATACACATATGAAAACACTGACAACATGAACCCTATTCACATGGACAGAAAATGGTGTTAAATGTCAAGAGATACTGGGCGACAAACATTTCACCTTCTACTTTTCCATCCATCCATCCATCCATCCATCCATCCATCCATCCATCCATCCATCCATCCATCCATCCATCCATCCATCCATCCATCCATCCATCCATCCATCCATCCATCCATCCATCCATCCATCCATCCATCCATCCATCCATCCATCCATCCATCCATCCTTTTTGTTTTATGTAAAGAACGGCCACGTTTGTGGTGCAGTTCACTGAGACGTGTTATGAAATGTTACTATGATACACCTTTGCTGGTCACGTATGCTTAGATTGAACACTGGGGGTTGAGGGCACAATTTTCAGCGGTTACTCAAACAAAAAGAATGTCGTTTTAGGGCAGTTTAACAAGTACGGGCTCCGAGATGCGGTGTAAATAAATGACCCGAATTTTGATGTATTTTCCCTTTGAGAATAGTGTTACATAAAAAGCCCTTAGCTACAATCTTCTGTATCTGTAAGGGTGAAACAAAAAGCACAATGGTGCATCACATGGGGAAATAGTGCATATGCCTTATGGCCTAAAGTGACAAGCAGAAGGGAAGCGATAAGAGACATTCTCACAAACGAGTTTTGAGAAGGGCCAGCTTGATAGCAGTACTTGTTGTTCTCATGTGTTAAATAGCTGGTCTTCAACACCCTCGATCAATCGCTGAGTGAGCCACTGTGTAGCTAAGGGTTGTGCTAGATAGCCAGATGGCTGAAGTTTATGGAAGTCTGCCTACTCTCATGCGTCTGTCACAAATGCCATGATTGTGAATGTGGACACACTAAACTGCACGTTCCTGCCAGGATGTTTTCCCAATTTGATTAGTTGGAATAAATATTTCCGGAATGAAACGCTGATTAAAGATCTGTGCTAAACAGCAACAAATTATAGTTAGCCTCAGGTTGTTTGTTTTGGCTTGTACAACAGGATGATGTGACAAGAACTACTGTCGACCATACCGTGCACAATGTTGCATACCAACCAGTGTATGATAATTCTTAACCTGAAGCAGGCAATTCACCAATGTATGCAACAAAACGGCAAGGCTAGAATTGCTTGCGGCTGATATTGACTAATCTGCAAACAATCCGCTCCTCAAGCTCCCATTGCAAGTGGAAGAACAAGCCCCCAAAGCTCTGATATTAACGAACACAACAAGATAAGACGGGGATTGTTATCTCGGAGCATGGAACTTAGCTGCGATAGGAGATAAGCCTTTCAAAGCATGTTTGCTGTCAGACACGTTTCCAAAGGAGCTTGGGAGGTAGTCCAAGCCTGGAATGGAATGCTGAGAAGCCAGTCAGGATATGATCTTTCTGACCTTTACCATCTTATTATAGCCACCTTTGGCGCATAATGTTTACAAATGTGATGATAAGGATCCACCTAAAGCCAGACTCTGGAACATGCGGAACCTCCGGTACCATAATTACTTCTACAAATACAATATTCATTTGTATGAATAAATAATGCCAAAATACATATATGTCATGTCTATGTCCTCCAGAGTCGGCGACTCTTTTCATGATATTATGGACTGTGATGGAATTCTTACATTTCTTGCAATTGTGCACAAACACACATTTTTAAACGGTTGCATGTGTTCCCAAAATGGTGAACCTCATCTCATCCTTGCTCTTGAACACGAGCCTCTCGGGCATACTCCTTTGATATTTATGTATGTTTGCTGTACCTAACTCGACTATCACATATGGCCTCTGTTTTCCATATTGCAAACTAGTTCAAGCACGTAAGAGCTTCCTTTAACATCACATGCCATATACGCCTACTCTCTCTCATTTCTATAGTGCGGTGTAAGAGTGTAAGGCTCCATCAAAAGGTCGGAAAATTATAATGGTATATGTACTAAGGCTGCGAAACTCCTGGTTTTCCATCTCTAAACCTTTTTGTTCCATATTAAGCCTTTGAGGTTTTTCTTCAGTTTTTCATTCCTAAATATCCTCACTCAGCCATTGTGGTGGTGACATAAGACAGACAGGATATTTGTCATAGATCCAAAGGTGCAAAGACATTACACAGTCACAGTACTTTGTCACCACTCACTAGGGTTTAAAATTCACACCATTTGACGCTTTCCAAGTCTGCTCCTTAACTGCTGACTGGTCTGGTTTCTGTCAGCTGCCTTGATGTTGACAATGCGGTCTAAAAAAAGGTGGCAATATGGGTGCATGAACACTGATGGCCTTTTTAGGTTGTCCGGTCGATGAGAGTGTTGTGACAGGGATATGCTGCCAAGGCCCTTGACTTCGTCCTCACTCCCTTGGTTCCCAGTTGAGATATACTTTAGTGCTTTGTATTGGCTTTTATCAGGAACTGTGAAGCCCCGCAATGACATGGACGTCAACTCAAGCAGCGCCACCAATCTCCCTAATCACCAACCCCAGAAGAGTATCCTAATGTGATCTTTGCATCTTATTATCAATCTCCATTTAAAAACAGGCCTCATGTGGGAACTAATACACTGGCAGCTGTTTGGGACGCACTACATTGCAGTACAGGAGGCTTTCATCTACTGGGAGAAAGTGAGAAGAGGGAGTGAAAAAGAGCTTGGACTCAACCATTCATTTACTGCCCATCTTATTAGCTTGGCATTGTGTTATTAGCTGCTATTGTGCACCACAAAAGCTCCTTAGGCCTGTTCTGCTGTTTGCTGAATCTGAGCTTTGTGCCAAGAGCTTTTTGAAGGTATTTGAGAGCATGAAAATTCAATCCTAAACCTAAAGCATTGAGGTTTTTGATGGATAAATGAAAAGGATTAGTAAGACAATATGACAATGTCTTAGCTCTGACAACATAGATCTCACTGATTTATAGTTTATATTGCACAGCTGTCTCATAAAATTCACCAGCACAATCTAGACCAGTGGTTCTTAACCTTATTGGAGATACCGAACCCCACCAGTTTCATATGCCCTATTGAGTATCCTCCAATTTTTTTTTTATTTTAAGTCTCTGGCATTGGTCGTAATGCTGAAATGATCATTTTTCAGCAGACCCCAAAAGCTTTGTCCATCCATTGACATTGCATCATCAAAGAGGGCATTCTCAACACTTTAGATTGGTGAATATTTTGTATAAATAACACCAACATGGATAGATTTGTCATAAAAAATTATGGACTTGTGACAGAAGATTTTGGCCAGAGGCCAGCAAAATGTTGAGCGTACCATCTTTGACAATATAGGAAAAAAATACCTTTTGCACCATTGTAAAGAATACTCATAACTGCTGGGTTAAAAATTGGACCGGCTCAGGAAGTTGGGTCAATTGACGTTTTCTTCACGGCGCAAACACAAAAAGTGTTATGAATCCAATACATTCATATAGTTTTGCCTGTTACAAGAACATCAGTTACAAAAAAAAAAAAAAAAACGTGTTGGGCTGTTAGGTAAAATTTCAGAATGCGCCTAAACTGCATTGTAACAATTACAGGTAAACTTAATTTGACCTTCTCTAAAATCTTTAATGCACATTCAAACTGTTCATTGTTTGAATACCTGAGCAAAATTCACAATAGGTATTTGATGCATAAACATTTTCAAATGAGGTCTCCGTCTCTGCCTTTCAGTGACTCTTCCTGTCTCTTGGTACCTCTAAGGCATAATCATTTAAATATTCATTCTAATTGAACCAGAAAAATTACTGATCCACTCATGGATCAATTAACCTTTAGTTAATTTTGCTGTTCAGCTACAATTTGTGCAAAAAGCACTGAAACTGAACAGTTGAATTGGTCATGTGCATAGAAAAGATTTGAGACGGTTAAAATTAGTTCACCTGCAAGTTATAATTTTTTGTAGTGTCTTGAGTAGCTCTTACGAGCATTTTTTTTTTTTCCAACCAGCATTTGCAATAAATCTCATTGCATAGTACTGGCAAACAGTATACCAGACAATGTAGAACCAAGATACGTATCACTGTTGCATTTCCCGTGACACCAAAAGTTCTAAAAATTCACTAAAATAATTTTTTCAAATGAGGAAGTTGTAGAGGGAAGCAGTATTTAGATCTGCAAGCCCCGACACAAGGAAGAAACAAAAGAGCTACGAGAAGGGCTGACAGCTGCCGACGGCGCAATAACCCGTCTGGGTTTGGACATCCTAGGCAATGTGTGAATTGATTCCCTTCTGATGATGGACTGTGGGCTGAAATAAATTGACCTTGCCAGATGATGAATGAAACTGATGGAGCTTTTCATCTCCAGAGGGTCTGATCCACACTGTAAAATGGATAGAGCACAAGATAGTGATTGAGGCAGCCCAAATGGAAGGTGCGTCTTTTTTGTGTCCACGCGCTTGGTAAATAATGCTTACAGGAAAAATCAGTAAGCAGTAACAAGTACGAGGGTTAAGTGCCTGTTGCTGACGAGATGATTAGGACCAGAAGCACATAGTAGTAAAGTGAAGCTGTCTGCGGACAGATGCTACCCATCTAAGCGATACATGGCTCGATTTCTGGGAGCCTAAATTGAAAGCAATAGTAATTTAAACCTCCCCAATACACCGGCTCAATCCTTTCATTGTGGTTGCAACAAGCCTTTAAAAAAAAAAAACTCAGCTCAAGTGTGTGGAACACAGAGGTGCCATGGATTTTCAATAACATCCCCTAATGACCTGGCCCCAGTTTGATCCCACGCTGTCATTATGTGCTGATACCATTGGATAGGATCTCACGGCACACAGCAGTGAGATGAGTAGCGAGGGCATTATCGGGATGAATTGGCCGTCCCCGGACAGGAGGCGAGTGTAGCCAAGGTCTTGTCGATAAAAAGACAGGGCACCTCGGGGCTCCCATCGCAGCCACTCCACTGCATCTTGGGGCCTCATTAGAAAGGCAGATGAGAGGTTGCGCATTAGGAGAGAGCCTCTCACCCACCAATAGCCTGCCTCGAAGGCATTGTTCCTTTTAATGAGCCCAGACTGTGGGTCAATATGCTGCTGGGCTGCCAGTCAATACTGGTTACCTGAAACACAAACACTCAAAACCTGCTTTCATACAAAATCAATGACTTATTTTTCCCCACCAGATTGCCAGGGCACTAGCTCATCGATCCCACTGAACAGCTCCGCATCAAATGTTTGACAAATCGTGGTCCGATGATCGGATGGTGAGGCCTCTCGGTAAAAATACGGTATCATTGCAAAGTCACAAACTGGTGAGCAAATATCCTAAAAGCCACCAATTAATGGTAAAAACTACAAAAATCACATTAACATTGCACAGGTGCAGCTCACAGTATGTAATAAAAGGACAGGCAGAAAACATGTGACATTAGGTCCAAACTTTATTCCATACATTTTAAACCATGAATGTTCATTTTTTTACTTTGCACGCCTAAAACTCTACTGCTTTTGTATACAAGAATCTAAGAAAAACAACTGCACATAACCACAAGTTTGACAGAGAAAGTCTTTTTTGTTGCACACTTTAAAGTGTCCTTCTTTTCTGTCTGGCTCGGGCCCAGTTTATGACATGGAAGTCTTTAAATAATACCATTGTTCTACCATTGGTATAGTTTACCCAAGCCTCTCGGTGTCACCAGTACAGTACGCTGCCTCCAGGAGCTCTAGTTAGTGTGCCATTGCTGCTTTGCATAGATAGCAGATGATCCACCTAGGCTCCCCTCCGGCACCTACCGTCACTTAAAATCCATTGGCATGGCTTGTCTGTTGTCTTGATATTCAAGCAGGATGAATTCCACAAATTGGACTCAATTGTGTTTTTTTTCTTTTCTTTGTTTTTTTTTTAAAGAAATGGTTAAAAAGCCTAGTAAATTTACACCGTCATTTTGCAGCAAAGGGATATTAACAGGTTATATACATCAGCTTTCTGTACAGAGACTGAACAAAGACCTTATTATATATATTTGTCTGCATATCTCAGAGGCAAAACAAATTGGTTATATAACACTGTACATTGCCATTTTGAGGATATCCTGGTACCATGAGGTTAAATTGCCCAAGGGTAATCCAAATCTAGTCTTTTCAGTCATAATGGATATAACACACAATCAATGGGGATAAATATTGTGTGACAAACACACAAATTACATCAAATTAATAGAAATGATATCTATACATGGAACAAGGATAGCAAATATACAAACCACTTCGGAGCCTATTTTTCCACTTACAGCTGAAAAAAGTCATTTGATTAATATATTAATAATTATCAAATATTTAAGGTGGCTATAAACATAGTACGTGTATTTGTGTTCTCTTGACTCAAACCCTCAGTCAACAAAAAAGAGTCATGGCATGTGCTCAATCAGATACTGTACATACATACCCTTTCCCTTAGGGAAGTCTGCTCTTCTGTGTGGAAGAGGAGTGCGTTTTGTTCAAAGGACAATTTCTGATTGGGAAAGTGGAGTTTGTGAGTGCATTTTTCCGCCCAAGAAGCTACCGTGCCTCGACCTCTTTGGGGTTGCGAGATGGGGAATAGTCCCGTGGGTCCTGGGTGGTCGTGAGGGGTGTAGTCCTCCTGGGGGAGGCTGGCCTGGTACTGCCAGCTGGCACAAGTGGCGGGGGGGCGCTGAGAGCAGCAGTAGGGGGGGTTCTGTTCAGAAGGCCGTTGTGCCCAGTGGAGGGGCTGAGTCTGGGGTAGGGCATTCCACCAAGGTGGGGCATAAACGAAGGCATGTGCGGTAGGTGGCCTTCCATGGGCGATTGGTGCAGCTGATGGAGCCGCGCTCGGTCCAGCTCTTCCCGCAGGTGGAGGCGCTCTCGCTCCTCTGCCTGCTGCCTCATCCTCTCGTGCTCCCTGCGTACTTCCAAAAGGTGCTCGTGGTGAGAGTAGTCGTGAGCTTCTCGCTCACGGTAGGCACGCTCCTGTTCGTACATGCTGGGGAAGCGATGCCCTTGTTCGGCCCTGAGTTGGAAGTCCATGCGCCTCTGCAGGTCCAGGCTGCGGTAGGCCTCTCGAAGAGGGTCCCAAGGAAATGCGGGGTGGGGGAGACGTTCTCTTCCTGCCAGCGGGCTGACTCCCATGAAGGGAGCCATGCGTGCCCGGTCCAGAACATTTAGGCTGCCCATTTGGGGCATGGCACTCATGGAAAGGGGTAGTGAGTGTGCCATGGGGACAGCATGCAAACCCGCTCCTGGAATGTCACTGCCACGCGGGGAGGGAAGATGAGGATGCTGAGACAGCGGAGGGTGGTGGTGGTGTGGATTTCCAGGCTGGCTAATAAGAGCTGGCTGCACTTGTGCAGGTGGCTGGTTAGCTGGCTCAGAACTCACCACCATAACTTCCTGCTCCTCTTTCCTCTCCTCCTTGATCTTCATGTCATCATTTTTTACCTTGTGGAACTGTTCCCCGCTTGGAGGCTCTTTCCTCTCACTGTCTTTGAGTATAGGCCCACCCGCCATTTTCATGCTCTGCTCATTGGTCACTGCCTTGGAGTACGGAGAAGGAGAACGCTGAACTGGCTTGATGGAGTCTTCTGAAGATCTTCTCTCAAGCATCTCTTTACCAGGAGAGCGGCTCTCCTTTATCTTAATGTCAACTAGGGCGGAGGAGTCTCTATGGCGCTCTAGTAGCTCTTTCTCTGTTTCACGCACCCGATCCACACTGCCACTGTGATGCCGAACTGGATCACTATTCTGGCTGGTGGAGCGTATCAAGTTGCTGATCTGGTAGCTGACTGGTGCAGAGGCTGGAGATGACCGGTTGGAGTGGCGGTTGCGTTCCACCGAATCTCTGTGATGATAAGAAAATCAGGTTTCAGTTCGGGCTGCCATGCTTTCTGTCTCCAACTGAAGAGATTTTAATTTGAGAGATTTCTTTGCTTTAAGCAGCCTGGTGCCTATTCAAGTCGGTCTGTAGGGTTTAGGAATATATCACTGCTTCTGGAGTCTGCTTCGGCAAGCCTATTGGCAAACCATAAGTTGTGTTGCAAATCTTTTGAGTGGATCTACTAACAATATTACACTAAAACCACACTTCCTGAAGAGATTGGTCAGACATGGCCTTCCTGCGTGGAGTTTACAGTACACGTTGTGTGTGCATGCATGCGTGGGGTTTCACTGGCTACTCCACAAATCTCAAAACATGGTTTAACTACAACATAGGTTAATTAAAGGATTTATCCTTAAATGTGGATGCGGATGTGAATGGTTGTTTGGCTATGTGTGCCCTGCAACTGGCATGCAGCTTGAATAAGCACAAGCGCAACCATAACCCAAATAAGGGTAAACGCTATTAGAAAATGGGTGGGTGGATAAAGCTCCTACGCTGACTATGTACTATCCAGTCTAAAAAGGAGTAGGAAAAAGTTTCTTATTTGTTTTTTACCATTTTTGAGGATAAAGTATGCACCAAAAAGTGGGTGTAAAAAGTTGAAGAAAAGGTGAAATCATTTATACCGTATTTTTCGGACTATAAGCCATTTTGAACCCTGCGCCTTACTGTCCAGTACGGCTTATGGATTTGTATGATATTGTATGATATTTTAAACTGTTTATTTTTGGACCTTGCTCATTGCTTATTGATTATCCTGTAAATAATTGCACATGAGTGAATGCCCATCTACTAGTAATCAAAGAACAAAAAAAGCTCACCGGTCTTTATCCTTTTCTTCTTTTCCGATAGATGAGTCTCTTTTCTCTCTTTCTCTCTCCCGTTCTCGCTCCCTCTCTCGTTCTCGCTCATGGCTGTTGGCGGAGCTGCTCCTCTCGGCATCTGCAGTTTTAGGCCACTGCGGCGGGGTAGGGAAAGATGGCGGCGTGCGTCGCAGCCTGTTCCAGGTGTCATGTTGTGGGCTACTAAAAGGGGGCAGTCCTCCGGGTCCCTCCTTGGGGCCAAACATACTGTTGGACCCTGGAAGGAAGGCGGAGACAGACATTTGACCTGCTGTGAGTTCATTTCACACACTCTGGGGGACTTACAAAATAGAAACGACTCAGCATTAAAAGTTTTCTTTTCCATTTTCTCTTCATGCTCACTCAGGTTAATGGCATTCCCCCAGGATAGAAATAATAATAACAACAACTTTCCGTTGGATTAAAGGGTGTGCTTTCTGATGATTCATTTGCCCCCCTGTAGCTGAGGGCTGTGAACATTCAGGGAGAGACTTGAGCATTCCAAAGCATGTCTATTCCAGTCACATCCATTTTCTCAACAGAACGACTAATTTGGCAGTTAAAAAATGGAATGATGAAAGGAAAGACAGCCAAAACTCGACGATGGTACAGAAGGGGCTTGTCAAATAATTAATATTTGAATCGCCACCAACAGAGGACCTGGGAGAATCCGTTGGCAGTGGCTTCTCGAGATTAAACCCCGGCTGTTGGGGGGGACAGTTGGTAGATGAAATGGCAGCAAGAAGGTCTGCTGCGGTGTGTTGCACAGCCCCGTTGAGCCTCCCCTGGCCAGGGCTGCTTTGACACGGAAACTAGAGCTAAGTGTCTTGAATTTTCTCCTCCCCCTGCTGACTCTCCCTGTGGTCTAATGCTTTCCCTACTCTGTTATGTTACTGGCCACAGGGGCCAGATTTAAGAGGGAAGCGTTGGAGGAGCAGAGGGGGCCAGCGCTTACCAAGCGAGGGGTTGCCTAATCCTCCGAAGGCACTGCTTGAAAGGTTGCCGAGGCCGCCAAAGGAACTGGAGCGACTGAAAGGATCTGCAAAATGCCAAACAGGGATTAGCAAAAACGGGGGGTAGGGTGGGGCACTGGCGAACCGTGATCACCACCACACCGACCCGTTCCACTCGGCTTTTTTCTTACAAGCGAGCTGTTTTGTTTAGCGCTGACACCCCAGCTCAAGGCCTCTGGATACTGCAGTGGCCAGCACTCCTAACTGGAGTGGCTTGTCACTCTTGGATTAGGACAACAACACCACTTTATGCAAAAGAGGTCTTGGGAATGAGCAGAAAGTGCCTGTAGAAAGGCTGAGGGAACATGTATTGAAGGCTGTGTTCATTTTCCTGGACCAAATCAGAACAAGATTTGATACAGGCACACTTTTACCATCAGATCAAGTTTCCCTCCAAAAAGCATTTTGGAGTTGGGGAATTATTAACGCTTAGATGGGGATAGTTGATACTATTTATCAACAAACATACAAGGAACATATGGGTAACAAAGGGCCCTTTAGTCACCTCCAGTTGTTTTCCTTTTCAATATTCCAAAGACCCAAATAAGGGTTGATTCGAGGTTACTTGGTCAATACAGGATATGATTTCAGGTAGGATGCACCATGTGAGAGTGATGGAAAAGAAGACAATTATAACATGGAGTTACTTACACTTACCTGCCAAATGGCTAGGAGGCAGGAAACCACTGGGGTGGGGAGCAGGACCATATGGAGAGGGAGCTGGGTGGCCTGAGCCTAGCGGAGAAGTGACATGGGGATTATTAGTTTCCAATCAGACACTCGATGGCTCGATAATTACCTCAGGTTTGGGTAGTGGTGCACAAATTAAAGTTCAAGTTTTCAAAGTGGATTTTTGCTTTAATCAATGACTGTATTGCAAATCCATAAAATGGTATATCTCTCATTCCACTGCATAATTAACAGATAGTATCCCCCTCGGTGCAGGACAAAACACAATTACCTAAATGAAATCTGATATTGGACACAGAGCCGGCCCACGCCCCCATGCCCCTAAGCAAAATTCCATATTGACACTCACCTTTTCTGCCAATAATAAAAATTAATGATCATTCATACACCTACTAGGAACTCATTGCTTCTCACCACCGTGCAGTTTTGTTTGCAATATCCTATTGTCAGACAGACAGGTTGTTACGCATACATGTTTTGGATAAGGACAAATATGGACACCCTGGACTTAAATTCTTATCAAACTTCATCGTGCCACTTACAGACTACATTTTTTGTTCATTTTGTAAATTTCTTTTGTTAATTATTGCATAGATTTTTTGGGTATGTGGTCTTTTGTCTGTCTTTTTTTGTTTGCAGTGGTTGTGTTTTGTTTTATTTTAAATTTTTGATTGTAAGGATGTTGTTCTTGCTTTTTTGTTGTAACATGTTAATGTTTGTAATAAAAAAGAAAGGAAGAAAGGAACAAACAAAATAAAAGAAAAACAAGAACAATGACTATGAGATATCTATTCAGTAATGCAATTTTCAAGTTTCTGAATGATCCAAGTCCTTCAGAGTGATGTCATATCAAATATTCCAAAGCTCCTTTCAACTCTACATTTCTGTTTCTACAAGTTTCCTGGTTTTGCATCGATAAAACATGTTTGAGACACAGGCTTGTAAAAGTTTCAAGTGAAGGCGAGATAGAACTGCTCGCTGTACCTGGAGGAGAAGATGATTGAATTGCTATGAAACTGGACCAGTTCAGTCAAACAAAACATAGCTTTTATGTGACTGCAGGCTTCCCAAAAACTGTCTGACGGATTAATTTATTTTCTGTCACTTGGTAATATGTTTGCTCGCTTCTTTCACAAACGCTTTCAAATCCATCCCTTCACATCGCAAACTTTATTTTGCGATTGCAAAACAAAACATAGTTTGGACATACAGGCTCTGTTTGTACAACTACCAGAAGCAACAAAGCTATTCATGGATGTCAGTCACGATGATTCAAATGATGTCTCTTGATATTATTTCTCCATGTATTTTGCTGCTGAGGGACCCCACTGACCTGTAGAGGAGAAGAGGGGTCGGGCCAGGTCGTGAGGATATGGGAATCCTGGGAAGACACCTGGGACTGGGGGTCGGCTGAACAGATCCAGCTTCCCATTCATGTCTAGTTTGTGGGGGTCCAGCTGCATTTGCTAGATTAGAGCAAGGTACAAACAGAGAGAGGAGAAAATGTGGTTGCTAGGCAACAAATAACTACATCTCCAATGATGAAGCATCATCTTACAACAAAGGTTTTAACACGTCACCAGCAGTGCAGGGGTCTTAATGAGCCCACATATTTCAGTGACGTCCCTAATTTGTTAGATGTATTCAATATTGTGATGGTTACTGATGATTTCTCTTCAGAGCATAAAAGCACCTGCATTTGGTTTCAATATTCAATAACATAATTCCAGATTTTAATATCGAGACTTAACTGTATGACCTTTTATGTGTGTGATTTGTTTCATTAACACGTTTAGTTTTTGTGACAGCAAAAACTGTTTCCATCTCACGCACCTTCATTTTCTGCTGGTGGTGGTAGATCTGCCACGCGATCTGGACATGCACCGCACACCACTTGCCAGGTTTCTACATATTTAAAGAGAAACCAATGTTAGCCAGCTGGCCTTTATAGGCAAAGTTAAAATTGGATGTCGATATTGAGAATTTCTGGCCAAACTACAAAGTGGGGAGTCATTGTGGCTTTCAACAAAGCAATTACGAACACAGTCTAACCCAGACGACTATAACCCAGAGCGACCTCAATGCTATCCTTAAATGCAGCAGCTTGTATTTTCTTGGTCAACCACTATTGTGGAATGTTTGACTTTGTGGCCTGGCCAGAGACATGAAACATTATAACGGAAAGAACAGGAAGTTGTAACTTACTCGAACATTGGTCCTGAATGGGTCCGTTATCTGTGTGGAGAAGCAGACAATACTTGTCATCTAAGCTTTATGAAGAAGAAATAAGTGATGCTGTTGAACAGCTCATGGCATTAATGTTAGTTTCATATGGATAAATGTCCGATTGGGTTAGAAGTAGCCTTAACCCTAAATACAAAGACATTTCTTAAACACACATTCAACATTTCCATTGTAGCCGTCCGTCCATCCATCTCTATATGGCGTATCCTCACTGAACTGGTTGCCAGGCAATAATAGTGTCCATTTACACAAACAACCATTCAAGCTCACATTCACAAAATTTAGAGCCTTAAATTAACCTTAGTTGACCGTATTTGTTGACCGTTTGTGGGAAGGAGCCAGAGAACCAGGAGAAAACACACACAAGCACAAGGAGAATATTCAAACGCCACTCTGTAAGGCTAGAGTGCAAATTTGAACCCAAAACTTCATAACTATGCAGCAGCTTTGCCAACTACTCGTCCGTCATGGATGGCTTGATGCTTACCCGTGGATCTTTCTGAAGGAGTGCGTGAGGTACTGCTCCGGGACGTGCTGCAACATCGATGGGATTGGATGCCTGAGAACGAGAGAGATCACACATTAGCAGAAAAAGGTGACCGGAAAAGCGTACGAAACAACAGTCAAAGGTGCAGTATGTAAGTGCACAAATGCATTCTATTTCCAAACGAATGGAAGACAATTCCATTTATCATTTTCAACTCTCTAATCTTTAGCTACTGCTGTGTCAAAGCTGATGATGGTGAGTACAAGTGCAATGAAGCTGGAGCTGTTGACCCGCGCAAGGCTAACACATCTCGGATCTCTCTGATCTTCTTTTCGTGTCATCAGAGTGCCTGGATCAGCCGTATTAATCCAGCCTTAAATCACAGATGGGGAAATTCCTGCAGGTCGACCTAAGTCATCGGTTTTCTCCAGCACGCACACATCCAAACACACACACACGTATCCCAACCCCGAGCTCCTCACGCAGAATGCTTCTCAGAGGATTTCCACATATAAGAGTGTTCCGTGACCCATCTGGAGGGGCCTTTAACAAAAGGGCCTCTTCATGACAGAACCCACCGGGAATAAGGCCAGGGGATTTAGGCCAGCTTTGATTGGTGCTTACACTGGGTCAGAGCCTTTGGGCATCTGCCAGACACAACCACACCCTCCTCCCACATCTTCTTATCCCTCCCATTTTTACCTCCCCTGCAGCCTTTGGAGGCTTGTCTCGCCGAGACAGACAGATGTTATCTTATGCTCTCAGCTGTTGCCTGTCATGGCTCAGGTCAATGCTCAGCTCTGGCTGCCGCATGCTCAGACAACACATTTTGCATTGACTCTAACTCATAAATGACACCAATTTGTTGAATAACTGCCATATAGAATGTTATAAAATGCATGTGAAATGAGATCATTTCATCATTTTCTTCCACTAAATTTATTTTGGTGGTACATGGTGTTGTCTTTGACATATAGTCTGTTGATCGTCAGTTTTTTTTTTTTTTTTTTAAATTAATGCCCAGCCAGACCATGTAGACCTGAAATAGCAGAAAATAATACTGTACTTTGTATATTTGAATACACCACTTTTTTGACTGCACAATAGCTGGTGAGTGCATTGTAATGTATAATTGCAAAACAGGTGATTTTGTGTGGAAATTCTTGTGTTTTTTTTTCAGCTCATGGATGCGATTTGACTAAAGGACTGACCTTAGGTTGGAAGGCTCCTTGCAGTGAGCTGAAGGGTCCTGAGTGAGGGAGCAGCGGGGGCATACCTGGCATGGTAGGGGGGTAGGAAGGGAAGAACTGAGGGGGAAAGGGGAGGGAGAAAACAAAATGATCCTCGGACAACAACAAATAGGTCAAATATTGACCTTTTAAAATGCCGATAAGTGATTCAAAATTACAATGACTTACATTTGAATGATGTCTGATGAACGGATTATCCAGTTTTGGAGTATATTTGTCAAACTGAAAGAGAAAAACAACAGAAAACACAAAATTGGATTAGACGTGATCAATTTAACTCAGTCCAACATACTGTATAACACTTTCATCATTACATCTTGTGATATTTAGGGAAAAAAACAAGACATATGATCACCATCTGCAAAACAGCAAAGAGCAGGATTTGATTCAGACTATTAAGCCCTAAAGTGAAGCAGCTGGCTTTCACCAGTCATGGGGTTATTTAGATTGAATTGTCAGATAAGGCAGTAAAATTATTATTAACAGGACAAGAGCAAATTATCCAACTGAGCACACAAGGCGAGGGTGGCTGTGGTTGGGTGGAGTTGGGCGTGTTCATCATGGGAATTATATCATTATATACCAAACCACTGGAGAATTTATGTGAAACTAATAGTTTTTACTAAGGATTTCTAAGAGGCCCCCGCAGCTATAGTTGAAAAGGCAGCATGAAAACAAAGTTGTTTGTCAGCAACCTAGACTTTGAAAGCGGTGATTTAAGCAGGGGAAAAATCCAATCTTTGTGAATAACAGAAAAAAAGAAAAGAAAGACAATCAGGAGTCTACTGTGTGACCAGTCTGTCTTTTAGGATTTGATGTGAGTGGAACAGACAGCGTTATCAATGGTTACGAGCTGATTCAAGACAGATCAGCGTGTAACTGATACACTGAAAAAAACAATCTATAAACGCTAAAGTGATGTGGTGAAAGCTTTTTAGCAGGGGAGCTCTTGTCTAGGGGAATAGCCACATCAGTAATTTGCCGTTCAACAACTGTGTTGTTGTTTTCATCATGCCCTCGACGCACGAGGAACTCATCATGAAGCTGAGACGGGGAGGAGACAGCGAAAACGTTGTCCCACACATGAATAACGGCATTGTACATCTGTTCTCGTGCCAATACAGGCTCGAAAATTTTAAACACACTAATTACAAGTGACAGTAACTTATTCCCCTCCACAAATACACAAACCATTTGCAGGTGCTTTTGGTGAGTGTGTTAAGAAACTCTCTTGGCGGGCACTGACATATTTTAGTTTACGTAAAACTTAGTGGGGAGTCGGGACATATATTGCAATGTGTGCTGCGAGGCGGGTGGTTGAGCTGTTTGCTAAACTCCTTGTGAGGACACAGCTTTGGACTTGGAGGCCCTCTGGTGTGGCAGGGACATTCACATCTGCACAAAAATAGCAGCAGCGGCGGCAGTGTTCGTTCATGGGTCCTAATGAGCCCAAATCAAAGACAGACAGCCAACTGAGAAGAAACCTCGAGCCAGCTTTCGAGCTCATTAAATGCCTCCTCTGCATTACTGAAGTGCCGGCCTGCTTAATTCTTAACGCTAGAAGTGTCGCTTTATGGCCTTGTAAAGGGAAAAGGGGGGAAATTCACCCCTGGAATTTACGGTGCTTGTCGATTTTATTCTAAACAGCTTATCTTTCATCGATATTTCTTGCTCACATACGTTGCAGGGGGGGAGGGGAGGGGGGGGGCAGTGCGGGTCAATGCTGCCATTTGGTAAGCCACCTGCTTGAGGCCACTGAACAATAAACAAATATTGATGCTGTGTAATTTCATTAATTACTGCCATTAGCCAAGGAGTGTAACAGCTGAAATTATACAAGAGCCAACAGGAGGAGTGTGGAGAAGACAGGAGAGAGAAACTGTGTTAAACCACCTGACAACACAGCAACAACAACTACATCATTAATCCCGCGGCTCTCGGCATGCATCCAAAGAGAAGAATCATTGTTACGAACATGGAGGGATGAGGAAAACACATTAAAATGAAACACAGAAAAAAGAAAACAACTCAAGATGTTGGACTGTGAGCAAGTCTCTTCATCATGAAAGCAGAGACTGTGTACTATATGGATTTCCTGACATGTCAAAGATAACCAACATACCAAATGGCAAATAATTGAACTGAAAATCACTCAGTAATTATCTGAGACCGTGCCGGAGCTTTGATATTTGAGCTACAGGATAGAGGGAATTTTAAAGTGAGCTACTAATGGGACCAGCATGCTCTTAATCAGAGGTCGGGAGATGACGGATGACATCTATTACACTTGTGCCATGAGAGGAAAATTGTGATTCCCGCCTCAATTGCTGCATGTGAGGAATGATGAATGAATAGTGATAAACTCTTTTCCTCAGTACTAGTCTGGGAAATACAGATTAACGCTCGCCTATAAACTGCCATGCTAAACTTAATGGCAGTCTGTTAGCAGCAGCAATAGCGGCAACCCAACCACAGGATCAAAATAGCATCTAAACTGTGGCGGCATTCTACAAACTGCCTCTGTGTACACTTATCTGATAATTTGTTAGTACTTTGAACATGCCAATGAGAGCTTCCACATTTTCAAAACATGGCAACACAAAGTTTACCTTAATATAACGTACGTAAATTATTGGACTGACATTTCATATCAAACTTGGGGTCCTGTTTAGCAGACCCAACACAGTCTCTTTGAAACGCAAGATATGGTAAATTATGTGATGGAAATGTACAAAAGCAAGCGTAAAAAATTTGTATACACACATTTGACGTCCAATGTATTCTTGTGCATGGTTGCGTGTGTGAATCAAATAAGGGGGAAGCAGTGTGGATTTGATCACAAATCTAAACGGATCATTTTAGGTGATTATTTTGTTGAAGGGAGGGATTCCTACAGCAACGGGACGTAATGGGTCAATTATGGGGTGAATAAATAGAGGGAGCTGATTAAGAAGGGGATTGGGACTGGTGGCAAGGGAAGTAACTTTCAAATTTGATTTACTAATTATTTTTGTTTTTTACTTATCCTCACATTTCTGGCTTGGTTACGCACCATGGGAGGTGCGGTGGGCGGGGTGAGGATGGCGGCCGGGGGCAGACTGGTGGGGAAGGGCGTGAAGGTGTGCTGGTGGGTGTGTTGGTGCTGGTGCATGTGCTGATGTTGGTGAAACTCTGCCCTCAGGAGCGACACGGGGGCCAGCGGTGAGGCGGGTGGCCCCCGGCCTCGCTCTGAACTCTGAACCAGGAATCGGTTGTTCAGCTCCTGCCGCAGTAGATCATGCTCTGCAAGAAAGGAGAGCGAGGAAAACCCCCCCAAAAAAGGACAGAAAAGGGGGGCAGGGAGAGGGGGAAAGGTGGGAACACAAGAAAAAAAAAAAGGCACGGGCGCCCAGTCAGTCTTCACAACAAGGGTAGAAGAGAAAGAAAATAGTCACCTGGCATTCTCTGTTTCTCCAGCTCATGCTGTGAGGATTTTCTACGTGGGGACTCATTGGTGGTGGTAACAGAGTTGCCTGTGACAATGTGCCAATCAGAATCCCCGAATGAGGCTGGCAATACATGATAGGTTGGTTGAATGATATCAACAGGCTGGTATCTAAAGACAGGAGAGAACCAAGAGTCATCCCAGCAGAAAACACACACACTTGCCGTTGAATGGAATGCACGGTGATGCAGAATTCACCGACAAGCATCGTCGCTGGAGACGACTGTCTCTGTCCTTGTTTTTGGTAATGTTTTCAAAGCATTTAAGGAAAGAATTACAACCACCAATCACTAGCGAGATTAAATATTGTGGTTGCATTAGGTTGCTGATAGAGCGCAGCATTTTCAACATGTGTGTTTTAAGCGCTGCTTTTCTCCAGCTTGGATGATTGTCCAGTTTCAGTGACAATTTTGCACCCTGGATATGTGCCATTACCACCCATATAAAATGCCCTTTGCATATAACACAGTGTGTGATTTTGAATGTTGTGATCCACAGCATATTTTTAACAACTCAATAGGTATTAGAGCTGTCCACAAAATTAAATTGGTACAGCTATACCTTTTATGTACTTTTCCATCTGTGTAACGTGGTAGACTACTTTCCTACTTATCACTTGGTTATCAGCACAGCAGCTATATAAAACATAGTATTCAAAGTAGTACATTTATGAATGAGAATAACCAAATAATTTACTGAATTCCTTCATAACCACTGTGTGATACACAGCAGTAGTACAGTAATCCCTCGTTTATCGCGAATCATTGGTTCCAAGACCACTCGCGATATGTGAAAATCCGTAGTAGTGTCATCCTTTTTTTAACATACACATTTTTTGTTTATCAATAAGTGTATGTTAAACCATATATGTGCATATGTTATCATTAGAACATTAAATAATAGTTTCAAACATGTAAATACTATATTGATATGTAGTATAAATGACATACAGAAAATAATGTTTAAATAATATAAATATAAATATGATACGTGTGTGTGTGTGTATGTGTGTAACATCAGTAGATGTAGCTAAAGTATACATACTGTAAATATGTTTTTAGAACTCTTTTATTATAACAACTTTTTTATAACAAGGTACAAGTGTACATACTGTAAATATCTTTTTAGAACCATTATATTATTATAAAAATTTTTTTACAACAAGGTGCAATACTGTAAATATGTTTTTAGAACTCTTATTATTGTAACTTTTTTTTTTTTTTAAAGGTACAAGTGTACTTAGTGCAATTGTGTGGGCACTCCCTGCCTTCTGCTTGCATGTAGGCAACTTTTGTGCCATAATTCCTCAATTTAAAAGTTCATTTTTAATTTTTGATTTTTTTTTTAATTTGGAAAAAAATCTGTGATGTACTGAAGCTGCGATAAATGAACCGCGATGTAGCGAGGGATTACTGTATTTGTTTTGTTTTACTTTTTCCTGATATTTACCATCACACCAACTGTTACAGCTTTCACACGTCTGAGAAGACTTGAGATGATGTCAGAGTACGTCTGTGGGCCAATGTTTCCATTTACTATCTACAACGGCCTTTTCAGATGTTCTAGTTAATCTAGAATATGTTTGATGAGTTTGTGGTAAGGGTTCTCTCACTACATCCACTCATACTTTATGAACATGTTTACGCGCTGGAGCAAAAAAGAGCCATAAATTATTTCTCCAAAATTGAAATCATATGTAAGTCAAATGTCATGGTAAATTGAAGAATTTTGAGCCCGAGGCTCTAAATCCATTTCACATTACTTTTTTGTTTATATATATTTTTTGTCTTTTTTATGAGTTAGAATTGATTTGGATTTTTTTGGTACTTACTTTGCAACTTACCTCCAACTAATCCAAGTCATGGATAATAGAATAGAATACAGACATAATGTGCTGATTTACAATTTACACTCATGAAATTGACATTGTTCAATTTTACTGTACAGGTATTTATAGAACTTGTGTTTATGCTTAGGCCTGACAAAGAAAGGCTGTGGTTGTTACACGTAAAAGAATAAATCTCCAAAGGAGGGAAGAAGTAACATTTGATGAGAACTACTCTCCTACCTTAAACTTGAAATAGGAATTTGTCTAAATGCTGAAGGTTTTAGGAGCTATGTGTTTAACCTAAATACATTTACAAGTAATCCACAAACTGGATGGTGGTAACTGGCTTACAAGTGTGACATTCAGGCATGAATTAAAATACCTGTACTGGAACCAGTAGTTTTTGTTGTTGCTAAATGTACTTTTTTCTTCTTTTTAAAATTTGATGAAGATTGCTGAAAATGTTCAATCAAAATCTAGACATGCATTGGCAGATTTTATTTTAGAAATATTTGCATGGCCTCAAAGCCCAAAATGGTAAAAGGCATAACTTAACAGGGCACAGCTGTCAGTATTCAATGTAGTGGGATTATGTTTAAATATACTAACTAACCCCCCAAAGTAAACCGTGTTTTTATCTGTTGTGAGGCGTTTGCAATATTACCTGGGTAGGGGGTACCCGCAGGGTGCCCGGGCACCACTAAACTGTTGGTAGGTAAGGTTGGTGGTGGAGGCAGTGTGGCTGGGGTTGCAAACATGGCCGAATGGCGATGTGCCGGGCTCCGTAGGGAGGAATAGTGCGAGGTAGAGAGGTTGGCTATGGACAGAGGCAAGGTGGGGGCCGAGGAGGGCAGCCCACTGAGTGGGTGATGTTGAGATGGAGTGAGGTGGTGTTTAGGCAGAACAGGACTGCTCTGGTGGCTGAAGATAAAGGTGACAGAATACAAAGATTCAAGTTCAAATGTTTGATTAAATGACTTTACATTCAAATTAGTGGCATGATGCACTTCTGTGGAAATCGATAACATTTTCAATCAAATGATAATAGTGAGTTGACAAGAAAGATCATGCAATAAAGCCTCTTTCAGAGGTGAGGGAAGACTGCGCTGACATTTTAAAGGAGGAAACGGTTAAATGAAAAACTGTAAATCTTGCACGGGTGGCTGAAAATCAATTTTGATGTGAAAAGTCAATATCGTGTGGTGAATGTGATTTTACAGTATCTCGCCGCTACAAAACACGACTTTGGAAAATGTTATGATTTTACTGCATTGCATGTAGCATTTACGAGGACAAAGAGAGAAATTGAGGCTGTAATGCACATGAAGTATAATGGAAAAAGCTCATGACGCTTTTTAAAGACTTAAGGGTTGTTTCATACTGAGGGTGAAGAGCGCCACTAAATATATGATGCAGTTATTGTGTAATAATTTGCTCAGGTCATAAATGGACGATAAGAGCTTCTTGTCTTTGACACAGCTCTGTAACCAATTTGCACCTCATTAACACCTACCTGATGTCGTGGAGGTTGTACTGCAGCGGGTGGTGCACTTGATGGCTTAGGATTGGCCGGGCGTGGTGGGGATGTGGGGGTGGATGGATGCAGGGCTCCTGCTGTGAGTGTAGGTGAGGAGGGTAGAACTGGGGTGGTGCCCTCAGCAGGCAAGGGGAAGGGACAGGGGGTGGACCTTGCAGCTCCCTCTTGACACCGAGAGGAGACGGGGTCAGGAGGCGAGATCGAGGAGGTTCCGGGGGCGCCGCAGCTGCAGCGGGGGCCGGAGAGCCCGTTGGCGCTGATGCCGGGGTAGGGCTGGGCAGCGGGGGTGCAAATGGCACCTCAATATTGTTCTGTTCCCGATTGCGCTGAAAACCAGACGCTTTGGTTGAGCTACAACTCTTGGACTCAAGACTCTCATTCGCTGGCACACCTGAGAAGAGACACAAAACCGCTGTGAGAATAAAAAGTATGAAACGAATGTAGACACATACTCGACTGATTATGCAAAAGGACTGCAGCTGATGATTGTTTGGAGAGATTTGCCAAGTCAGAGGTCAACAATGTACAATGAGAACTAAGTCTGATTGTTGCTGGAGAACAAACGGCCTCCCCTAAAATGTCCCTCGGTTTTTATAAGGAAGGACTTTTTTGTTACAATGTGGATGCAGAGAACCACCCCAACGATGAACGAAACTTAGTAATTTTGCTGATGCCCTAATGTCTCCTTTTCCAGATTCCTCATGACTCCCTCCTCTTTGGTTCTGTTAAGTGTTTAATCAGGTCATTTTCATGCTTGACTATAATCAGATGATCCAATTTCTCCTTGCTATCCAGTCAACATGAATAAATCACAGCTAATTAAAGTTAAATGTCGGCCCCTATTCGTAGCTCTGCTGAGCACACAATCAGGCATGAAGTTATTATGTTTCGATTGTGCTGTAAAGAGACACTGTGGCCTTACTGTCCATGTTTCTTCATGTACCCGGATATGATCTTTCAGAAGATTTTGGAAATGGCATTAGAGCACGATGAGAACGGCCTTAGAACTGCTCCAGCGTGTTTTCACTCTTCACTACTGGCCCTTCAGCGAGCCTTTATAATTAGCACTCCAACAAATTATCTTTCTTAAATTGCTACAATTGAACACTAGAATTTTCTACAATTCCAGCATGAGAAACATGCCATGTTTCAACACCTTTCACTTTCTCATCATTACTAAGCCCTTGAATCATAATGAAACATATGTTGCAATCTGATTAACCAAAAACAGAAAGCAAGTTTGAGAGGGTAACATCAAAATTCTAATTGAAACTTGTTTCACGCATATGAACAAACTTTTTTCCTTGACAAACACAGCAAAACATCACGAGAACCAGACACGGATAGAGAATATGATTTTTCGCCTTGCTTATCCTCAGAAATGCTGCAGTTCTTTTCTCAGTAAGGGACTCGATTAAAATACTGCACAAGTACTCTCAGTGAGTATAACGGTGCTAAATAGATAATTACAAAGGCAGTTCAGTACTTTGATTTTTTTATGAAATCGTTCCACCCCCTCCCTTGCCCCTTAGTATTCAAATATTCAAATAATGCAGAACTAAGACTTGAGATTGTGACCATCTCAATAGAAATTCCTAGATCCAGGCTTACATCGACCCACATATTATATAGGATATGGGGTGTGGAATAAAAGTAAGCTAAAAAAAAGAAAAAAGAATCAGAGACATAATATGGCACATAAGTGGCAAAAAAGCAAATATTCTTGCTCAAAATGTCTTTATTGAGAGAGGTTGCCATGGCAATGTGATCTTCCACAATGCAAGGCGAGTATTAGAAAAGCAAGTCTCACCAGAAAGAAAGAGCTCTAATACTAATGTGAAGCCACAATGAGCAATGCAATATCGTAACGATGATTCTAATGCGGTCTAATAGAGGCAAGGAGGCACTTTGACCATTATAACCCTCATTAAAATCATTCTGCAAGTCAAGACACCCACAAACAGGCGGGGACAAAATTGAGTACAGACAAAAATGGGGCTACAGTTGTAACATTGCTCGACAATGCTCATGCGCTTATAGGCACCGTAAACTACATTATTACTGCTAATATCAATCATCATTTCAAATATGGATAAAATTATCCCTGACATGTTATCATTTCAGGAGTAATCTGGAACAAATTAACGGTTACATTTTCTAATAACTCACAGCTATACCAACTGTCAAATAGCACTCATAGGCTTTTGCCAAAGTAGTAAGTTTGGCATTGTTCCATTTCTCTGTTTCTCTGGACAAGCCCCTACCTTGAGGTTATGTACTGATAAACAGCAAACGTATTGCAGCCGACAGTTGTGCGATACAAATGCCGAATGAATTCTCTGTAAACCTAAGCAGCTAGCAGCTGGTAGGAGTGGGTAAAACAGAATGCCCCCCTGCCACAGTCACCTAAAGCCCTCCAGTGAGCTGGGCTAGCGCACTGAGGGGACAACGAAAAGTCCCTTGGGGAATGTTGCAAGCCTGCCCACCAGATGACTTCTCATGCTAGTATTGATCTTTTCATAGTTTTGCCAGGGCTGTGCACTTGGGAATTGGGCCTTTGCCCTATGTGCACGTGCCTTTTTTTTGGAAGAGTATAGCATAGGGGGTTGCAAGGGTGGGAAGATTAAGGGGACAAATGAAAGGAGCAGACGGACAACAGGCCATTGAGCTTCCCTAGAAATGACTAATGTGTCCAGCGGGAGACGTGAGCCCCGTGTTGCTTCACAGCTGTTCCAGCCTTCCACACCCTTCACTTGTGACCCCCTCTTATCCCTGCGGTACAGATGCACGAGCTTGCACAAATACAGGACAATGTTGTCTTTGCCTAAGCAAATTTTCTAACTCGAACGATTGAGAAAGTCCTACGCCTCAGTTAGACTATGATAAGCCAGTAGCTATCATCAAGAATAGATCAATTTAAAGGCGTGCTGCCACATTTCATTTCAAGAACAAAAGGTCAAAGCCCCGAAGGGCAGAACTGCACACGAACACTCACCTGGCTTTGAATACCAAAATGGTTGCCTTTGAAAAGCATTCCTTTTGAAGCAATTTTCAATTTATTTCTAACACACACCTTGCTAACTACAAAATGGACCCAACGACCTTACGAATAAAGCTGCAGGAGAATAATTATGTACCTCTGAATGAAAACTTTTACAAACAAAGCTGAGCATGCAAATAAGTGTATTCCATAAATCACTTGTCCACGGTTGACATCACGTTGTCTCATACAAAAGACAGGGAAACACAACCTATATGCAAATAGCTTTTTTTCTCCCTCCCGATTAGAAACGGCCATATGGAAATTATTCCTTTTGAAAAGAGAGGGTGAGAACACCGAGAGTCAAAAGAGGCTTAAGGCCACCGGGCGTTCTCATTTAGTAGGCAAACAGGTGGTTGACTCCATTCATGGCAGCACTGATGAGACGAGGCCATGAGCGGACAGATATTTAAATAAACTGGGATATCGGCTTAAAGACGTTGCTTAATAGTAAGTGAGAACTCACGCTGCCGTGATCCCTACCCTGCCTGCTCTGGTTGGCAGAATAGTTTAATGCTCCTTGATGGAGGAGCGCTTGATGACTTGGTTTATGTTCCTCTCTTGGCATGAACTGCACAGAGCTCAGTTCCTAGAGTAGAAGAAGGCACGGAATTTCCCAGTCAACACTAAAAGACAGTCATATGAAAGATGTGAGTGTGTTCAGTCATAGAATTTAACATTACACGAACAGAGGGAATGAGCAACATTGATTGGCCATAATGCCGATATTGATATCATTAGAGAACTGTGCAATGGCCTGCTTTCCTTCACACTATTTAATCTTCCTAAAGTGTCCCCAAGCTGATAACAAGTTGCACCAAGACAATGTTTGCAAATTACATTAATAGGACAATGGACAAGGAGGAATCTGGCCAAGATAGCTCAAGACAAGGGACAGCTGGGACATTTCAATTATTCCGCTGTCTTTCCACAGCAACTGACAAAAGGAGTGTATCCTTTTGTCAGTTGGCAGCAGAATGGAGACGGGTGTTAAGCTGTAACACGTTTACAGTCAAAGCCCAGGCATACATTAAGAATCCAATGTTCATTTTAGAGAGCTGGCAGCACAAGCTGGGCTGAATCCACTTTTCAGGCTCATATCAGATCCCAGTTCTAACTGTGACCATATGGTGCACAACACAGATGCCATCCACCTCTCATAGTGCATTTGTGGGAGGGGGCGGGGAATACATTTAGCTTGAGAGAGAGAGAGAGAGACAGAAAGAAAGAGAGAGAGAGAGAGAGAGAGAGAGAGAGAGAGAGAGAGAGAGAGAGAGAGAGAGAGAGAGAGAGAGAGAGAGAGAGAGAGGGACAAGAAGAGGGGCGGAGATGTTAACCGTCCAAATCATTTTATATCATACACAGTCCACTGGGTTTAAAAGCAAAGTTAAACCTTCATTAACCCTTGCTATGGAGTGTTGCAGACAAGCAATAAACCTTCACACTCCCTTCACTTGCCCGCTCATCCCTTAATCGCTGTCTCCCCCTCCCCCCAAAGGACAGTTTCCAGCAATGTCCATGTGTTCCAGGGACATCGGCATCAGTTTCAGCTTCCTATGAACATAGTCAGGTCGTCTGAGGTCACTGGCACTAGGCTCGCCTAAATAATAGGGGTACATCCTCCAACTTTTAACAGAAAAGCATGGTTGGATGGTTGTTCAGCATGGCCCACCCTGCCAGCAAGGAATTCGACCCTATTGACTGTCACTGACCCCAGTGATCCCTCTTACCTAGAGGCCTCTGTGGGTTGATCGCCAGAGGCCAGGGAGATTGATGCCTGCTGAACCTTGGGGATACATTTGTTTTGAAAAGAAGGGGGCTTTTCAGGAGTTATTTGTTAAATGCTAAAAACACTAGCTTATCATTTCATTAATTAGCATGACACGGGTGCCTAGTGGACTTGAACGCCGCGGTGACAGCTGTCTCAATTGATTATGACAATGGACATGGTCCTACAATTATGAAGGTGACTGGAGACAGCGCATGCCGCTTCTAATAAAGGACTTAACTAGAGCCTCCTGTGTCATGGGACACCGGTGGGAGGACAGTGGCAGCCTCCCTGTGTCTCCTATTCATTTAAAGACCTTTTCAGAATCTCTCCACAGGCTATTGCGGAGCACCGTGTGGGCTGTAGTTCTTCAGCAACGTGTCAGCTTTACTTAAGCTTTCATAACGCCTTAGCAGGATCACTTTGGTCCTCCACAGGAAAACATCCACTATTAGCCCACCAGCTGGCTCACAATCCGCAAAGAACGCAGTAGGAAAAAACATAGCAAGGACAGGAAGAAGAAAGAATGATATGTAAAAGCTACAAAAAAGGGAGCCTTTACCTACAAGTCCAAGCAAAGGTGGAGAGGATGAGTGCTCAGCTATGTAAACAAATGTTGCTTTTCAGTCTTCCTTCGTGTATGAACATGTATAAAGCCCACATGCCACTTAGTGGATATAATATTATCTTTCAGTGCCATACTGATTACTTATCAATGGAAGGGAAATGGTTGGCTGAAAATCCATCAACAAATCCTAAGTGGCATGACAGTGGGCTGAAAGAGCCTGCATGTTTTTCTTTTCCTCCTCCCACATCTCCATTTTCACTCCATAGTCTGAAAGCAACGCAACAATTGGGAGCTGACAGCTCCAAACCATTCACTATATCTCGCTCATTGTTTTGACATAAGCAGGCATTGCAATTTAGTGCCAAAAGGAAGAGTGGAGCAGGATAAACACCGTTACGGACTTAGTGTTGAGTATCACAAGCTGTGCCTGAGCTACTCTTGTTTTTTGATGACTTTTGAAAGCGAGGAATGTAGATGTTACCATCATTTTCAATAGTGTGGTTTTTTTGGGGGGGGTATTAACTAATTGAAGAAGGCAGCTAGTACTCGTGATGACTGATGTCTATTGCACAATACATTGACCATGGACATAAGTACGTATGTCACAGTATATTTCAATTCGGTGAAAAAACAGGCTCACAACGAGCGGGACTCTCTTACTCCGTTATGAGGAATTGACCGAGGAACAGATCAGAGAGAAAGCAGAGGAAGATCTAAAGTGGCCACTCTAATGATTTTTTTTTAATATATATTTCGGAACAAACGTGTTTCACAAGTTAGTGTTAAGATATTTTCGCATCTTTTGACAGCTCTGCGTTATCCCACATAAACACCCATTTGCAGTGTTGGATTTTAATGTTTGAGTGGGGTGCAAAATATGAATTCGGACTCACAAATTGAGATGCGAAAGTGCTTATTTCAAGGCTTGCTGCATGATGCGTCAGGGTTGTAGAAATTTGTAAGACCCCCATTCTCTATCTTGATTGGCAAAAGAGAGAATGACAGAAACACTATAAAGGAGAAAGAGCTCCAGGGACATTAATTAATTCAGCGAAATGGTGGGGCAGAGGGTGGTGTCAGGTAAATGAACAGAAACAAGACCCAAACGTTCTACTCTGAAAACCAAGTCACATCAGTTGATTGATTTCAAGGGCACCATATTTCACTGTGATGTTCCAAGTGTGATGCTAAGTGAAGAATTGATTGATTTGTGTGGTGGAATGCCAGTATGAAGAAACGTGTGAACATATGTGCGAGTATGGTCAAAGAGGGCAGGGTGCAAAGTAAAACAGAAGAACCCATTTCTGTGCAAGATGAAACATGACGCCAGAAGAAAAAAAAAAACATTCACACACATGAACACATAGCGTTTCTGACAAATGTCAAACTAGGCAAAGCGATGCCAAAACAAAAATAAAAAAACAAGACAAAACAAATTCGCTTGACATATTTCAGACAGCAGAAGACAAAACAACACTGAAAGCATTAGAGGGCTTCAAATGAAACCCTAGAGCGTGTGACTCACTTCATGAAACTGTGTCGAAGCGGAGATGCCACACCACATCAAACCTTGTAAACTCTTGTCAAAGCCTCCATTCTCTGTTTTGCTGCCAGCTCTTAGATTATTGTGAAGGTACGTGATGGAAGTGTCACACTTGAGAGTGTGTTTTAAGTACCATAAACTATCGAGACCCAGGTGGCCCATTCTGTCTGAAAAACAACACTGCACTTCTGAGACTCCAGTGGCACCTGCTACTGGGATTAGGTCAGCAATAGGCCAACCTCCCAGCAAATGATGCGGTAAGGAACCTATGACTCTTTGGCAGTTGCTGAGGGGTCGACATCCATACATGGGAGATGTGATACCTTAAATGTTTTTGGAAAGTCCAGGATATTATGGTTTTCATGGTTTAACTTCATGGTACACCTGGCAATACAAGCTAAGAGGAATGAAAGAAAATATGGCATCGGCCATCCTTTGCAGAAACAATTACTTTCTCTCCTCTGGGAAGTTGATGCACATGATTTCAAGTGTCTACTCGGCCAGAAGAACATTTGTATGGTCAGAGGTCACTGATGTTGGATGAGAGGCCCTGGCTTTCAATATCCAATGTACACATTCACTGCGTTTAGAGATTGTTCCCCAAATTGTTCCCTCGAAGAGAGTCATCTTGACTGAATAATAGATTAATAGACAAAGCCACATGCACAAAGTCAGAAAGAGGGAGGACGAGAGGAAAATGAGATAGTGAGAGCCATTTTATATCAAACCCTCAGCTTCTGATTTCCATGATTCCTCTTTGCTTCCCAAAGCAAACAGCCTTGTAATCACACTCTTGCAGCAAAAATCCGACCCCCATGGAGGTTGGACCCTATGCTCTGTTGACTGGGGTATTACAGATAGTCCGAAGCCATGAGGGGCCCCTCCACCAAGGCCCAGAGCGGGGAATATAACGGTAGCCAAAAACAACACTAAAACAGATGACTGTTTGATTATTGTAGGAGACCACACGGTGCATGCTTTTTTAAAGCCTTCCCTGAACTGGCCAAAATGGAGGCCCCTGTGTCTGAACGAATTACCACCGAACCTACTTAACAAACACAAGGATGATTAATTATGCATTTGCCAAGTGAAATATGGACGAAACATAAGCTCTTTCTCTGTGTAGCATGGAGGCTGACTATTTTCTCCATGGGTTAAGTTCAGGCCTTTGGCTGGGCTCTGCAATAAACCTTCCCTTACCCCCCCCCCCCACCCCCCCACCCCCCCCCCACCACCACCACCACCACCACCACCAAGTATACAGTTTAAGTCCAAGCCTGTGGTATTGCTTTCAGACTGAGCGGCTCTGATAGTCTACTGACAGAAACGTGAATGTAAATGTTACAAACCGGAAAGGTGTAATGCTAGGCGCTAGGGAATACTAAACAAACAGTGAACAACAACCACCCATCTGGAGATACTTGGAAAGTATGTTATGGACAGGCTGGTGGAATGTCTGTTTGATGAGGGATCTGCTCGCTGGGTTCCACTCCTTTCCTGATGCCTCTTTGACACTGACTTCTAACGTATGGGTGTCGTCACAAAATCTAAAGAAATGTATACCCTTTCTGTTCAAGCCAATGCTTTTCTAATTTGGAGTTTGAGAAGAGCGGATTAACATTTTCATATCATCACAAGTATGTCTTGGCTGACACTCGTCACTTTGCCAATGATTGAACATCATCCAAGCACTGTGTTTGGCCACAATTTCCCACCATCTGTCTCCATAAATGGGTGTTGAGGCTTCATCTGCAAATAACAGTGGTTCTGTACCACTTAACAAAAATGATTTTAAAATGTGCACAGCAGAAAATACAACTTGAAAGTAATGTGTAGGGAAAACCCCATCTTATGGAGTGGAGTTGTATAATCAAGACAAAACATTAAAGCAATCACAGGCAACACTTTACATGTAAGGCCTGACAGCAGTGATAAGACAGATACTGGTCATGTATTCTTCCAAGTAAACAATGAATGCTTTCTCTGCTGCAGTTGGCTGAGCTTCAACTGAGAAGTAGAAGGAGAAAGAGGATTAAGATGTGACAGATGATGTGCTCTCTGCAGCTATCCTTTCTCAATTCTCCTCTATCTTTGCATACAATCCTCCAAAAGAAGCACTCTTCTATTCATTTTAGCAGGTGGCACTTGCGTGTTTACATGAAGTCCTTTCTTTCATAGCAGTGTCGCATCAACTCCATGAACAAGACTAATGTCTCTGCATGGATAGATTTAAGCAGCGGGGGATTGTAAGACAAATACAAAAAATACATATTGGTTTTTTTTGTTGCAACAATTCATTGTTGCTTCACACAAGTTAATCAGTTTCACTCCCAAGTTTCATTAAACAACCAGAAGAGGTAATAACTTGGACTGATCACCCGTTAATTAAAAATCAGATACAGTGGCCCCTTGACAGGAATGAGCCCATCTATGAGTTTTTCAAGAAACAATGCTGTTGTTTAGCTGATTTTTTTGTTTTTTTTATTTACGAGCATAAAGCAGGACTAGAGATATATGAGATCGTTTCCTTCGGAGACGCAGAAATTCTAACGATTTGCACAATGTTATGTTAAAACAATTACTGGTAACGACTTCTCAATTTCAAAACTCGTTGATAAATTTGATAATCGATTAGTTGTCGATTAATGAATTAGTCCATCGTTAATCTCAAGGCACTGTTGTTCTGTATGTACAGCAATGTAGCTAGATTAGTTCCTTCACACAGGTCACAATCGCTACAGGTTCGCCTAAATATGCTCATGGCTCGTTATTGTGTAATTACGCTTTCTCCACAGCTAAATGTGGATCTATATAACAATCGATAACCACACCGCCACACAGTGGCCTAATCATTTTCCCTTTTTGTCACCCCTCTCTGTCACAACAGCTGATCACGGTGTACAGGTTTAGATGGAGGACAAAGACTGATAGGAGTAACTGACGGGTGTCAAGTATTCTGACATGTAATACCTAACAGCCACTGAAATAGATTGACCTGACTGACGTCGTGACTCAATCCATTATGACCCAGTACACTGAGCAGGGGTTAAGTTAATAAACTCATGCACACAACTGCAACGTCTCTAGTACAGTATATAAGAATAAGATATAGTAATGAATGAACAAACAAACAAACAAACAAACAAACAAACAAACAAACAAACAAATAAATAAATAAATAAATAAATAAATAAATAAATAAATAAATAAGGAGAATGCATTTGAATAATGTACTGTTGCCAACCTGCTGGTGGATTGTTGCAAGACTGTGATAGTTTTTTTCCTTTGTGACCCTGAAGGTATTTGTGACTGATTGGATGAGTGCATCGGGAGGTTCAGGAAGAAGAGTATTGCCGTGTACCTGCTGGAGGCAGCCTGACGGTAGAGAAAAATGCAAGTCGGATATTTTTCTTCAGTTCTGACAATAGGAAGAAGAACTATTCCAGTCTTTTCTTGGAGGATTTGATTTGAAGGTTTTTGAATGACACTCGTAAATCCCTAAAATATTGTGGGTTGACCTAGAGTCTAAAGCCACTGTGGTGAGGAATCCATAGAGGAGAGTGAGCCCATAGATTAGCTTTAAGCACTTGCCTTCAACTGAGTTTAACTTTGGACACCTCACCTCCTCTACCAGTTCATGCTGGAAGATGAAACACCGAAGCCTGCATTACAACGCTAGTGGCAAAAGGAGATGGACAGCCATTTAAAAATGGCCAATGGAGCAACTATTACCAATGACCTCCTCCTGATAAATTATTGTCAGTTTTCAGAATGCATTAGTTTGTCTATGTTAAAACACTTTGGGGAGTTTGTTTGCCCAACATGTCTGCTCTGAAGTAATCTTGCCCATCAGCCCATACTTTCTATCTACCTTTGCTCTATTCTAACTGGATGAGGCAATATAAAAATGGATTAGTTGGTCAAGAGGTCGTCTTCCATTCAGTCTTTAATAGATGAGAGGCTGCAAAAGGTGAATCATGACCACTGAGGTTAGTGAAACATTACACTGACCTGGGCAGGGGAGAGCTGCTCCTACGAATACAAACATGCTCTCTCATCTACTTCAATATGCCTGAGTTGCTCTCAATCCCCCTGCACCTGACCTTGCTGCTCCCTTTTTACTATCCCTACTCTGTTCTCTAGCATTCACAATCCAGACGGTGAAAATGGCATTTCATTTTCCTGAAAGCTTGAGCTGCAAAGAAAGGAGGAAACAGATGAGTGGGGGAGACCATAACACGTTTATTGACATGCAGCAAACGTTTATGTTCGAACAAAGGCCATATACCCGCAGATAGGCAGTTGATTCAACGCAGAGACCATGGATTTGCCTTTTTTTTTCTTCGTTGTAAATACAGAAATAAATAAAAACTTTTAAATAAAAGTTTTCAGAACCAACTGGTTCGCATTTTTAAAACTGTACATTACCCGCCTCTCTAAAATTGTTATTTTCTCTCCATAGTCTTTGGTCTACGAGACAAAGTCTTGAATTCTTCCTGTAAATAAGAGGCTACGTGAGGCAGAAAAGAATGCCTTGCACAATTTTTTGAACCGAGGTATGTCCGTTAAACCAATGGACATCTGTCACACTGACAGGCATGAAATCTGAAATGAATCCTCATACACAGCAGTTACTCAGCTTTCAACTCTCATGTGCCCTCTGGAAGATGTCAGCTGAGTCAGATGTGCATGATGGCATTTGTGTGCATCTCCCTCACCTCTCTCTCCTTTGTCCCATTCTTCTAATCCAGTATGTGTGGGCCGGTAAGTTTAATGGAAACAATTTATTAAGTCCGGCTTAAAATGCCATCTGCAGTTAAGCCTCCCAAAGCCGCTAAGCTCCCGGTTTCACCCCAGAGCTTGCTGTGTTCACGCTTACTGTAATGCTCTGTTTAAAATGAGCACAACGGGTCAAAATTAATCAGGATTACAAGGCCACAAATCCACTTCAGAGATAAGTTTTCTACCAATTTTTCTCCACCACTATCCCAAGATGCCCTCAGTTTTACTGTTGGTGTGACCATGTGTAGCATGTGCAATAACGGATACATGCGAGCATTAACATCATCACTGATACTATCACCCGATGTTTCTCAGGATGTCTGCTGGTGATAAAGACATGGTTTAAAAAACATCACAAGATTCCATGATTCCCACAAAAATCGGCACTTAGCCTCATTGTTAGCAAAGCATTTCGTGGGGCCCCGCGAAGCTGCTGCTTCTCATTTATGTTCCACCACCGAAGCAAACAACATTCAACACCGTCAGAAAAAATTCCAAGTGTTCCTTTCAAATTTTTGGCCACTGTAAGGTAGTAGGTGATAACTTTCTATCACTTCCAAAGGCACACCCTTGTGAAATGTTAGGCCTTGAAGTGAAGTGCATACTGTATGTATGTATGTATGTATGTATGTATGTATATATATGTAGTATGTACGTACGTATGTATGTATGTATGTATGTATGGAGCCTTGTACTTACTCTCAAGTACGTTTCGCTTCTCATTCACCTTCGAGCAAGTGAAAACAGTCAATTGAAATACAATACAATAACAAAAGCCCCTTGTTCCATTGCATACTTTAAGTATAGCATACTCCTGAAATCCATATTTGACCGTCAGTTAAGAAAAGGAAGGTAACCAAAACACCAGTTAATTTTACTTGGCTTCTGCTTCCCCATAATGAAGAGACAAAATCTAGAAGATAATGTGTAAGCCTTTGGGTAACAACACCCCAAGAGAATAGTTTGCTTCCTCTATTAGTTTTCCACTGCAGCAAGTTGTGAAATGACGAACAGCAGAAATGATAAAAAGTCAATAATATGAGAGACTGAAGGCTATGATGTCCGGCCCCCAAACCAGCGTCCTTGAACGTAAATACGGGGTTTTACGGCCAATGATTACAATGTTGGTCTGTCTCATTAGTCAAACAGATTATGGACTTCGGAACAGTTCAGGTTGATCCCACTTGTTTAGTTTAGTAAAGTTCACACAATTCAGAGAAGCAAGCAAAGCAAAGCAGGTCCTTACCTTGGAAACTGTTAACTGATAAACATCACATCATTAAATATGCATTTACTGTATGCCATGGTTATGAGTATCTATCTATCTATCTATCTATCTATCTATCTATCTATCTATCTATCTATCTATCTATCTATCTATCTATCTATCTATCTATCTATCTATCTATCTATCTATCTATCTATCTATCTACCTACCTACCTACCTACCTACCTACCTACCTACCTACCTATCTACCTATCTACCTATCTATCTATCTATCTATCTATCTATCTATCTATCTATCTATCTATCTATCTATCTACATAATTCACATATACCTACATGATTGGAGTCACAATCGCAAGCGACTAATGTCAGTGTCCTTATCCAACCTTTTGTGCACATTTACAAGGATCCAGGATTTCTTATGTTTCAGGCTGCCACTGAAATAGTGTATGTGATGGAGAATGGTTTTGCGTTTGTGTGTGCATGTAGTTCTCAGCAGAAAATACACGCTCAAGTAAATGCATCTCTCATTTATATTTTCATTGTGAAAGCTTGGGTCAGAAAGAAAAAGGTTGCCATGAATCATCTAAATTAAAATTACAGTATGTTTTACCTTCTGATAAGGAGTTTTACTGGCCTGCTGTTAATGAAAACAGTGACACGCAAATGCTGTAAACGATTGGTTTCTCGAGGAGCCATTTCATTGCTTCAGACGATCAACCAACATCTCTCGTGGAAAACAACGACTTTCATTGTTAATGGGCTTTTTGGAGCCAAGGTATGAACATTCTCCTCAACATTACATTACAAGGATGGCGCAAACGAAACTGTACAACAAGAGCTGCGAGTGTGCTCCAGCACTTTTATCAGTGTACAGTTTAAATAGAGTCTTGCTCAGGCTTAAGATGCAAAAGATTACAATATATTATTTTTGTTTGGTTTATTATGACCTTGCCTCACAATGTAGGTTTGCTTAAGTATAACAAAACACAAGTAATCATTTTAATCCATATATGATTCCTTAAGGTTGAAGGAAAAGAAAGAAAAAAAATAGGGATCAGTATTGGAAAAAACACGCCTTACTAAAATCAGATTAAAAGTCCAAACATTTTGATCAGAAATCCCCAGCCTTTAACAATTTAACACCTCACTCAAACTTGATATCTACGATTGAAGTTTGTATTTCGTGCATTGCAGTGGCAAAGCACGTACTGGCAAATACACACAGCCTGAGCGTCTGAAAGAGCTCTCGTTTCCTTTGGCATCCATTATGGCTCAGGCCTGCTGTCGGGGAGCTTGTATTGCCTGAGGGGAAGTTCCCATTTGAGGGAGCATGTGGCAGAGAGGCTCTAAATCCCCTCTAATGAACCAATATGTAAGAGGGCTAAGCCTCTGGCAGTGTCAGCAAGGAAACACCACTCCTCACCCTGGCAAAAAAACGAAGGCATTTGCATTTGCTCAGCTCTGTTTATGCTCCTATTTAAATCTGAATGTTAGCTGTGGGATTTCATAGGGGAGAAGGATTTACATGATTTAGAAAGTGACGTAAACCCAGGAGGGGGAACAGACAAAGAAGTGGGCTCCTACCTTTGGGTGTGGTGGGAGAAAAGAGCTTCTCTGATCCTACGTCAGACACCTGCAAAAAGAAGAGGCAGTGCTTTAGCAGATTAGTTCACTCAGATGAATCAGTGGCAAACTTCAGTCAACCCTTACTTAGATAATTAGTTTATTCATCAAAACCCTAATCCTGAGTCTTATTCAGGCACAAATATGGTTTAAGTGGTCAGAATTTTCCAAAGAACACTCCCTGTGTACCTGATGGTCCCTGACTTGCTTTTGGTGAGGTAACATTAGGTGGCACTGTTGAGCCACCTGGAAAAAAAGTAATGCTATAGTCAGATAGGCAGCTATGCTGCATCATCATGGTTGAAATGCAGGGAGCTGCTGAAAAATCTTTCGTTCTGCACATGACTGGATATATCCAGTAATTAAATTTTATGCAACAGATTATGCAATCCAATATTAACCACAACATCCCAGACTATCACACAATCTGTTAGCATATCTACATGTTGCAGTCAGTCAAATGCATGGTGTCAAAAAAAGCAAAATCATCTGACTATGACTTAATATTCAAAATGTGAAGACAATATTCCCTTCAAGTTGACATTGAACTACAATGTTTCATAAACGGTCCTGTGCATCAAATAAATTGATTATACAAAATTCACACACACACATCTTCCATGCCAATTTAACAAATGGTAAATAAAAAAAAAATATCTCAGCTGATTTTGTGATCACATTCATTGACTCTCTTTACACAAACACTCCTTTCAAATGGCTGCATATGTAAAAGGTAGCATATGTTCCACTCATCGGTTGCAAGTGTCCTCAACTGCTGTGCTTGTATTTTACATACTAGCACAAAGGGAACATATGTAACAAATGAACAATGAATCAGAGTACTAGAGGGACAGACACAGAGAGGGGAAGCAAACAATTTTGTAAACACAGATGGCTGTCCTTGGCATCCCTGTTAGTTTTTCACAAATGTTTTGAGGGTGTCCTCTTCAACAATTCCCAATTTCTCCTACACTGTCACTTGTGTTGCTTTTCTCCACAGTGTTTGTCTCTGTATGTGTTTTGTCTCAGTGCTAACCACCACAGTACTCAAAATAAAGCTGTGTGAAAGCAACACTTTTTTTTGCTCCATCTAACAGGAATTGTTAACAGAGGGCGACAATGCAGTTTTCAGTTAAATTACTGCCTTACTTAGTCATATCACAAAGCCAAGTTTAAATATTTCCAACAGGAAGAAAAGGGAAACAAAAATAAATTACGATGGCGACAATGACATTTACAATTTTCATGATTTGAGGGCGCGTGTCTAATATTTGACATTCAAACCTGTTTCTCAGTACGGTCAGAGACTATAGAGGGGGGAAAAAATGGTTACGCATTGCCTGCTTTCATTCCTCCAGAACCAGAGTGCCAGGTTACAACACAAGCTCTTTGTTAACTTTGGATGATGTTAAACATACCAGTACTGAGGATCAGCACTAAAGTAGCAACTTCAACCCTGAATCATGGACCCGGAGGATCCTAGCAGGAAAAATATGGGCTCAGATTGGAATGAAGGTGGTCAAATGGACAAAGGGGCTGGCCAAGAGACATGCTAAGTCCGTGAGGGTAGAGGAATGCCAGAATTGACAAGAGTTAAAATAAGTGTTTTGACTGCAGCGGCTATCTTGAGAGCACTACAGACATGACAAGTAACTGTGACAAAGTTAACCGTACTGTGCATGAGTTTGCAGTTACTTGTTTTTAACTGTAAATAGATTCTAAACAACATCATCAACCACCACTTTGACTTTATTACTTTGCTTTGAACCTGCCAAGACTACATGAGTCAGTTGTACTATAATTCACAATTACAAGGTCGGCTTACAAAAGCGTGTTTAAAAAGGCATGTCAAAACACAGCCTTCATTTGGCCCGCTGCTGTTTTTGGAAATCTCTGCGTGTCAAGTTGACTTTTTCTCCAAGCTGATAATTGAAGCAGCTTGCGGTTGTGGTGAACAGGGTTAATGTATAACAAATTCTTCTCACTCGCTTTGTTGCCATTAAAAACACAGAGGGTTGGGGTAGATGGCAGATTTTGGTATTAGGAAAAGGAGACATAAATAGTTCAGCTTTTTTTTTTTTTTTTTGGTAGGAAAGGTAATTTACCCATTTAAAAACACTAATGGGGAATATTTAAGCCACATTGCCTGCGAGCCAAAAGTCTTTGGAGTTGGCTGCGGGAAGGCTGACCTTTTTGTAGGCCGTCTGCTATTTAGGCCTGGGGCTTCAGGGGTCTGGCCTCCTCTCTCGAGGGCCGTCAGCAGGCTTCAGCTTTCCTTCCCCGTTCTATTCATTAGCTGTGCTTTATGATTCAGCTTCCTCTGAGCCACACAAGAGCTCCCTGAGGAAAGAGACTGCTGGAGAGGGATGAAGCTGAGGGAGGGGAGCAAAAAAGCAAGAAGGAGGTCATAGGGCCCAGCCGAGGCCCAGCTCTCAGCAGCTGTGAAAGCCTCCTGTTTCCTCAGCAGGCGTGAAAGGAAAAAAAGTTGGGGGGGCAGCAGCACGGGAACTGGGCCAGAAAAGCAAGCATAAGTGCGCTAACTCGTCTAAGTGCCACAAGCTGAACTATAATTCCAAGATTTAGTGATTGCCAAATTACATTGCCGCTTGTTTCTAAAAATCCCCCAACTTCTCAGAATACCTCTGACTTATTGACAGCATAAATGTCTTGATAATAGCAGTTAGCAGAGGTTATATTTTACTAGCCATCCGCTGACAAGACGCAAGTGGTGGTACGAATGGAGGGGCTGGGGCGGGGTGGACTGGATAACGTGTATTGAAAAACATTGCAAGCTAATCAATTTCGACAATCTGACACATGCCTAATTGCTTTTTGGAAGTATTAAACCACTTCCATTCAGCATTATTGCGCAGAGAGCTGACTGAGCCAGGCGAGGCAGACATTGAGGGAAGGCGGTATAATCACTTGAATGACCTTCAAGGCATGAATTTATGAAAGGCATTGATCAGTTAAGCCTGTGATTTCTCCAAGACAGGAAGGTCAGCAATTACCCAGATTCAATTAACCCCATTTCCTAAACACTGCTGAGAGACTCATTTCTCTCTCCACCGAAACTTGCTTTATATTACATGATACTGAGGATTTCCATCTATCTTGCAAGCACAGCATGTATTGGAGCTGTGATTATTACCTCCAAAAGGAAGCCAGTCAGAGTTTGGATAAAAGTAGACTAAATAAAACCAAGCATGTACACCTTTTGCCCTCCCTTTCTACACAAGACACAATTTTTACTCACAGTCTGGCAGAGTTATAGCCACAGCTGGCATGGGAAAACAAAGAAACGTGTTAGGTTTAGTCATGTTAATGTGACAGTGACCATAGTTTACACTCATTTGACACATGTACAGTATCACTGACTTCAATAAAGGAAGTCATGTTCACTGATTAACGTGTACCCGTGGAGGTCCCACACTGAGGTCTTGTCGGGGAAAGGGAGCAATTGTTTGGTCGATATCTGGTGTCCCCATTTTAGTGTCTAGTCTTGTATTTGCCAAAATAACCTCCCTCTCTACTGTTTAACGCACAGCGCCATGTTGGAACGGGTGACGTCATGATGTTGACAGGGACATCACTTCCACTCACCACCTGATATTGAGTGGATTGCTTGCCTAAGGGTGGAAATCATATTTTTTTCCCCCACTCGGTGACTTTAATAAGCCGCCATATGAGAGAAAAAGTCCACTGTATGCCAAGAAAGCCGCCGAGTAAACTCGACAACGCTGCTGCCGCAGCACCTGCTTCCTCATTCGGCTTGAGATGTACCCAAAATCCACATGGCCCGGGCAGCAGACAACAGTTGTTCTCCCAATTTTGCAGCGTCTGTCTGGAATGCCGAGTTTGATTACAAGTATATACCGTAATTTCCGGACTATAAGCCGCGACTTTTTTCCAAAATTTTGAACCCTGCGGCTTATAGTCAGGTGCGGCTTATATAAGATTTTTTTCGTGATTTTTGTGATGACTTGATCACTTTTATACACTCGTAAAAAGGCTGTGGACCACTGTTGTGCGGTATCTTGAAGAAAAAAACAACAAAAATACTATTTTGAAACACTACTATGGCTGCTGCTTATTCTGGCTGTGTTGCTTGCGACTATTATGAGCTTTAGTAGGAATGCACGCTAGGTGACCTGCGTCAAAGGGCTCTAAACCCTTTCTCTTACTCTGCCATGTGACTCAGAAATTACACAAAGCAGTGGCGCTGTTTGGACCATCTCCATTGTATTAAAACCCAATCAATCAGGATTTAAATTAAATTCTTCTGACATTTTGCTTACCAAAAACAAGTTGTAATTAATGTGAACTTTTAATGCATTTTATTCAGAAGGTTACTTTGAACCCTGAGGCTTAAATGCCGGCGCGGCGTATTTATGGATTTTTACGGCTTTCTGTGTACTGTCTTTCTTTGTAAAAAACTCATGTGCACGTGCGGCTTATAGTCCGGTGCGGCTTATGTAAGAAAAAAACTAAAATATCCCTGAATTTTAGCTGGTGCGGCTTATAGTCCGGTGCGTCTTATAGTCCGGAAATTACGGTACGTCTGTCTGTTCTATCTGTTAGTGACTGTTCTAGCGACTGATAGTAAAAGCACATACTATCAGCAAAAGTAGGCGAGGCCTGATTTTCTGTGTTCTTGTGGGTGTATATCAGTGTTTCAGTAAACACTTATCAGCACCCACTCAGAGCACCCTCTACGACTGTCATCTTTAACCCCAGACATTCACAATTTTTTTTTAGCAATAAACACCCCATTAGCCCACAGCTCCAGGCCAGCAATGGAAGACACCAAATTAATTATTTCACTTGCATTTGACCTCTCCACTGTTCCAGAAAACTGAATGACCTACCAAGCGGTTGTTTATTATACATTTCAGCAGGTCTTTACATTCCCAGGGAAGGGCAGCAAGCATCGGCCTTACATGCAATTTCAACCTGGCATCAACAATCTCATCACGGTTGTCTGTGTGCCAGAGCAGATGTGGGCTAGCAAGACAGCAACCCCCCAGCAAGTAGGATAGGATGTACAACATAAAGAGCAAAAAGACAAGAATCTCCCACGCAACTGTCAGCCAATGGATACTCGCCTCAAGTATAGCATCATTAAGATGATAATGAATTCCATAGTGATCGTGGACAATACACTGGTTTCCCTCTGCACACATAAACGTCTTTACGCTTAGCTAAAGGTGGCATTTTTACAGCCACCTATTATAGTGTGTGGAGAACAGCAGAGCAGACAAATAGTCTTCGCTTTTGCCTTAGCAACAGACTGAGTAAAATGAATGGTGTGAAAGAAGCTGGTAGTCAGGGGGCAGGGGCTTGAGTTTTTTTTTTGTGTGTAAAATACTACACATCCTCTTGCTCACCTTCTTCTCTCCCCGGGCCTTGCAGTAGTTGCTAGCGCTTATCAAGGTCGCCTGTCGGTTTTGTGTACAAATTAGCGGTCTATCAGGGGAACACAAAGGCCTGTTTCATCTCGCTGCGCTGGACAGAGAGGGTCACAAATCAAAACTGCAGAAGGCCCACAACCAGCACTAACCAGATAAGAAATGAAGGAAATAGGACAAAATCTATTACACTGAAGAGGATCCCGACCAGGGGAAATTATATGCAAGCTTGTCTGCATGCACACACATGCAAGTGTGCTGCTGTTGGGCAGATAAATATATGATTTTTATTGTATGCTGTACAGGACTGAAAGACGTGAAATTAGGAGACACAAATACAGTCAAACCTCGATATACTATTTTAATTTGTTCCGGGACCTACTTCATATGCTGAAATATTCATATGTTGTATCAAATATTCCCATATGCATAAACTGAAATTTGTTTCATTCGTTCCACAGCTAAAAAAACAATATTAACTCCTTAATAAATACTGCTGATAATTACAGAGAGCAATAAAACAAATTACATCAGAGAAAAAAGTTACAAAGAAATAGTCAATAAAAAGTTTTTTATTATCACTGTACCTTAGACACACAGAGAGGTTTGACTGTATTAACATGAAAAGCGGACTTTTTGTTTTTCCTGCTACATAGTACTATTGGACTGTAGTAGGTTAGAGATGTGCGATACCTGAGATTTTGGTATGGATAGACACCAAGTGAATACTGACACCTTTAAATATCATGCTTTGCGCAAATTAAACGTTCTCTTCTTTCTTCAAGATTCAAGAGTTTTTTATTCGCCATGTTTGAGCGTGCCAAACAAGGAATTTGACTTCGGTAAATCACAGCCTCTGTTCAACATTTAGGTGACTAACAACAACACTCAGCACATGTGAAGAACGAAAGATATTCTCAAGCATCCCCAGATCTTAAACTCCCAAGAGGGCAAGGGAAAACTCAAAACTCCAGCTATGGGAAATGAGAAACCTTGAGAAAAGTCCACAGATGGGAGGGTCCCTCTTCTAGGATGACCAGGCTGCAATGGATGCAGAGAGGACACATAGTACAAACAGTGTAAACAAAAAAGGTGTGGAAAGCAGGATGTTATTGCACAGTAATGACTCTGAGACTCTAAGAGTGGTGTGAGTTCATCAGAGCGACAGCCTGGGGGAAGAAGCTGTCTCTGTGTCTGCTGGTTTTAGTGTACAGAGCTCTATAACGGCGTCCGGAGGGGAGTAGTTCAAACAGGCTGCAACCTGGGTGCGAAGGGTCTGTTGAGATGTTACTTGCACGTTTCCTGGTCCTGGTCAGGTACAAGTCTTGAATAGATGGGAGGTTGATTCCAATTATCTTTTCTGCAGTCCTTATTGTCCGTTGCAGTCTGTGCTTGTCTTGTTTGGAGGCCGATCCAAACCAGACAGTGATGGAGGTGCAGAGGACAGACTGGATGATGGCAGTGTAGAAGGTCTTCAGCAGCTCCCGCGGCAGGTTGAACTTCTTGAGCTGTCTCAGGAAGTACAGCCTCTGCTGGGCCTTCTTCCGGACAGAGTCTATGTGGCCGGTCCATTTCAGGTCCCGAGAGATTGTGGTTCCCAGGAACTTGAAGGTGTCTGATGAGAGAATAGTATTACTGCGGATAGTGAGGGGTGAAAGTGGTGAAGGGCCTCGCCTGAAGTCCACTGTCATCTCCACGGTCTTGAGCGGGTTCAGGTCCAGGTGGTTTCTTGAGTTCTTAACCATGCATGCCATAATATCTTCAATGTTGTTGCAATGTAGAACGTAGTAGTAATCTGCATATTCTTAGTCCCCCACTCTCTTAAAATTCCTTTTGTCCAGACACCACTTCCTCGCTTGTTTTGATTCCATTCGTTAAATAAGCTAATCAGTGCAACCTTATTTAGCATTGTTTTGGTTTTATTTCTGCACTGCCAATCAGAGATAACACAAGAAGAGAAATTGTGCACTCTGCTTGCAGGTAGTTTACTTGCGTTTAACTTCAAGCTATTCTCACTCAGTCAGTATATTTTATGTTTTGCCACAATAATAAACACCTGATAGATGGAAAAGCTCAAACAAAGCATAAAATGACTCTTAACATTGAAAGTACACCCTGTAAAAATAATTATTTGAAAATAACTGAAATGATAGAAATGAATGTAAAGGTTCGATACTAGCTGTTTAGTTCAATGCGATACCGATTGTCACATTAGTATCGATTCGATTCTATGGATATTTGGATCCATCTGCACAGCCCTACTGTAGGTCGTACATCTTACATTATTGACATTTCAGTTTTACGCTGGCCAGTATTTTTACTACTTATTTGTACGTTCATTGCAAAAAAAATCTTAAGTGGGACAACAACAATTTGTAATATCTCATGAACATAATGAAGATTTTTTTTTTTTTTTTAATTTATATACTGAATTGGCATTGTCAGTAGATCTCCAACACTCTTAATTGAGTCATCGGGTTGACTAACACAATTTGAACTCTGGCCTCAGTTACTAACAACTAACGTTTGCAAGATTTTAAGGCCAGTAAAGCCAAAACAGCTGCTAAGGGCTCTCATTTAGTCACATAATGCGATGGAGCACAGACTAAATTGCATAAGAAGTCATCTCAACTATCGTGACCCCTGATCAGAATCACCTTTATTGATCCATTTATGTCAATTAATCCAACACTAGAGCCAAAGCCGAACTATAAAATCCTTTTTATTTTTATTTTATATATGTCGAGCGGAGAACTCTCTGTGGAAACAAAAGAGTTAAAAACAATTTTAGTATTACATGACAATGTATACAAGCTTTAACGCACCAAAACAAGTGCCATGTTTACTTGTAACCATCAGGCAGCTTCAGCCAATTGGAAAAAATATACATTATATAAAGTTTATCAAAGACCACAACTTACATATTTTTCTTTGTATTGCGCCTCTTGGCATACCAGAGTTCTCTGTGGAATGTGTGTGTCTTTTCTTTCTAATATCGTAAATATGTGCAAGCAATGATAAGAACCACAAGATATCTCCCTAGGGAATCAAGGAGCCGTCTGGCATCATTCTCAGGCTCTGGATCTGAAAAAAAAAATGCGATAGCTTGACTGGCTTGCCAGTCCAGGTTTCTCAGCAGCTGAGATAGCAGATAGCGCATCACCGGTCCTGACTGGGTGGTAAAACAGCTACACGACCAAATCACGGCTCAATTGGGGCAGCTGCAGGGAGCTCGGATTGCACAGGTCACACTGTCGTAATATCCAAATCATCCACTTGTTGTAAAACCTTTACCCTCAGTGTCAGTGTGGTTGACAGACAAGCCTTTTTGGGTGGTTATTGTCTGAGAAGCAGGATAACAATACGGGGAAAATGATTTACAAAGCCAGCTTTCTTTGGTGCACTCACAGTGGAGTCAGTGTTGTTGCTCCGGAGAGGATTACGGAGGAGATAATATTTCCAGTCGGAGCCATAGCCACAGTAGAGCTGCCTTTTAACAGAGAGATACACATCATTCTGACTCGCCCACTGTGACATAATCACCCTGCGGAGAGCTGCAGGCAAGCTTGGTAGGCAAACCACCTCTCACTGCAGCTTGTTAAGAGAAAGGTGTCTTTAAGCAGCGCTCAATAGAAACTCTCAACTCTTTTTCTCCCACTCCATGTGAACAATGTCGAGGTGAGTCATCGACCACCTTGGGCGATGTAAGTTACATTTTCCTTTTCTTCCTCTCTTTTTTTAAGATCACGCTGCACTTTTGACTCGGATGAATTTGCCATCAGGGCAAACAAAACAAACTCAGCGGGATGTTAAATAATGCAGGGATAAAAAGCGGTGACCCTTTCCCTTACCTCAGCCCACACACAGTCAAATTGCCTACAGTACAACAGCGCGAAAAGAAAGGCAAAGCCAGCGTTGCATAGAATTGTGCCATGTACCACAAATAGAGTTTTCTCGACTAGGCATGGACATCTCGAATGAGAGGAAAATAGTTAGGTGGAAACGGATCCTTCCTGTACCATGCCGGCAATTTGAGCGATATGACTCACCTCCTCTATAACATAAATACTATAAAAATGATACCAGGCAGCACAACATTGATTTAATGTCCGAGACACGCCTCTCTCAACACTGTGCACACACACATCTGATCTCTCAACTTGGCTCACGAGTGAGGTTACAGTTAGCTAGTGCAGTGTGAAACTGTTGATGCTGGTTCAGAGCCATCGTCTCTCTTTAACCACAAGAGCAGCTGGAATGAATCTTTGGGGATTTAGGAATTCTCCTGCTCATATGTCAGTTGCGAGCATGAACCTCCGCCAAGCAGGAGGATCAATACAGCCACTTGTCCTGTGGGGGAATGAAGGGAGGGCAGGGAGTGCAAGTGGGGGAGTGGAAAGCTGGAAATGGGGCAGGATAAGACTGGCATCCAAAGTCAAATGTCGTTCACCCCCCCCCCCCCCCCCCTCCCCCAAAGGCACATGATGCATCAGGCTAGCACAAACAAACAAATTAGTATGTACTATATAAAGGAGACTGAAACCTCCAAAGCCTCGGGGTCATGTTTGAAAGGGATGTGGCACGTTAAGTGGAATTTACTTTTGATGTATACATCAGGCTTCAGGTTTCTAGTGAGTGTAATTCAAGCTGCTCCCTGCAGGGTTGAACTGAACTTCCATTGCAGAGCCAGTCTCTACTAGAAATACCTTCACTGCTCAGTTGCCTAGCCAAGGGTCGATTTTCAGTTTAACATTTTTTACATTGACTGGAATTCTTTTCCATTTAGAAGCCGACGATGAAATTGGCAGAGCACAGTCATCATTTTGCATCTAGGACTAACTGAGTGGAGTGTGCTGAGAACTTTCTTCTTCAGATGAATCCAGCAAAAACTTGTTTCCCACTAACCCAACAAACGTAATGTACATTTGTGGCTTTGGACTTTATACTTAATTCTCAGCAACACCCAGACTACAACAATACTGTAACAGTTACAGTACTGTAATGGGTTTCAATTACAAAAATATTTACTTTATATTTTAAATGTGCAAGTGCAAAGACATGCTTGATAGACTCTGTAGGACTCAGGTATAGTGATATGAACAGAAATTCAAACTTGTGGATAATGTTTCTACTAGACACGATTAAACAGTGACCTACTTTTATTGAATTTGCATGTAAAAATAAAATGTTGTACGCTGCGATTGGCTGGCGACCAGTTCAGGGTGTACCTCGCTTACCACCCAAAGACTGCTGGGACTGCTCCAGCACGCCCGCGACCCTCGTGAGGGTATGCGGTTTGGAAGATGAATGAATATGTTGTACGCTTACTTGGAGGTACCTTTACTTTATCAATACAGCGTAAACCCTCCGATTGTGTCATCACAACCATGTTGCACCAGTACAAGAATTTCTAAACACTTAGGAGGGAAGGACAAGTAACACTGCAACATGGCAAGGACAGCAAGGGAATGTTGCCGTCCTTGCCAAAAGTATGCAGAGCATCAATTGCTTATTATATTGAGATTAAATTATAATGAAGTAAGTGAATGCAACTTTGTCTTACACACAACTCATTGAATTATGCAAGTGAAAGAAAAAAACAACAACAAGCAAAGGATAGTCCCTGGAGCAATTATACGCTTTTTGAGGGCTTGTCTGTGTTGGCAAGAATGAATATCTTAGCACTTTGTTATTGTTTGCAGTATCTGCATATGAGTACACTAAGTGAACAAAAAGGATGTCGAGCCACATACAGTACTGAGGAGAGTTGTTTCCTTTTCTGGTTTGCCTGTTCCAGTGAAGTTACCGAAGTGTGTATGCATAATGCATTGCATGAGATTTTAATAGAGCGAGGGAAAAGCATAGTTAAACTCTTAATTGCCACTGTTCAGCAAAACAAACCAGTCCTCTGTTAATAAAGCACCCTCAAAAATGACAATTACAAGCTGCGTAGTCTGTTTGCATTGTTTCACATGCTCTCGCAAAATGTGTTTAAGCCAGGCAGGAAAATGGTTTTAATTATCTCTAATGTGAAAAATCAAGTTTGTTTTTGTATAGCGATTCTATGGCAGGGCTCCAACTTAATTCTAATGTCTGCACATTGAGGTATAGTCAGCATAGCTCGGATAGTTCCTGTCTATATTTGAATAAGAGTTGTGCAAACATTTGAAGTCAAGGCAGCAGCTTGTGTGCTCAAGAAGTCTTTTCTCATATTTAAGAGAATCCTTGGATTAGTAGTTGTTTTAGGCCCCAGGGCCTCAAGTCTGTTGAGCATGTGACTCATTCAGAACAGAGAGAAGTAGTGTGTTTGCATTTTATATCTGCCAGTGTTAAAGAAGCATATGGAAGGATGAAGGAAGTCTTTGAAAACATACGGTAGTTCCACATGATAAGAGTGACCGTTCCAGCCAAAAGGACCATGTAGACTCATTTTCCACTGGAAAATGAATTTTCTGTTTCCACACCTTGTATGTGAGAATACATCTCATGAACAAACATATTGTAATTGTAGAGTAGGACGGTGAAGGGGGTTAACTCTACTTATACCTTACTCAAAGAGTTTCCATAACAGTCAATGAGCGACTATATCTGCAAGATGTTTTTCCAGCTCCATTTAGGACTTTAGCTATAAGTGTTTTATACACACGCTTGGGTGGATTCCAGTATGGATTGCCCTATTGATATTTGGAACCTGTGTGGCATTCACCCCAAGCCACCCATTTGCATTAACTGGAAACAGTATGCTTTGCTCCAGACCTAAAATGACTAAGTATTCAGATCTCTGGCCATGCTGTCAGCCGTGATGACAGAAGCCTGGTGGGACGCCAGTGTCAGGCAGCAGATTTAGTACAATCCAGCTAGTCTCGTACATATTAAGGGTGGAATGATTTTTGAGAAGCGTCAAAACCGTTAAGTTCGACAGTTTCACTTGGGTTCGTCTGCGTTCTATATGGTCCGCTCGCATATCTCTTGTAAAAAGGATGACATAGAATTACAACTTCTAAAAATGTTCATGACTGAGGTGAGGTTTTGATAATCACAGATACTTGGTTTAACCGGTGTATTATGGTAGTATCGCACTGACTTTGTAAAGCAGTAGTTGCAAACTGGTTGACATTTTCCTGTATTAGTAGACTTCCTGTATTAGACTTCCTGTATTCTGACTAAAAAGAAAGCTTTTGTGGGAATGAAGGAAAGCCAAGGGAGGAAGCAGAAAACTCATTTCATGAAAATGCCCATGTAAGCACAAATGACAAGTGTTGTTTAGGGTCATCGCTGCTTGGGGCTTGAGAGGCTAAAACTAATGCATCTTCTGAATGATGTTTTTCAGCAACATGGCTGGGTGAAATGGGGATGTGTCTGATTTGTGTCACAGTCAAGAGTGAGAGCAGCCCAATTATATACCCTGTGCCTCCAGAAGCGTCCACCCCCCACCCATAGAGGAAGGCCTATGCTATCTCTCCTTACTGACAGCCCTGTAGAGCCTTGGTCCAATTCTCTGGTATACGTTGCAGAGCTTTACTACCCACCTATTCATTTGACTTTACTTGGCGTTACAGCACATGGACATTTTTCACATTGTTACCGTCACATCATCCTAATTTCCCTGTACAGTCAATGAATTGCGGTTGATGATGGCAGCCAAGCTCTTGAATGTGATTTGAGGGGCAAAAAAAAAAAAAAAAAAAAGAATGTCTTGTCACAGTCAGCACATCCTAGGTTAGCAGAAATTTAACAAGTTCCCTGGGCTCTTTACATTGATGGAGCAAGACATGGCCTGCAGACACCTCTGGGCATGTCACTGTCACTGACACTTGGTGGGCCAGAGAGAGAAGCAAACAAGGCTCAATACTCCAAGACCCAAGGAGTGACACTGGCCCATAAGGTTCTTTTTCCTCAAACCCCTACCTAATAATGTGGCATATCCACATGATGATGTCTCTGCCTGATAGATATAGCCAAACCCGCAAGGATAAAAATGGCCAAATAAATGCCATGGAACGCATTAAGCATAATCATAAAGAAGCAAAAACAACTGAATGCTTTATTTACTTCCCACATTTAATTTGGCAAGTCAAATGCTGCCTACTTGAATTACTGGCAGTGGCTTCGTACGGCTTGGTCAGTTCCTCCCAAATTACTGTAAATGTTGCAAGAATACACCAACATACTGTTCATGTAATTCCAAGTTGTGCTTTATATTCAAGCATGGTCATGATATTCTATTTCTAAGGTATTCATAAACTACATTTCGTCATGTATATTTCAGCTGCTGTATTGCACACACAGCATTCATTTATTTATGTTGGATACCATCAATGATTTTGTCCTACTATTCTGCAAAGTAATTGAGGCTATGTTAGGCCACTGGAGAGAAGTTGAATAAGGCCTGAGCGACGTTCTCTATGAATCACCCGCATAGTCGTGCACCACTCGCAGAGTCTCTTTTGACTCGCCGCTGTTGCCACAGTGCTAAATTGCACAGCTGTTCGACAATCTGTGGCGGTGTTAATTACCCAAATGTGAGCAGCGGCTCTTGAGTTCCTCACTAACGAAGGGGACTGCTTTCCAGCGAGAGCGCCGTATGTTTGGTATGTAGGCCCATTTCCACCTAACGCTCCCCAGGCAGCATACGGACCATCACACACATCCGCATCCTGGAAAAGATGCATCTAATTAAAGCCCCTGACTCAAATCTGCTTACTAAGGGGGAAAATAACACGAGAGCCAGATTAAAAGCCGATGAAGGAGGTAGGGTAGGATGGAAGGCTTTAATGTGCCGCGGGTGAAAGAGCTTAGAAGGAAATATGAGACCTCTCAATAGTAAGATCCCAGGCAAGGCTGGAAAGAAACGCTGAATATGCGACGATCCGTCAGCGTTTGTCAGTGTGATCCTTTAGGTCTTTCAAAGCCTTCAAGCAGTGACAGACAAGGCAGGTCGGTTTCTGGAAAAGTGGCTTCTTAGTTCTCTGGCTTGTAGTACATCGCTTTTCCACTACTGCTGGATGTGATTCTATCCAAAAGCGATTCAAGCTAAATTGAAAACAAACCATGATGTGTAACTTTGCTTAATGATTTGCAGCAGCTCCAGAGAAGAGTGCCTTTTATCCCTCTAACAGTACAACGTAAATGGCAATGAAGCCTCTCCAGTGAGACACTGTAAACTGTTAATGCACTCCATTACGCAGTACATCACCCCACTTCTTGCATGCAATGCTGAAAACAAAGATGTTAAGAACTCCCCTCATGAATCATACTTGATGGCTAAAAGCCTCGCTGCTGTGCACCACCCACCTCCGCTTACACATGAACAACACAGCCTGAAGTAGCTCGGGGAGATTATATAATGAATGCATGAAGCTTGGTGTCACCGGGCCTTGTACGGTGCACAAAACGATGGGGCAATTAGGCCCACATGACACCTCGGGATGGCGTGATGAAGGACTCCCGGGCTTGTCTCCTCCGCCTCTGTTCCTCTATCATTAAGGTCTGAGCAGACACATCTGGCTAATGGCACGTCTGGGGTTCCTACTCAAACACTGTGCCATGCCGTGCACATTTAATTACGCCTCATAAAGGTAACAAAAGACATGGACCGCTCCTGGGGAAGCACCGTTTGGAAATCGGAAGGGGAGACAGCAACAAGACAAAGGCAAGGAGCCGGACAGCTGCCGGGTTTACAGGTTGACCTCTGCAAGCAGCTTCAAAAGAGGCCAAATTTGTCGACACATGTCCTTGAGACCGGGCCCAATGAGGAAGGAGCAGCTCTGTACCTGAGAATCAAAGGACCTCGAGTTGTCTTCTATTATACCGCAAAGGGCCGACTGCCGTTAATGGTGAACAGCAGAAGCGCTGGCAGGATAAAAGGCATAGCTGTTTTCAAGCAAGTACCAGATTTATCAGCTTGTTTGAAGAAAAGAAGGACTTTGTTACGGGGACAGCAACAACAACGACAACAACAGCAGCACAGGAAAAGGATTGTAAAGTTGCCTGGCGGTGCGACTTGCTCCACTTCCTCTGTGCCTCAAAGCAGCCAATGCAGAGAGCTCATCACACTCAGCCAAGAGCATGAAACACACATTACCCACCGACTGAGTGAGCGGCTGACCTATGACATCAGTAGCACCTGGAGGTATTCAAAAGACCTTGGATGGTTGACATTTTCAGCTGAGGGAAAATTAAGAAAAAACACGAGCCTATGGGGACGATGCACATGTTTAGGAAATACCAATGCACGAGTAGAGATGACAGACGAAAGAACTGTTTCATTGTCACAGTATGTCCCATTGTCTGACAGTTTGGGGGCTGCCAAATGCCGCAGAAAATATTGCTGGTCACTTCCATATGGACCATTAAATGCTGTCCGGCGCAGTTAATAACAGTCAGGTTGGAGGGAACTGTAATATAAAAAGTGAGGGTGGGGGGAACAAAAGTATTTTGTTTTGCCAACACCTCCATTTCCCTTTACAGCTGCTTGCCTTGAGCATCTCTTTGCGTTATTTATAACCTTAAATGTTAAAAACAGAGACGTCTCTGCAGTGTGCGTTAAAAGAAAGCCTGCCAAATGCTTCCTCCTCTCCTTTTGGGTGTAGGGGGAGTGTTTTATGGCAAGTCCCTTGTCAGGCCTGAGATGTAGATCCAAGTGCCACAGGGACGAGCATAAATTCTCCATCTCCCGCTGTGGACTACAAAATGGTGGAGCTCAGGGAGTGTCCTTGAAGTATCACATCACTTGCTTGGTGTCATCTGTTATATAGTAATGACATGTCCTCTGAAGAATCCACGTCTCTCGTGGCCCATTAAAGTCTTTCTGAATGACAAAACGACTGGCCTCCCTGTCAGATGATTGTGTGAAAAAAGTATAAATAACAAACTTATAGAGTTAATGGTTTGTTCTAGTTTTAGGAACAATCTGCTCGAACCAACAACTTAAAAGTTGAATGTAAAGCGCATTATGAATGGTTCGATCAAAATCAAATTGTGAAGAAGCCAATCTAGTGTGAGAAACAATGTGAAGATGTTCCAGTAGCCTACTGCTGGCCCCAAAAGACCTGCAGAATGTTAGGAGTGTTGTTTTTCAGTTCACAAGCACAACCCCCCTTTCATAATTCTTGAAGCCTCTCTCACAGGGCAGCTTAAGTCACAGCGTTTAAGCCAATTTGGATAAGCTCCACATTTTAAACAGGTCCAATTGGGATTTACAATATATTTGGGCTGTCACAACCTATGCAAAGTTTGAACGACATTTTTAACTAAATACATTTTGTTTTAATGTATTTTATCATGACTGCAATCCTTGTGGCTCACAAGTGCAGTGTTTTTTAACCTCTCGTTTATTCCTGGCTTGCAGTCACGCACAAAATAAATCTCCATTTTTTCCTCTATCTGGTAACCAGACTTGAGGTGGCACAAGGTATTAGTCTCATGATGCTGGGTTTGTCATGTCTTCCCCAGCTGTGATCTGCCCCAACTCTTCCCTTACAAATAGCTGGAGGATTTTTCACCCTCTTATCACATTTGCCAAGCAGGCCTGTTTCTTATCAGCTTTTCCCTACAGATAAATGGGTTTTTGAAGACGGGAATAAGAGAGGTTTTTGCAAACTAATTCCAGAGTCCCATCTGTGAAAGATTACAGATAGGTGCTGGAAGGCAGAGAAATATATAAATCTTTTAATATGTAGGTGCTAGGAGTATCAGGTTAATGAATATTTTAGTGTAACAATGTCATTTCCTCGTAATGCCTAAGAGCTAACAGGTAATAAGAAGTATTAATGGAGTGAGAACATTACATATTTGGTGACTTTTGTTATTGACCACATTGGTTACGCTTCCTCTTTTACGCAGGTCTGCATGATCGAAATTGACTTCTACAACATAACTAGCCAGTGAAACTCTAGAAGTCATTCTTTATGCATGGAAAATGACATCTGGAAAGGATAATTCCGAATTAAAAAATGAAATCAAAGTTTAACAGAGTACAATAGAAATGTTTTTAACTAAAACAAAAAAAAATCACGTAGCAAATACATTTTCGAAAGTAATAGCGCCATTCACACACACACAATAAAAACCTATAACACAAATGGTGGATGTTCAATGAAATGCACGTATTAAAATATTTCAATTCCTTTTTTGTGTGTAAAATATTTGGTGTGTTTTTTGGGGGGATGGCTCAATTTTGTCAGTGGACCAAAACCATACTCTTTTAATATTAAAATTCTACATGCTTATATGGGTAGATAAAAAGCTGATATAATGCAACATAATATAATATAATATAATATAATATAATATAATATGCCAAAACCTGCATGACTGAAGGCAAATATGACCATTTAAAAAAGTAAACCTATGAGGGTGTGATTCACAAATAAATCAGTGTCTATGGGTTGCATTTTAGTTGTATAACGCATCATTATAATCTGCATTATATGACGAATTCTGATGATGGTTTAAAATATAACACAATAAGTAATGAAACTGTTAAAGTGATGGTAAAAACCGAGGAGAAACAAAAACGCACAAAGCGTTTTTTTTTTTTTAAATTTCATTTTACGCAAACGGTAAGTTGCAACTTATTTACATGTCCTTGATGTACGGCCAAGAGTGCTGAGGGTGAATTAAAATTATTTATTTAAAAAACAGGAGCGGAACAGGAAAATCATTTATTTAAAAAAAAAACAGGACAGTGACGATCCCGTAAGTGATTTTTGCGAGTATATCCTATCTGCAAATATTTTTGTTCGCCTTGAAAAGCAGCGTTGACTAAAATGAGCGCTCGCCACCAACGGAGACGGCGTAAAAACCACAATGTACAAATCTTGAAGATTAATTTATGGGAGGGAAAAATACCTCGGCAGTCTATTTAAGATATGTACGACGTCGGACGGTTTGTTAACAAATAATAGAAAACCTTACCGAGTCTAGTGCGCTGAGAGTGGTAGTGAAGGATATCCAAACCCAGACTGCAGGGAACACGAACGCGCAGACACGAAGAGATTCACGCAAACAAAATGGATTAATCCAATTTGGACCAAAATAGGATGACTGATCGAAGGTCGGACGATGCAGAAAACTATCACATGAATAAAGTGATGGCAGCGCTTTCGTCCGTCTCTCAAAAACTGAAAGAGATCGTTGACAATAGAAAAATCACAATTCCCTTTTTTCTTTTTTCCTCGACGAAAGTTCTGCGAGACTATGGTCTGAGAAAACACCGTGGATCCGGTCCTGCCTCTTGATCTTCTGTGTAGGACTATCCAGTCGGGATAGGCAAACACGCCGATGACAGATAGTCCGCAAATAGACTCCCCAAGTCGGTCTCAATCAGACATTATGACGCAGTGTACATCCAATAGCCAAATAAATGCCATCATGGTCATAGCGAGTGTCATTGGACCGGTATCCAGAAGGTCCAGCCGCCATGGAACACACATGAAGTCCCGACAAATTTGCAGACTGCGCTCGCCCACCGACTTCAGCTCAACGACGGTGAGAGACTGACTACGGACCGCTGAGCGTCAGAACTGACGCTGTTTGCGCGTGACCGTGCGCAGGCTCGAGCGAGCGAGCGAGAGAGCAAGAGAGAGAGCGAGAAAGAGAGAAGCAGCTGTTGCATGACAAGACCAGAGCAACCAATGCCTGAGCACTTCATCTGATCACAAATATGGAGGCTTTTTTAATTTCTGCAAATAATTTTAGCGATCAATGTACAGTCAAACCTCGGTTTTCGACCACAATCCGTTCCAGAAGGCGGTTCGAGAAGCGAATCGGTCAAATTCCGAATCTATTTTTCCCATTACAAATAATGGAAAAAAAAATAATCCGTTCCAAAACTTTTTAAGCATTTTTTCATTTGCGCATTTTTGTCCAATCGCGCAACTGCAGCGCACCGCCGAACGCGCAACCGTAGCGCGTCGCCGACCGTGCAACTGCACCGCGCTGGTCGCATTATTGTGACAGAGCCGTCGCTGAAATTTAGAAAATATTTTTAAACTCCTGATGTACTCTCCAAATTTTAAGTGGACCTAAGTGCGCAGGGAGCTTAATTTTGTCCGACCGCGCAACTGCAGCGCACCGCCGAACGCGCAAACATAGCGCGTCGCCGACCGCGCAACTGAACGCCCTGGTCGCATTATTGTGACAGAGCCCTCGCTGAAATTAAGAAAATATTTTTAAACTCATGATGTACTTTCCAAAATTTAAGTGGACCTAAGTGCGCAGGGAGCTTAATTTTGCCCGATCGCGCAACTGCAGCGCACCATCGAACGCGCAAACGTAGCGCGTCGCCGACCGCGCAACTGCACCGCCGTCGCTGAAATTTAGAAAATATTTTTAAAGTCCTGATGTACTTTGTAAAATTCAAGTGGACCTCATTGCGCAGGAATCTTAATTTGACTGTACTACTACCATTCAAAGGTTTGTGGTCACCGATACAATTTACAATTGTTATATATTTATGCGATCAATATACTCCCATTCAAAGGTGTGGTGTCAACAATACAATTTAGTGTTTTTCATGAAAACTAACATAATTGCAACGTTTCCACGAGTTTTAAATAGCAAACACAATGGAACATTAGAACACTGGAGGGATGGTTGCTAGAAATGGGCTTTTATACGCCTATGTAGATATAGTATTAAAAACCAGACGTTTGCAGTTAGAACAGTCATCTACCACATTAACAATATATCTATATAAATATCTATATATCTATATCTATACATAGATATAGATATATTGCGTGTATTCCTCATTCGTTTAATGTTCTCTTCAATGAAAAAATGGCGATTTTATTTTAAAAATAACGACATTTCTAATTGACCCCAAACTTTTGAACGATAGTGTATATTTAAGTTACTTGACAGCTGATGGCATGGAAAATGTTTTATAGCAAGTCTAAAGTCAAGTTGAGAACGAAGACAAAATTTGGCTTTTCTCCACAGTTCTCGCGTGGGTTTGATTGCAGGATCGGTAGCTGCTTTGTATGCGCTACGCCGGAAAAATAAACATTATGAACTTCATCAGTCAATCAGGTGGCCAGTGACTGTTATAAAACCTTGGCTGACACCAAAGGCTACTATTTCTATCTTGCTTGACGGTATTATGAGTAACTTCTATGGTGAAAGCTCATCCTGTACCTGTATACCCAGCTGGGGGATAGGGCTTGAGTGTATTTTGTGTCCTAGCTTTCCGCTTCACGTCCATTCAGTATTGACACTGATGCTACCGTTCTCATTCAGGAGAACACTTAATCTCACATAAGACTGTGCTTACTGACTTGATCTTGAGGCCTGATCCAAATATGAGCCTTGTGGAAATAGCATCTGCCATAGTACACCTCCTTCCTCAGCAGTGTCCGAAAATAGAAGCCTGAACAGTAGCAAATGGAGACAGAAGTATCTCAACCCGAATGAATGATGATAGGAAATGTTGAATTATATCAATATTCTTTGCAGTGTGTAGTTGTTACTACTTACAGCTATCAAACTGTCCATAAAATGCCTGCAAACCTTGTGAGAATAAGCGGTTTGGAAAACGAATGAATGAATACAAGTAAAAATTGCCTTGGAGACCTTACAATGGCTCAAAGAAAAAGTAACACTTCACAAATCTTACAAAAGTTCTCATCTGACCAGTTTTGTGTACACTATATATTTTTTTTAAGAACAGGCAATATACATATTTTATCACTCCATCCAACGGGGACATTTAAGTGCTCGAAACCTTTCATTTTAACCCCAGCTAGTATTTCCCCTTTGAACCCTGACTATTCTAAGTAATGAGGGTGGAGAGGCACAACATAGATGTCACTACGGGAACCGAACAGTCATGTTTTATTCCATTTCTCCAGCTGTATGTTGTAAATTCTATCTGGAGAGGGCCTTCCAGAACCATGATTTATTCATTACAGGAGTTCAAGTAGCCTTGTCCAATGAAGTGAGAATGAGCACCTTTTCAATGAATACCATTCTTCATTATGGACAATACTGTATTTGAAGGCCATCCATTGACGCGCTGGCGTACTTCAGAATACAAGTAGTGCCACTGCGAACAAAGACCGAGGATTTCAGACACTGTGGCAGACTCAAAAGATGAAAGCGAAATTTTCGATACTTTCTGAAAACATTGCAGTGGCTGGGTGAATAAGTAGGCTTTCTTTTATTCTGCAGGCATATTTCCAAACACATTGCATATAAAAGGTACCCAGGCAGGTCGTTCAGAACCTTTGTGGAAGTAGTGCTCATCAAAGCTCTCCCAACAAATGTTTCTGAAGGTTCCCGTTCGACATGAAAAGTCGTCCTGATTGATCGAGGCTATGTAGAACAAAAAGCACCCTCCGCCAGGCACATTAAAAATGAATTTTCTCAGCGATTCAAAGGGCTGCACTGCTGGGGCAGAGGGAGATGAGAGCTGCTAACATGCTCGTTTGCCTCAGGAGCGCCTCTAGCATCGCGTCCCAGATGATCCATCCATCAGCCTTCAAGCTTGCAGAGGTGAGTGACTGTTTGAAGGCTCTCCTGGCTACTTTATCCAGAGGCTCACCAATCCAATATTGGTTGTTGCCGAAGATAATTACTCTCCATTGATGCTAGGGCTACCCTGGGCTAGCTGCAAACATTTGCATCGCCCAACGCCGCTGATCGATGAGGAACAAAAAGCAGTCGGGAGCTGATAACAGTGTATAAATTGACCGGCATTTGTAGGAGGGATGTTATGTTTTCTCTGGCTTTTATTCTCAGACCCCTCATCCCCACCTACCTTCCCCTCACCCATCCCTTACATTCAGTGGACAAGCTAAAGAATGGCTTCCACTGATAGAATCAGCAAGGACATTGCTGTCTTTATTCTTCCACCAAAAGCATGGATGTGTCACCTTGACATTCTTTATCTTGCTCGCAGAAAAGATGAGAGAAAATGTGCAAACGAGATCCTGCATTTGATACACAATTGTTTATGGACCTATGGATTTTATTTCATGTTTAGAAGATTGACAGAAGCAAAAGCTACAGTTTGCTGTTCTTGTGGAGTAAACATACAAACAGATGCCACATTCTTGCTTGGCATTTTATCTGATGTGTATCCATAGGGGTATAATTTACACAGAGATATAAAAAGATGTAAATTGGAATGTAAAAAGGTGGATCTTATAGTAATTTATGGGTACTTAACAGTGTGCCTGTAATAACAAGCTGATATGCCTCATTGTAAGGTTGCTTTCATCAGGGACGACGGACTTGTCACTTGCATCAAAGTTCCAGAGATATGCAGGTCAAACAAAGCATAGCGATAAATAAGAGAAAACTCCAAGCAATATTCTGAGCCATCTCACATTTCTCTCCCTGCTTAAGATGTGAAACATAAAATGAAAAACAAGTGACATTTTCCCCCTGTAATAAAATTCCCATTCCTTTAACAAGATAAAAGTGAATTGTGCTGGTACTCAGAGTGTGAAAGACGTTTGGAGATGAATTTTTCATGCACATTGATAATTCAGTACAGACTGGCACCGGTTTATTAACATTCTATGACTTGCTCTCTGAGAATAATAACTCTATAATCTGAGGCTCTTTGGAAGAAATCGCTGTAACTGTCAGGGTGTTTAAGTTCATAAAAAAGCCCATTAGGAAACGGAAATTTCTGATGAAAATAAAGATAAACTGGGCACATGGTAAAATCGGTTAATGTCGGAACCTGTAGTAAGCCATCAGAAAATGAACAATGCTAACCAAGAGATAGCTGTAAATAAGAGCAACTGCGAACATCTAACGAGTCCTAAAAATCAAGATAACAACAACTCCTAGGTAACCCCTCAATTCTTCTTACATGACAGAGAAAAGTATAATCAAGAGAAAACAAATGCACTTCAGTAGCAAAGGTTGAACCATGGTCTTAATATTTCCTGCCAAGAGAAAAGACGGTGTTTCTAGCAGAGTGAGCTCGGGGTTATCACCACAAAGACTTAATCCACTAAGAGACACATGCCGGGTCTCCAAAGTGCATTTGTTGCACGGCCTGAGGTTTAACAACTGACATTATAACTCCATATCTCATCATTACCCCACAGTATGACAACACTGCTGAAAAAGGGGTCAACTTGGGAGGGTATAGTGCTGAAAGGAAGCGCAACGGTTGAAAGCATACATGCTACATGCAATCGATGAGTATTTCCTAGGTGTACTTATGGTATGAAAACAGCAATTTATAAGCTGCTGTGAGGGTCTGAATGTGGATACAAGAGTTCACAGGAGTGCGTCAGACTAGAGTCAGGCATGGAAATGCACCTGCGTTCATGAATGGTACAAGGTTAGCTCTTTAGCCCCAGTCATCAAAGGATATACAAGAATGCAAGAGGCAGATGCTTTGATAGATTTATCGTAACTGGGGGAGGGTCTGTTGGTTCCCCACTGCATTGTACGCTAACTCTCTCCCGTGCTAGGGAAGAGTATAATAAGACCTCTTGAGAGAAAATGTTGGGAGGGGAAAAAGAACCAACCAGGCTTGAAAAAAATGACAAAAACAACGACATCTGATTGCACCGGTACCTTATTAACATATCTATTCAGCAGCAGAGGATGCCACTGGTTCCAATTCAGCCAGACACAGCTGCTGGGATTTTCATTATGACTTTATGATTCAATCAATTATGGCTCTAAAAACTATACCTTAATTAACTGCATGCACCAGTGGTGGCTTTTCACAGAATCCATTCAGGAGTACTAGGAAAACAAAATGGCTGCTGTCTCATGGTTAAAATACACACGGGATGGTGGTGGATAGATTAACCATGCCCTATGCAATTTTATTGATTCATGTTAGTCTCCTAAGGGATTTGGAACAGAGATATTGTGCTCTTTGTTGTTTGTGTATATGGCATTTCTTTCTCGCTGAAATGCTGCAGTTGTCTCTGGACCTGGTTTGACATTCGCTCATTTTGAAACTAAATAAATTAAGATAAGTAATAAGTAATGTAAGTAATGGATTAAGCAAGGGTTTTAAACTTTAAATTTCTAAAGACTGTCACAAGGAAAGTGAGTAATTATGCTTTTGAGGGTTGGGCTCCAGTTGCTAAATGTGACACACAGCACAAATAGAAATTAGGCAATCTAATAGTATCAAGTCAGGAGTGGAATCAAGCCATCACTTGGCATTCGTTGAAAAATACAAATCCAAAAACAAATTAGTTGAAACTGAATTAAGAATGCAATATTATCATCTCCAAATACAATTTTCACCAGTTAGATTTTTTTATGTAATTAAGGGAACGACGCCAGCCTGGTACTGCAGTCACATGGTCAAAACTGGAGGAAAACAACCTACACGTTTGTATAACTGTAAATGCAGTCAGTTGAAGTAAGAAGCCTGCAAAACCAAGTGTCAAAGATAAAATGAATATACGGCATAGTTGGTAGGCTGGAATTTCATGGTCATTAAATAAGCAATGAGCGTCAAAAACCGCCCAATGAAGTTATTCACTGTAGTCAACGTATAAGTGGAATTTTGTGAATCACTCTTTTCATTCCGTCACTTTATGAGCACCCACGTTTGGTATATTCTTGAAGAAATCTTCATTCATGCTAAATGCTTCAAATATAAAATTTTATATATTCAGAGACCAAAATGGCAAAGACAATATTTACATGTCAACATGCAATTGCCAGTATTTATTATCCCCATAATATTTCTGTGTATTTGGACACCAAGCATATACTGTAGGTCTATATATACTGCATAAGCAGTAAATTTAACGAAATAATCCAATTAATTCCACTTTTAAAACGATGCATGTGGTGAACCACGATGTGGCGGACCTTTTCAGCACGACATGTTTAAAAGAAAAAAATGTTTACATGAAACGCACAAACTACAGTGAACGACTTCTACTATTATATATTTATATATTTGTATTTTGTTTCTTGTAAATTACTTCAGGAAACAACAGCAAGGGAGATCAAGTTTAACTTCCAGCCTAGTTATTAAACAAAGTCTGGAAAGAGTCACCTAAAATTAGTTACGACATTAACACCAGTCACATGGTTTTCATTTTAGCCCATAACAATGTGTGTCGCTTCCTTAAATCCAATATTCTTAGCCAGAGGACCCTTGCCCCCTAAACTAATGGCTTCAACACATGGGGTTACGGTTCTCCTCACCCTGAATATCTTAACCTACAAAGAACCTGAAAAGAAAATGTTCACTCAGCATATTCTTCTAAAACTCCACTTTTTTTTGAAGACTCTTAAATTTTCATGAATTTGAATTAATTTTGATGGTGACGTCTGCTTATCTTTAGAGTCTTTGTGCACGTCATACGGATTAGGTACTTTAGCTCAGGCAGCTCAACCATGATGCCCGGAAAAGCTTATTCTCATCACATTCATCTGGCCACAAGCCTGCCATGACTTCTGACCCTGTCCTCTCATGGGATATCAACATCACTCCTCCCATTACCCAAAGTGGTCTGCCCCGGCCCTCCGTTTCCAGAGCCAGGAAAGATTTGTGTATCCTCAATGCTAATCATAACAGTATATCCCACAGACAGAAGCTGACTGTCTTAAACATTACTTATAGATTGATAATGTCGTCTGTCGTCGAATTTCTCTAGGCCGTGTACACTGAACATAGAGTCACTTCTTAGCTTTATTTGATGGACTAAAAAGATTGTGACGCAAACAGTCATAAACTTAGAATAAGACAATATGCCCCGTGTGTTCAACTGTGAGATGATTGTAATCCAATTGAGTTTATTACTTGTTTCCCTCTCCTCAAAGACAAAATGGCACAATGCGCTCTGCCCATTAGACCTTTCTACATTGGAAATTATCTAAATTAAATAACGCAGAAATGGCTGAATTTAGTGCATGCTGCATTGCATTACACTTAAGTGGAACAGAAAAAGAGGGGAAATACAGACAAACATGATTTGCTGTAAAACAAGAACATATTTGGCCCAATATAGAAAAAGTAGCAATTACATTCCACTGTAAACATTAACGGACTAATCAGTAAAAGTGTAGGCAAGGATATTTTTAATTGTAATTAAAAATAAGTCAAATGGTTCCATGGCGAGATTTGGTTGGACCTTGGTTGCAAAGGTATTGCGAATTGATTAGAAGTCTACAGTAACTTCGAGACACAGAATGGGAAGCAGAGTTAAGGTTGACTAAAGAAACGAGAAACATCAACAAACACTACTGGATCCCTCACTTTCACAGTAATTTCTCTTTCAGAGGGGCTCGGGAAACAGTAAATCCACTGTCAAGGAATGGGGTCTCTCAAGCTGTGGCGACCCACCAACTGGTTGTCCTCATTGAGCCTCTCCATCTGTGATCTTTACCAATCGAGCTCAAGAGGCTGTGCTCCCCTGGCCCCGAGCTGCCACCAAGGCGAGCCTCTCGGCTAATGCCTGCAACGCTAATCGGCCTGGAAGCCCCCTGTCAACCATTCAGTCTTAGGGTCACATATGGAAGTGACTAGACCTGTTCTAAATCACCAGGGGAGCTTCATAAATCTTTTGGCTGTTTCCTAAGATAATGATTCGGGAAAACCATCTCTCATCCCATGTTGTGTCTGACACGAGTGACACCAATTTTCTCTGTCTCCCTCTCCCTGCCTAACGGGAAGTAGATATCCTTGATAATAGTGGTAACAAAATTGCTCTCTCAACAGCCCCAGGCTTTGGTCCCGGGGAGATTTCATTGAGGGAAACGTTGCTACTGAGTCCTAGAAAAGGTCGACCAACACTGCATGCAGCGGTTCAGCGGTGGATGTCAAAACAGAGCTCCTTGCACTACGCTTGACTTGACAGACAACATAAACATACCAGTGGTCAAACTTTATGTACATTAACTGAATTTCTCCCAAGTGTCTTGCCTGTTTTTATCTGTTGAGGGTGGAATCCAGGGGACAGATTGTGAAGACAGTAAATCCGATATGTTCCTACAAAAGAACAAACATCCCTTTATACGGAAGGTTTACCAGTCCATATGTATTTTCGATTCAGAATTTATTTAGTGAGGAGGTCCATAACACTCCAGAGGGAACCGTATGCCTCGCTTCCCCCTCTCCACCTCTAAGACTAGATTTATGTTGGACAACAACAGATACGAAACTCATGTTTATCCCACAGGACCCTGGCCGTGAATCTTACAAGATTCAATCCAAGTGCATGATGTGAAACTGGAAAATTGGAGGGGGAAAAACAAAATACCCAAAATCACTCTGCCAAACAAAATATAACCGAGGTGCTAAAATCTGTGAACAATTACAGAATTTGTGGCAAGGCTTTTGGCAGTGACACATGTAAGACAGTCCATAATCTTCAGGAGAAGAAACACAATTGAGGGGCTAAGGCCAAGGGAAGCCAAGAGGAATTGATGGTGCAAAGCTTAGGCACTTGTCCAAGGTGAAGACACATGGAGCTCCACGGTGTATACTGAGCTCCAGCCCAGGCTCACATACAACATGATCTGGGCTTAACATAGTCAATACATTCCATCCATTCTGGCATTGTCTTGTCTGACATGTTGAAGGATGTGAGGAAGTCGGGTGCAGACAAAGGCCTCTCCCCGCTGACCCATTAGCTGAGGAGAGCGATGTCCAGAGCGTTGGAGCATGTCCCCTGCTCTGGGGTCGGGGCTGTTTTATTAATGAGCCAATCCAATGAGTGCAAGCTTGGGCTGCTAGGGAGCACCTTGGGCGGCAAGCCCGGTGAGTGAATGTGGCTGGGAGTCATTCCTGCTGGGACCGCAGTCAGTGCTGTACTCCCTGGTGAGCCATGGTGGAGGCATTTTTGACAAATGGACTACTTTAGCAGGGCTGTGCCTGGGGATCTGGGCTCACGTGTTAGCTCATGGATGGTTTACCTGCTCACTTATTCATCTACACTGCCTCCTCTGCACACAGACAGCAACTGATAATGAGGCCCCGTACAGATGAATTGATGGACCAGGCACCCAAAGACACACAAATGTGCAAGCTAAGACGGGTGATGCTGGGGGGCTGAGGCGGATGGTAGATAGAATTGTGCCATTGGAATCACTATTGTGATAGATTAGAACGCAAAATTGGCAAGGTTCAACCTTCAGAATCTTCTGCAGTGCAAACGGTGACATGTAGACTAAGATATAAGCTTCAGTCATGTGGGTGAATTTTATTCTGCACATCAAAATGAGACAGGCTATGAGAGGAAGCCTGTGTTACTGGCAGAATTTTTTTAAACTTCAAAATATCAAATATTTCTTTTCTGAAGGACCACAAATCCTTTATTCTAGTGAGGTGGCAAATACCAAGGTAAGAGACAAGCTTTGCACCAAATCTGTGAGTGTAAACAGGGAGCTGAGTGCATTTATGTTTTTTTTTTTTTTTAATGTGATGCAGGATTGTGACAAATTCCAAAGCAAGTCTCTCACGAGTGGCACTGCTTTGGTGTCAACACCGAGCGGCTGTCTACATGTGATGGAGCCAAGTTTTGCTGAGCACCACCGCCTCCCGTGGGACATGTGCCGAACAAGATGTTGCCTGTCAAGCGGAGAACATTTGAAAATAAATAACATCAATGATGATTTCAGTTTACTTCTCTGGAACAAGTGTGCTTTGAGAAGTGATGCCATCACTCTGCTGGGACGCAATTGCTCCTCTTCACCCCCCTCTCTGTTTTCATGGTGGATGGGGGGGGGGGGCATAGGGAGCCGCTACTCTGTTTTCGCTTGAAATTCGACATCAAAAGCTTTGAATATCTGCTCAGTGAGACTTGCCCGTTAAGGTCAACGTAATAACGGTAGATTATTCAGTCTCATGCTAACATTAACTAATTCTCTATCTGCTCTTACTAGCAGCACAATGGAGAACAAAGGCCACAATAGTACTGCAATGATGGTGAATCAACTGAAAAGAAAATCAAAATAAATTATAAAGCAAAGGTAAGGTTCTCACATGTTTTTGAGATTATGTAGTAAAACGCTTTTCTTTTGCGCAAATTGTACCCTGCCTCTCGCCCAAAGACAGCTGGGATAGGCTCTCGCATGTTTGGAGAATGAATGAAATATGTTTCTGATTTCTATTTGTCATGGGGAACATTAGTTTGACAATCTGAAAAAGAGAGATAATTTATGATCCAACAATCTCCCAGAAGGAATTGTGTTTGAGTTCTAAGGTCCCACTATAAGTCTACTTCAGGCTGAATCCTCTTTAAAGTTATTTTATTGGATTTTATAGTCCTAAGGCAGCGATATGAGATGTCAAACAGCAATACTTCAACAAGAACAATTTGTCAGCTTGACCTAGAACTAAAAAAAGAACCTCAAGCACGAAGACAGGTAAAAAGCATTAATCAGCTATAAGCATGTGTGCATGTATCTTATGCCAATGCCGTTATTTTGGCCCCAACCAGCCTGAACTGATCAGTCTCAAATAAGTCCAAAGAGCATTTGTTACACAAAGAGTTTCATCTTTGCTCCTTAAGAAGAAACATCTGTTCTATCTGACCACATCTCCAGTCAATCTTAGGTCAAGAGTCGAGAACAAATGTGTGGTGAGCACATGTGTCTGTCTGCCATTAATCCCGCCAGAGATTACATATCAGAATGTTCTTTTGGCAGTACCCCAAAAAGAAAAAGGGAAGGCGTAAGGAAAAAAAATCTCTTCCAAGTATGGAGGCTTGATCCAAGGCATCATAAATTGCTTGCAGTGTGTTCATCTCTTGAAGACTGAGGGCAATCTCAAGAGAATGGAAGTTGTGATTAGGCGCAAGAGGTGTATTAAATACAGTGTGAGTGCGTGATATGAAGATATGTTGATGCGTGGAAAGGGATTGGGCTTGGTGATTGTGTAGATGGATCCTGTTTGAAAGCATGGCCTGCTATAGTCTATTTGTCTTGGAACACTAGGGCAAGACAAATGTCTAAATTAATTTACGGTATACCTGTGAGCATGATTGTTTGTGCCACAGCCTTTAACCATCCCAAGACATCCTTTCCATTTTCATACTATTCCCTAGCCGTCCATCTTATGGCGAATCAACCTCTTGCTGTGCACTACACAGCCACATGCTGTCAATACCTCCATGTTTCCTTCTTACTCACTCGTAGAGGATCTGGCTTTGATTGGAGACTAGTCTGCAGGACAATCGATGGCCATTTAAAGGCCCCTAATCAAGGGCAGAGTGTATGAAGGAAAAAAAGATCTCCATAATGGCTTTTGGCTACTGTCTTGCAAGTTTGTCCCTCTTATTCTGCCTTTCCGTTCTCACTCAAACGATCAGGCTTCGTTAAAACACATAAGAAGGATCTTTGTGGGTCATCTATTGGCCAGCGAGAGAATACTCTAACATGGGACATATATTAAAAAAAACCAGTTCAGCTGCTGCTTTACAGAACTTCCCAATTCACGACAACCATAGGACACCCCAGATCTGAGAAAACCAACCTTGAAGTACAATACATGACAGAGAAAAGTGGGTAAGGGGGTGTATTGTGTTATCCTGAGTATCAACGCCAGAAAGCAAAGCACCCTTGCGTCATTTGTGGCTGGGCTAAGCTTTTTATAATATGCCCTCTCCGTTGGAGTCATGTCGTGAGAAGGTGGGTTAATGAGCGCCAGTGACTGCTATCGTCCCCAACGGTGCCAAGGCCCCCGGCCTTTATAAAAGAATCATATCCTTTCCTCCTAATTAAAAGGCAATGCTTTTACCTGGCGGTTGACCCTTCTGAACCTGCTTCCCATCTCCTTCTAACAATCAAGCCACTACTCTCATCAATTCACATTCTGTCCGTCTGATGACTTCTTTCCTCTCACTTGAGCTCCCAAGAGATATTGGGCATAGAAACCCCCCAAAAAGGCATGTCCGCTTCAGAAATGAGGAAATATTCTTTAATAAGACGCAAGGTAAACTAGTGACATCCTTTCTTATCTCTCTTATGGCTATGTTAAATTGATTTATTTTCACTGAATGTGATATTCATTGTTCTGTTAGGTTCACTATTAATATGGGAGCTTTACTTGCATGATTACAGAATTACATTAAGGTGCATTGATTAATGATTGTATTAATGAATTTGTGAGGGGCTTTTTTTTTAATTTATGTGGAGCTCAGCAACTTTACAGTCCTATTACTGACCTCCGACTATGGCATACCTCTCCCTCTCATTGTAAAACTGAAAAATTCTCAGTGCTTCGCTTGTGCCCCCATCTTTTCGTGGCAGGATTGCAACAGGGAGGGGAATGGAGGTTTGATTATGGGAGGTGGTGCTGGTTTGTAATTTGTGCAGAGGATTTAGACATTACAGAGGAAAAAGGGCTCTCTTGGGACTAGGCAGTTGATCAGCCATGGCCCCGGTGGAGCAAGCTAGACAAATAACAAATGACAGCTCTGTGATTAAATCAAACCTTCTCCTTTAAGTGTTGAAGTATCTGCCTGTCACTAACAATCTAGGGCTTGTTAAAGCCCCCTTCCCCCTCCTCCCCCACTTAAGTGCCCTGCCTCCTCTCCCGCTGCGGTGTCCCATCAAGCTCTTGTCCCCTCCTCATCCTCGACCCTCCCTCCTCTATTTTCCTCTACTACCCCCAAAACACATCAATCAAACAGCTCCCTCTGGACAACCTCCCACCTCCTCCCTCCATACTCCTGGCTAGCCATCGATTCTCAGGAGAATTATTATAGCACACACACAGACACGGACACACATGCTCGATGCAATAAATTAAGTTGTTTTGCATCGCGTTTAGAAATTCACGCAATAATAATCTCAGACCTAACGCGGTGATACAAACGCATATATAGCAAGCTTAACTGCACTGGGGTGACATCAAATCTAAACAGTGCTGTTGTAGTTCAAAAAACACGTGAGCTGATCTAGTTTTTCTCCTCCTTCTGACAAACCAATAAAAATAGCAATATACCAAAGGTATGTGCTCTTTGGCGAGAAAGATCTGCTGACCTGCCACAAATTTTATTGTGTGATAGGGCAAATGGTCTATGGGTGGGTTCATATATACTCTTCACAATGAAACCAACAGTCCCAGGGATACAAGCATTTATAGCAAGCACCATGATCGTCAGAACAAATGACAAACAGGAGGAGCGAGAAGTGAGCTGACCTTATAAAATGTCTGGCTGCTCTGCTGCCTGTTGGCCAAGCTGTTGATGTCTGCACAGAGCTATGATTTAAGGCTAAATTAGTATTCATCACAGCAGTCACAAGTCATTAATCTAATATCTCCAACATGAAATGATATGCAAATTGCTGCCATTGTAATGCCACATCATGCCTCGGTGCTTCAAAATGGCCACTGCCTCAAAATGTACCTTCAAGCTTGAAGCATGGAAAATAAATATAGGCATTATGTTACACATATACATGCAAAAATGCCTCATATGGAGTATAAGGTGATTTGAAAAAGAGACGTTGTAACTTTCCATTAGCATCAACAACTTATTTTTATTTTTTTATTTAATAGTGATATAGTGTGATATATCTTGCATTGTAACTGAGCATGGGAGTGTATGTGCAGTCAAACAGAACATCGACAGGGTATTGGACTGGACTGTAAGTCGTCACTCATTCTTAACTACTAGAAAAAAATGCCACCATTGGCTTTACATGCACATGAAAATAACACAACAGACTTCTTGAAATGACATGACATGCATGTCATATGAGGCTTGTCTTAGACCAAAACAATTTTGGGAGACAGAGAGAGAATAAATTATAGGCTTGAGAGGATGAATATAAAATAAGAACATTGGATTTTAGCAAGGAAGAGAGGAAATTTGGGAGTTTTAAAATATAAGTAACTGCAGGCTTATATCACAATCAAGAAACAACATGCATACATAATGTATGCAAGGCACCAGAGGGCACACCTTTTTGACGTTGAAATCAAGGTCTGCGATTGTATCAAGTGCTCAGGAGAGACGGACCACAACGAAGGTCCAGGGAGAGCAATTAACACAAACGAAGCGGCCGTGTCATTAGCTAGTCTTTATTAGCCCCGGTGATCGGTTCAGAGGCCATTAGTCTCCTGTGATCAGACATGTCCCTGGTCGACTCAAGCCATTACTGCAGTTCATGATGTCGCCTGTCTAGTAACTCAAAGTCAATGCTCGGCTCCAATATTTATTAACATCACAATAGTAAAGTAATGAAGATTTCTACTTGATGGAGTAAAGAGGTCCCATTTTACAAACCTTTGCTTATTATTGTACAAGCTTGGTGTCTTCATTTCCAACTTCAAAACATGTCCTAATGTTTTTTTTATTTTTTTATTATAATTTTACTACCCGAGAAACACAAAGAAACAAGTGAGCTTGCCTAAAGTAATTAGCTTCTAAATACATTAAAACCACTTTTCATGTTTTCTCTAATTAACTGCTAAATGGGAATGGTAACCTTTTTAATTTGCTTCTGCTTTGTGTTATTTATCATAAGACCTATTTGAAGAGCAGCGTCTACACGAATGTGTCTTTCGCCCTGGGAATTGTAGTATACAATGTCTTGCTCATTGTGTAACATTGCGGCTGGAGGGGGGAGGGGGGGGGGCTTGGGGACATTTTGTTGTACACTTTTGTATCCTGCGTTGCATGCTGGGAAAGAGACACCCTGTGTGTTGTTCCTTTCCCTTGCTTGGGCCCTATGAGACTTTCCTGCTAATGTTCCCCTCCTGTTTTACAGCAGTGTTTCCTGGAACAGCCCCCTACCAGTCATCAGATGCTACATTAAGGCAGCACTCTGAAGTCTTCCTTCACCACTAAGGGCCACTGATAAATAACTTATGGGAGAGAGGATTCAAAACATCTCTCCTATTACTTGTCTTGATTCATTTTTTACAGTCCCTAGAGCCCCCCCCTCCATCTGTCCTGCACTTCAAACACATCTGAATGCTCTGAGATACTTTCCGTATTCTATCCTATGGGATCCATGTGAAGGCAGAGAGAGTGGGGGGGGGGTGTCTGTGCAAAAGAAAAGAAATGACAGCAGCAGTAGCTTTGAGTGGCACAATGTGCCAAAAGCATGTCTCCCGTCACCTTTCTTTTTGACTATTCTCCATGGAGAGAAGAAAGGAATCAAATTATGGCAGAGAGGAAGAAGGTGGGAGGGATTGTTGGAGGGAGGAATGTGTTGTGGAGGAGTCAAGGTCCCGAGCAAAGCGGTAACCTGTCAGTCAAATTACAGCCCGTCCAACAACTCTAAATTTTCTCAATCGCAATTACAAATGAGTCCATTAGGCTGCCGTCTGCCTCTGAGTGTAGTATGAGGAGAGTAAATGGGAGGGGATGTTTCTTAGGTGGGAGATGGCAGTTTTCACGTCACATAATGAGCCAAACAAACAAACCAACACTTGTAATTTGATGTGACGTCGACAGTAATTGCGTTTGATGCCGCAGGGAGGCGTGAAGGTGGAATTGGGCTGCGGCGGCTCAGCTTGGAAGTGATAGTTATGGAAACTAAATTGGCCTTGCCTATTTTCTGAAGAAAGAAAATAACACTGTTCGCTTTGGGTTAGGCCATCACAATGTGTTTAAGGCAACACCCTATGAGTTTAAATTGATTTTAAATTAGCAGTGAGAGCAGGCCTAACAACACTTCCCAGCTGGGAAGAGCACAATCTGCAAATGTGTAACGTGCATTTTGATGGCTTTCACTGATCCATATTATTGAGATGATGTACCCTTGGCTTTGTGATTGCAACTAGTCACATTTAAAGCAAATTGAATGTGTGTATTAGCTGGCAGATGATCAATCTAGCCAAAGGTAAAATGACAGTAGGCGGGCGACACCCTGAACTGGTTGCCAGCCAATCGCAGGGCACACAGAGACGAACAACCATTCGCACTCGCACTCACACCTACAGGCAATCTGGAGTGCCCAATCGGCCTACCAAGCATGTTTTTGGGATGTTGGAGGAAACCGGAGGACCTGGAGAAAACCCACACAGGCAGGGGGAGAACATGCAAACTCCACACAGGGAGGTGGAATCGAACCCGCGCCCTCTAAACTGAGGTGGAGGTGCTAACAAGTGCGGCACCATGCCTTATTATCATAATCATTATTATTATTATTATTATTTAAAGCCGTCCTGTTCAGCTGCTTGGGCATGCAGAATGTTATTTTTGGTGGTAATTTGTCTGTGCAACAGGGGCGTTTGAAATATTTTCTCTGTGGTTGTTTGTATTGTGATATTTATCTGAGATGCAGTCATACAGAACAAGCAGAGAACAATAATGAATAAAAAGCAGAACAATACAAGTATATAATTACTATAACATTATACATTCAAACAAAATGCATTGCCGCACCCAGTCAGGTAGAAACACAACATGAATGTAGCAAGTAGGACAGAACAGATGCCTAAATTCTGTAGGCTAGGGATGGGTAACCTTAAAGATGGAGGGGGGCACACTTTTTTGCCAGCACAACCAGGGGGCCACATAGGAATTGACACTAACAAAAATGTTATTTTAAATAAAACCAAAACATGTCTGTTCCTTCAATGAACGAATGCTAGTATCGTAATATTGTTCATGCTAAAATACATGTGTGAAAGATCCACTCTTCATCAACAAAGTGTGGATTAAACAAATTGACTTTATTTTTTTTATCAGTGCAAAGGGCTCTTGTGCTTCACATTTCCCATTCAAAGCACAAAACCGCTGCACAGAAAACCAACATTAAGTACACAAACTCATTCAGTGCATTTTTTTCCCACAAAAATCTACTCACTTAACGGTTTCAAAAATCTTCAAATGAATAGCCCTACTCACTCACCTGCATAATACAATGCAGAACGAGGCAGTGGTTGACGCCGCGTTGTTGAAGGAGTCCTGGCAAGACACAGCTCCATCCATAACAACAGACGTCCATATGATTTAACAAGACTATTTATGTCTTTGAATATGTCTGTGTTTCGAGAGGACATACATTTGATTAACTCCTCCTGGACATCAGTGGTTCTTGTGAAAATCAGCATCTGTCACGTGTACTTTCATACAAGGTTAGGGAGAATACCTCCAGTGATGAATAACCTATTTAATTTTCCCTACACGTGTCATGGTGCAGGGTTTGCGTGGTCAAATGAGGAGACAAGACATGAGAAGCAAGGCAGGAACTCAGGTTGTAGTTAGCAGAAAAAAAATCCCCAAATAAAAACGGTGTCCAGGGTCCTTCGGTCCGTTTTATAAAGCAGGTTCAACAAACTCTGAGCTGAATCCTAAACTGTGATTTGATTCCCTCTGAGATAGAAAACTTTGAGTTTCCGGTTTCAGAAAAGCTGATTTGAATCAGTTTATGAAAAGGCAGCTTCAATGAAGCCCTGAATTGGCGACCGCCATGGCAACGGGGGAAAAGGAGGGCTGCTTTTTTCACCCCACTAGAACTGGAAATAATAATGCATTCATAGTTTGAAAAAAAATCAGGAAGAAGTGCAACAGCTGCTAAGGAGAGGGAGAAGGGTCCTTTTTTTAGGTTGTATTTGGCACGTTTTGAATGGCACAGCACTTTGAGTTGTATTTTTTATATATGAAAAGTGCTATATAAATAAAATGTGATTTATTGACAGCATAGGAGAACACTGATGCTTGGGACAATGCGTAAGTTTAAATGTAGTCCTTTGGAATCATAATAATATCACGTGAAAACTGCTTGAATGGAAGTGTATTAACTTATTTCATTTAGATGTAATTCCGTGGGGGAGAAACGCACTTAGGAACAGTTTAAGATGAATTAGCATAATTTGATGGGGGTACCTCATTTTTATCACGCTTTACATTGTATGGTTAATATTAACTGGCTGCGGCCATCTCCCGACAAATATTCAATTCTCTGTGCAGTAATGCTGCACCTTCATCCATGGGATCATTATCAAAAGGGTGTGTTTGTCTTTACCTATGCCTAATGGATTTCTCATATACTGGCTCAGGATTTTTTTTTAAATGACCGAGGGCACAACTATGCTATGCCAAAACTTGTCTGCTGACTGAATGAATGAAGAAATGGAGTATGTAGCTCTAAAAGTGGGCGGAGATAGAGAAACTCAAGGTTCATAAAGTCTGTTAATGCACGCAAGCACACATACACACACACAAATCCAGATGCATGAATTTGTGCATACGCATGAATCCAAGAACCTTTCTTTCATAAATCTCAAATGCAGAATAGATGAAGTTTCAGATTCCTCCTTCTCCACGCCCCCATAAATATATGCAAATTGGTATAAAAAATGGCTTGCCGCTGGGAATGATCACGATGCTGATCAAGCCATAATTCACAAATGAAAAATGTTGAACTTAACAAAATTTATGAACTAGAGATGCTTGTAAACAAAGTCAATTGCGTGTGTTGTGGTGTTCAGCAAGAGTATTAGTGATTCTTCATGTTGCATGGAAGTGAACATTCTCAATCTGAATTTTTTATGGAGGATGTGAGACATATTGGCAGTGCTTCGTACATGTTTTTTTTTTTTTAGACAAGGGGACCAATCAGCCACACCCTCAATTTACAACCATTCCAGCCACCGCCCGGAGCAACGGCCAAACTCAAATCCAATCCCCCCACGAGACAAACAAGCACCCACCTGCCAATGGGGCCCGACCAGCACCCCAGAGGCAACTGGCAAACCAGTAACCAATGACAGCTGGAAAAGAGGACAAGTGGGGTGGGGGGAGCACAAGAGAGGAGACGGGCCCCGCAAGGGCTGCCACGGGGAAGGAGTTTAGGGAGCCCAAACACCTACCCAGCTGTCCAAACAGAGGGGGCCAGTCCTGCCATGTGCCCATGAAGCTAATTAATTGTTTAATTCCTTCCATTTTCATAAAATAGTACAATGACTATAAAGTTTATGTAGTTCTTGTATTGTAGTAAAATTCATTTATAAAGCCCATAGATAATATCCTAAAAGAGAACTCATTAGCATAGTATTTACAGACATCTTCTTGTGGGGCCTATTGAATAAATTAAAACTTCAACTTGGTAGTGAGTTCACACTAAGTACTGTATAACTGGGTCTCCTCTCTGGTCATTACTGGAGCAAGTTATGAAGTGTCAAGAGCCACATTGTCTTTCACCCAAATGGAAAACAACCAGTGTTTTCTATTAATTAGGCCAGCCTCGTCTGACTTGGAGAGCAAAACTAAAAATTAATAAATGTAATTTGAAGACTAAGTTTTGATTTGAGTTGTATGGGTACCATTTTCATCCAGCTGGTCTTAAAAAGCATAAAAAACAATAGAGCAGAAAGCATTCTAAGGACAACCCTGATGTGGAGGTTTGATGAAGCCTGGGTGAACTTAACAGACATGAATCTTTGAGATTTAAAGGTGCAGATAAAAATTTATACAGGCATGCTTGGAAGGTGGCCATAGTGAACAGCTTGGCGAGCAGAGCAACATCACAGTGGGACGCCTAATAAGCCCTGTGCAATTTTTCACCCTGTATTTTAGCAATTAAAAAAAAAAAAAAAACTGTTTAAACAGCCTCCCCCAGAACCACAGCCGCTGCCTTGCCTGCCATCTGGAGCCCGCTTTCATTTTATAATCCAACTGTCATTAAAATGCTTCTTGGCAGTTTACAGCTCGTTCCCCCTGTGCAGATGTGGAAACGATCTTCAGACGGGGGCCCTCTGATCAAAGTGCTCGCTGCTGTCAGGCACAACACTTACCACCCTCAGGCTACCTTCCAGTCTTACCCGGACTGAATACTCACAATATTCATTTATTTATTATTTTATTTATTTGTACACTTGTGCACCTCTTGCCTCAAAACTCAGGTCAACTCCAAAGTTAGAAAACTTACTATGTGCACAAGGAGGTTGGGGGTTAGCAGTATTGCCAAGCATGAAAATTATTAGTTATTTTGATTTTGGGAGCAGACAGAAAAATAAATGGTGAATAATAATAACTAAACTGTAAGAAAGAAGCAAAAAGGCCAAGCCAGACTGACCCAGTTTTTTTTTTATTGTCCATTCAGTTTCCTCTCAATAAACAGCACTATATTGAAGCAAATCAAGGTCCTTATCTGTTAGTTTTGAATACGGTTGGATCATTTTGGCATGTGATTGCAGCTGGATCACTAAGTTTATTGTGGTGTAGATTTTATAATTAAAGTGCGCACAGCACCCTTGATGTATTTCCAGAAAATGAGTACAAATGTTCCCAAATAGTAATTGCAGAAGACTTACCGTATTTTCAGCACTATAAGGCGCACCGGATTATAAGGCACACCTTCAATAAATGGCCCATTTTAAAACGTTGTCCATATATAAGGCGCACCGGATTATAAGGCGCACCTTTAATGAATGGCCCATTTTAAAACTTTGTCCATACATAAAATATATACATTTGGCCCGCGGGCCGGACTTTGAACACGCCTGCTGTAGTGGCTCAATACTGGTCCATATATAAGGCGCACCTGATTATAAGGTGCACTGTCGGCTTTTGAGAAAATTTGAGTTTTTTTTAGGTGCGCCTTATAGTGCGGAAAATACGGTACATAGAGCTTTATCTACACTATATATTTCCCGAAATGTTAATGAGCCTGACATTCAACCAGTTGAAAATGTATTCATATATTGAAAATGTGTTAATAGTTTGCTGCCATTATGTTCTAACTATGGGTTGTTGTTTTTTTCAAGTCCCAAATGGCTTACCTAAAATAGAATATCACTTTGCATGGTGGCCAACGGTAGAAAAACCAAATGTTACGCTGCGCGATCGATGACCATAGAGCTCATGGAGATAAACTATTCACTCTCACATTCACACCGTCACTGAATGGAAACTGAAGCCACACAGTCTGCACCCAACTTTGGCGTATGTACCATGCTACACCATCAGTGACTCATCAATTCTAGGATGTAGAATTTAAATCCTACAACTATCAAGAGCATCTACAAAATGACATTACATTTTGAATGATAAGTAATAGTTCTGATCAAATATTGCACAGGCACGCAACTGCTTTACGAGACAAATTCGGTCCTTGTAACTTAAGGCTTCTGGCAGCAGATACAAAGGTGATGGCGGTGTCTCTGTGTCATATCGCTTTGCCACATTCACTGTGTGTTGTCACATGATTTATAGTCTGTCCGTTGACCTCAGGACTTCTCACTGATGTGTCATAGCGTGCATGGCATTAAAGCGCCGACTGCGTGTTGACTGAGCTCCCCTAAAGCCAGTGACGCATGTTCCCTTCTTTTGGCACATGTCCCAGCATAACAACTGGGGCCATATTCAGTCCGTCAGTGCCATGTGTTTGCTCTCCTCACAGCACAGCGCCTGATGTCACTCAAAACCCTGCATCCCTACTTCCTTCCTCCTGGCATCGCTGTGGGCATCCCAAGCTTAGCAGGTCTGCACTAATGAAGTCAAATTAATTTAATGGCTGTCGATGCTGCCTGTGTTAGTCGTGCTGCTCTGACTGCCACTTCAGTCCTCATAGAGAAGAGTTGCAGAAGCCCAGGCTGACAAGCATATCTGCTTTGGTTACACAGATGTCCCCCTGAATGAAGCAGACGTGATCAACGAGGCCTATTCCGACTAGTACTGTTAGGGGGTCAGTGGAAGTGTGGCGAAGAGATCCGGTGATTATTCGCATTGTATCGTTGAAGGTATATTGACCTCGGTGGCATGTACACTAAGGCATCACATTGAAAGATTTGGCAGTGCTAGAGATGAGTGCAAGGGGGCTTGTACGGACTGTGGGAGTGTTACCACCTTGAGACAATCTAGCCAACCGTTAAATGTTTCTGGACAAGAAAAAACAGCTGATTTTTAGTAGGACACTCAAATATTTAAATATTTGATAGCTGCAGCCCCCAATTAAACTCCTGTTATACTCTGATATTGTTTGTATTGTTCAATTAAACTCTTGCTTCAGGACCCTGGGAGTAACCTGCAAAAAAAATGCTCCTAAAATATTACAAAATTGCCCCTTAAATGAAGTCATTCATTAGAAAAATCGCTCTTCAAAGAAAAAGAAAAATCAAGTTTCTGGGTAACACTGTTCGAGACATTGTTAGCTGTAAACACTTGTTCAAGCATTTTCTAAAAATAATAATAATAATAATAACAGCATGCATTCTTATAAGTACATGTTTATTTAATGCTATTTTGATTTTAATTTTTAAAGATGTAAATGCACTTATTTTTAATTTTTAGGAATATGAACATTTCTCTTATGATCACTGATATATTTTGTCACTCCCGTACATGTGACTGAGCGCAATTGTATGACTTCAATTACAACTTGCTTAAAATAAGTGAAGACCTGACTCGACTTGCCTGAAATCTGGAGGAGACTTGACTCTTTTCCTACAGTACCTTGGTGTTTGAAACTTGAAGGTTACGACTTGGGCTTGCTTAAGAGTGGCACATATGTGACTTACTCCCACCTCTGCTCCCCAGTAACTTGTTCCTACTTAAGGAGACATTATTTTACTGATCTTCTGAGCCATGTACTTTTTTTCAAGTTGGTTGAGATCAAAGCAGCATGGTTATGCGCATAAGGGAGCGTATCGATCGAGGATTTGGGCTTAATTGAAGGCAGCTGCCTCTGAGCATGCTATCTCGCTTTCTCGGATTTCCACTTTTCATAGAAGTTCAACCGCATAATATGCCCTCCAGAGTCCAAGGGATGCTCGGCCTTGCACGATTTTAGGTCTGGCACTCATCTCTGAAGTAAACGGATATGCAGCTCGACGCGATTTGGTGTTAATTGAATCCGCACATGTGAACATCAGCTGACAGTTTGGAAAGCTATTTGCTGTTTACCACAGTCCAACATTGAAGGCATCCCAACAAACAACATTTTCACTGGAGAGTTAACACTAGTTGACTGCAAATTTTAATCACAGGTGCATGTGTCTTTAAACATATTTTTGATGCAGATTTAAAAGACGTACCGTATTTTCCGGACTATAAGTCGCAGCTTTTTCATGTTTTGGCCAGGGGTGTGACCTATACTCAGGAGCGACTTATGTACGAAATTATTAACACATTATTATATCATTTCACGTTATTTTCACACTAAACCGCAAGAGGGCACTCTAGGCCTGTGTGTCAGGATTCAGAAAGGCTGGAATAATTGGAACAGCGTCGGACGATGAGTCTGATTTAAGCGATGTAGAAGAAGAAACACCGCATCTTCTACTTCCGGAGTTAGCGGAGTTGTTGAAAAGTGACACAGAGGATGAAGATTTCATTGGATTTAGTGATTTGGAGTGACACAAGACACAAATAAACATTAGAAACAGCTAAAGCACAAAGAAGATCTTGTATCCAATTTAATGTGGTAGTATTGAATTCCGAACAAAATTTTGGCCTACGCAGCAGTCAGTTTGTCGAAATGTTCCTAACTTCGATATTTATGAGTAGGGTACCATGCATGCAGATCATTCTCTCTTGTACAACAAACAGGATACCCACCAGGCCGCTGTCAACCTCTGACGGTTTTTATATGGATGGGAAAAATGGACCTTCTTAATGTTTCGACACAAGTGATCATCCGTCCTCATCTCTTTAATGAAATTAGATTAAGTTCACCTGGGAAAGAGCTGAGAAAGCAGAAAGCCTCACCACCTCCTTTAATCTAAAACCAATTTGCCAGTAATATTCCTTTGCCCGCAGCTTGGGATTTGCCGGCCCTGATTCAAAATGGAGGAGGAACGAGATGAGACCCGAGCTGCCTGGTTGCATTCAGCTCCCCACAGGCTCTGAGAAATTAGAACTGACACCAGCAACACAGGCCTTAATATGGAGATGTCATTTTTTTTCTCTTCTTGATGTGGACTTTGAGGCACACTCAGCCTTTGGTCTATTTCTTCGTATTCCTTCTTTCACATTGGTTAACTTAACGATAAAAACCCAAGTAAGACAAATTACAGTATGAAAGATTAACCCCACCCCCCCAAGGGTGATTTAGTCTGCTTAAGATAATATTTGGACCTGGGGACTTCATTAATTCGGAACAGCAAGGTCAAAAGGAGTTTGGTTACTAGTCAACAATACCTTTGAGCATGAATGAAGATTTGCATCAGGTGTTGCTCTGATATTATTCACAATAAGAATATATATTGTATATACTGTACATCTGCTATGCATTTAGAGTGTATCTAGGAAGTGAAGAGAGGAAATTTGTTTCTGAAATCAAGATGGCAGGAATATTGCACAGTCTGTGGTGTGATGTGTGCCCGTATTTGTGGCTCTGAGTCAAAGGGCATGCTCAACAGTGAAACCTGGCCCCAAAGCAAGTTGAGAGGGGGAGGCATGATGCCAGTGAAAGACTTGTCGCTTCTGTAGGGTCATGGAGCAGACACAGCCAAGTGACATCAGCAAAGATGGCTTGTCACTAGCAATGTATTTCACGAAGTAATACAGAGACAAGCAGACTGATGTGGCACCCACAGCCTGTCTGTGGAACTCGCCTGAAGGTTAGCATTATAAAGCATGTAGATTATAAAAGATGTCAGCAAAAACAGTATATGAGCAAAGCTCAATGAACAAGTCCTAAGTGTGGCTTCTTTCTGATGCTTATACATAATCATAATATAAATGGTCTGCAAAGATATTATGGTGTAGCAGCAGACATGGTACACACAACCCAGATTCGGGCAACGCCTGACCACAGATAAAGTTGGACATTTTCCCTGAACAGCCTATGTTAGAAAACGTATGTTGAAGCAAGCCTTTCAGCTTTTGGACCGATTGGAACCTCATGATCGACATTGTATTTAGCATCGTGTCCACAGATCTGACGACTAACTGAAAAGTGAGCTTCCTTCCTTGACTTGGTAATGAAGTTGAAGTTGAATTGACACTTTTACTGACTTTATCAGGATGCACAGTGTTTACTCGCTTTTGTTTTGAGATGTAAAATTCAGATTCGAGACTCAAAGTAACAAGGGCTTAAACCACAGTACATTTATTAATTATCAGTGATGTCATATTTGTCATATATTACCTAGAAAAAAAATGGTACGGAGAAAAACATTATTCTTAAACATGTACTTCCAATACAATAGAAAACAACAGCTGCCATTTGTATGTTGAAGCATACTTGTCACCGGCTGCTGAAGGTAACTAAAGCAGTAACTTGTAATCTAACTTAGATAAAATCACATAACCAGGAAAGAAATTTACTTTTCAAATTACCGTAATTTCCGGACTATAAGCCGCGACTTTTTTCCAAAATTTTGGACCCTGCGGCTTATAGTCAGGTGCGGCTTATATAAGATTTTTTTCGTGATTTTTGTGATGACTTGATCACTTTTACTCTTAACACTATTATATACAGTAAAAGCTACAAAACAAACTGACAAATAACTCGTTTTCAAATCAGACGAGTAAAAACTGGTCAAATATTTCTAAAAAAAAGCTATTATTAAAAGTGAAGACAATTTGCAATTCTAGTAATGACACACGAATTTGATGCACAATTTGTCTTCGCGGGCCACATAGAATGATGTGGTGGGCCGTATCTGGCCCCCGGGCCTTGAGTTTGACACCTGTGCTCTAAACCCTTTCTCTTACTCTGCCATATCACTCAGAGATTACACAAAGCAGTGGCGCTGTTTGGACAATCTGCATTGTAATTGTACTAAGTTCATCTTGTTTTTCCTTTTTTTAATCACTTCACTGGTTTCTTTTAAATCAAACAAGTTGTTTGATAATAACTTGTTTGATATAAAAGAAACCAGTGAAGTAATCTGCATTGTATTAAAACCCAATCAATCAGCATTTAAATTCAATTCTTCTGACATTTTGCTCACCAAAAACAGGTTGTAATGAATGTGAACTTTTAATGCATTTTATTCAGAAGGTTACTTTGAACCTTAAACGGCGGCGCGACGTACTTATGGATTTTTACGGCCTCCGGCCTCCAGGAGGCGCTCTAGCAAGAAGCAAGAGCGAGACAGGCGAAGAAGAGATAATGCGCCGAAGAAGACGCGCTAGTTTTTGTTTACATTTCGCGCATCACGCGATCAAGACGGACATTACTGAAAGGAAGCCTTTATACACAAACCGTCATCATGGGGGACAAAATAAATGCATATGATGCAGCTTTTAAGCCAAAGGCAGTCGATGTTGATGACATTATCTTGTGTCTAGTCTGGAGCGTACTTATGGATTTTTACGGCCTCCGCTCTCCAGGGGGCGCTCTAGCAGGAAGCAAGAGCGAGACAGACGAAGAAGAGATAATGCGCCGAAGAAGACGCGATCGTCTCGCGCATCACGCACACACCCACGTTAACACAAAGACAGGAAGCTTTTCTACATAAACCGTCATTATGGGGGATAAAATAAATGAATATGATGCCGCTTTTAAGCTATACGTGTCGCTCGCTAGTTTAATATAATGTAGCACTTCGTGCATGAATAAGATTAGCATGAACAGAACCTCTTCACACTCGAAGAATTGCATAAAACCGACGACGAAAGAGACTGACAAAGTGTGAGGCGAAGGATATCTAACGCCATTCCAATCGGACACTAAGGAGGAAGACTTGGTTTCAGTGCACAGGAGGAAGATGAAGACGGCTCTTTTTGTACTTTTACTGGTATGTTTTTTTTAACCAGCCCTGTTCGTGCTGTGCTACCGTGTTGCTGCTCTGTAACCGCCGCCATTACCGCCGCGTCTCAGTGACTTTGCTGTGTTAATTCCGTGTTGTTGTGGTATTACTGCCGCGTCACAGGCAGTGTTTGGAAAGAAATGTTAAGGTATGTTATTAAAGCTTTAAAAAAAACTTTCTGTGTCCAGTCTTTCTTTGCTAATAACTCGCGTGCACACTTCCGCGTTGCTGCGGTACTACTGCTGCGTCACAGGCAATGTTTAGAAAGACATGTTCAAGTATGTTATTAAAACGTTAAAAAGGCTTTCTATGTACTGTCTTTCTTTGTAAAAAACTCGTGTGCAAGTGCGGCTTATAGTCCGGTGCGGCTTATGTAAGAAAAAAAAAGAAATATCCCTGAATTTTAGCTAGTGCGGCTTATAATCCGGTGCGGCTTATAGTCCGGCAATTACGGTAAGTAATCGGTAATGAAACAAAGTTACTTTTCAAGGTAACTGTGGCAACACTGCTGGTCATGGTAACAAAACTGAAGGTAACTAAAGCAGTAACTTGTAATCTAACTTAAATAAAATCACATAACCAGTAAAGAAATTTACTTTTCAAATTAAGTAATCGGTAATGAAACAAAGTTACTTTTCAAGGTAACTGTGGCAACACTGCTGGTCATGGTAACAAAACGTGTCTCTTTTTTTTAATTCGATATAATGCAAACCTCTATGAATCAATTGTGAATTTTGTTGTCTATATAGGCTCTCAGTAAAAATAATCACTGTAAGTTCAAATATCAAACAAACACAACTCAAATAATTCCACTTTCATTTATGCAGTCTCGATTTGTCCGCAATAAAACGTTTAAGCAACACGCATCCAGTGAAGCAGTGTGAGTGCGGTTAAACAAGCAACTCGAGACAAAACCCGTGTGGTGTGCCTACAGTGTCTTAAAGTGACATGACACCATGTTCTGATTTTAAGTGGCGTATTGAATAACAACACTGTATACATTTTTCCACATGAGTAATACAACCAAAATTGACTCAATATTGGCTGCAGATGTTCTGTACCAAGTAGGAAAAAAACCACAAATGGTTTTGTGTGCATTGATGTAAGATTTGAGTGTTTCTGACCGTGCATAAACATAACACTTAAGTGGAGTTTTATTCAATAAACATGGATGGACAGTAATGACTTACACATTTCTCCTGGCTGGATATGCAAGACTGTGTGTGTTAAGCGCTGGCACTGCATGGCTTTTCCCGACATGACTTGGCTGAGGCGGGCTCCCTAATACAGGAGGGTTTTATTTTCCTTCACAAAATGGCATGTGCAATTGTGGCTAAATATAGAAGTCCCTGTTGTCATTAGAGTTAAAATTTCCTTGAAGAAACATTACATCCCCTTTGGCATGGAATTGATCTCAGCCTAAATCCGCTGTGGCCTTTAAATGAATATTCAGAGAGACTACATTTCTTTCTTAGACAAAGAGGCCAGTGAGCAAAGAGCTCTCTCTATAAGTCATGTTATGTAGACTGTAAGGCAGACTAGCAGCGAGGCCAAACACTGGTCGAGTGTGTCAAAAATAGGCGTCTTTGGAGTGTGCATGGCAGTGAGGTAAAGTCTGGACAGCTTCAGAAAAGGATCTCAACTGGTTTAGCTTGAGTACTCCAAATTACAAATGAGAGGCTTTATCATCCATTGAGTGGAATCCATTGTTTCACTCTTCACTTTTTTTCCGTGTGAAATGATAGCTGGTCTCAGTAATGTCACCCGTGCCCTACATTTCATAGCAATTTTCAGTGAATGGGTCATGGTTTTCATTGCTGTTATTGTACTGTAGTAATATCTGGTTTTGAAGAAATGAAAAGGCCACTACTGGTTTAACCTTTACCCAGATGTTGTTTCACTTTCCTTCACACATAAACCCTAGACTGCCGTATTAATATTCTTTAATAAAACCTAAAAGTCACATTCATTCTTATCACTGCACCAACAAGTCACAGCGCTATTGATCCATGTAATCACATAACTCTCGCAAGAAATTATTTCATGAGTTACTTTGACAATAGCATTCTGGCTATTAAAGCCTACAATAAATCACTGTTAGAATTTTACAGCATTTATCAAATTTATTTATTTATCTTATTCCCAATCCCAACTAGAATGCATTAAAAAAATATGCAAGCACAAGTGAACATGCAACTGATGACCTCAGTCAAAACTGAATCAGAACAAAGAAATTTACCGTATGTTGTCTTTGGCAAGGGTTTTATTAGTTTCCCCTCATTTTCACATCTATATTTCATTCACTACTGAATGGAAATATAGCCCGTCTCTTGGAGTTAAACAGAGAGAAATGTTGAATCTGTTCATCAGTTTCTAAAACACGAGTTATAAACAACATAGATCTTTTTCATCAAGCTGATGACACCCCATGAGGCTTGCTAAAAGTCTGTTGTCTGTACGTTTTAAAGACATTACAACTTTTGTGAAACCTTTATTTTTAACAGTAATATAGACCCCCACCCCCAAAAAAGAGAAAGTTTTATGATTTGTCCTCGATCATAACCTTTTCAGAGCTAGTTGAGCCATAAAGGATACTTCCTTTAAGCCTATATAAAAATGTCATTTAGAAAAATGTGTCGATTATATCTTGGCTTCATAGATCTTTTTGAGATTTTGCTATTCAAAGAAATCTCAAAAGACTCTCAAGCTGATCCGGAATGCCCTTGCAAAAGTTCAGACAGCTACCGGATTAGTTTTTCCTGCACAAGCATATTTGGAATTTAATTGATTTTACTCAGTACTAAGTATTGTTTTGCCTTCTATGACATGCTCATTACAGGTAAATCAGATGAGTGCAGACAAAAAAGATAATAATGAATTGATTAATAAATGCGACAAAGTTAGACAATCCAGCAGCTGAATGCTTGGCGGCAGAGGTGGCCAAATATTGAACTGCTTCCCAGTCCGTTTACTAAACAGAATGGGGCCCAAAAGTCAAATTTAGCTAAATGAGAGGCAATGGAGGGTTTAGGCCTTTTCCACTCAGGCCACACACAAAAAAATATGCGACATATGGGCTCTTCTACAATGCGAATTTGCAGTGCTCCCCAAATTTCTGGCATCTTTGAGATCAGTTGTGCTGTCCCAAGTCTGAAACAAACAGTTACGCAGAACGGGTTATCGGGATGAGTAAGAAAACATGGCTTTGATTTGGTTATTGCCTTCCCAAGAAATATCAGAATGATTTATATATCTCAGTAAAATGCTGGTTTATCTTCCCTAACTCTTCCGATTCCATCGCTTCAAATTTCGTTTTGTGCTTACGGCGCACTTCCAAATGTTCCATTGTTGCAACCTAAAGCAGTCAGCAGTCTTCACCACTTTTACACCTGTTGCCAACAGCACAATCTGTTACAGCAAGCGAGCAGGCAATTTAGCACCCACCAATTGGGATCTTAGTAAAAGATCACAATCTTAGAAAGTGGTGAACACTTTCACCGACAGGGCACTGTTTGTTGGAGTGAAAAATAGGACTGTGACAAGGGACGGTATCGGTATAAACATTCTTGATGATACTGCTTATCGATGTCACATCATTAACACTGCTATTTTTAAAAATCCTGCAGGTACAACAAGAATAATGGAAAATAAAAACTGATTTACCACAGTTTAAAGAAAAATAAATGGTTTGTCTATTATACAGCCAGCCCTGTGGCCAGCTAGCGGTCACTCGTGTTTCAAAAGTTGATAATTGTATTGATTTTTCTATCAATTACTCAGATAATTGGATGACACAATATTTCACATTAAAATGTGCAAAATATCATGTTCCCAATTATGCTTATGATAGCTGTTTATTTTGCATTGTTTCATGAGGAAACAAAATCAACTGAACAACAACTCAGAAATATTACACAAGAGGGAGGGTTGTTGTACTCACCATTTTGAAACTGAGAGCTTCTTGGACATTGATTCATGTGAGGGGCTATAAGTTTGATATATGGTCCAGATTAAACTGACTATAATTTTTTCAATAATTTTATTATGATTCATTTACTGGTTTGGTCCGTAACAAGTCAGAAAACAGGGGGGAAAAAAAGATCATTGTTTTCTAAAGTAAAAGCAGATGTTTAATAAGATCATGAAAGATTAAAAAATAAAGTCAGAGAATATCAACTTTTGAGAGGATGAAATCAGAGGAATTTTAACGGATTATTTAATTGAAATGATGGCTCTTAATTGATGGAGTAATTTTGACACTTGATGTAGTTCCCACTATTTGGAGTCTTGTGCATGGTATTTCTACTGATAAATAGAAGTGGCATTAGGGTAAAAACAAAACAAAATAAAATAAAACATTTAGAGCCTCCTTCTTGCATTACTTTTCTTGTTCAACCCCTACCATGATGCCAGGGAGGTGCATGATGACTGACAGGCTTGTGTCGTGACTGTTGCATGAACTAGCTTGCGGCCTTGCTCTTTTCCTGCTTCAATAAAGAGATAAAAGAATATTGACACGCCGAACTACACATAATGTAAATTGGGCCAGCAATCAATGTATTATTTATAGGGAACTCTGTAGACAGTGCTACAGAACTGGGAGCGAAGCTTACAGGAGATTAGGCATGCTATCTCATTCATTTACCCAGGAGTAATTGCTAAATGGTAAAGGAATTAAAATGTAGTGACGTTCCCTAAAGGCATTGCATCTTGTAAACAGGTGGCTGCCACCAACCAACCATTGCCGAGTCTGTGCTAAACAAATACATCAACGCTTAAGTGACTGACTACAGATGTCAAATGTCAAAGAGTTGATAATGTGACAACGAACATTTGATTGGATATTTACATAGCATACCCAAGTTTTCCCAGGTATATGAAGATAAGGATTACTGCACTGGGGGATAAACAAATCAGATGCTGTTTTTGTTTGATGTGATTTTATTAGGAGTCATTTGTATGTGTGAATGTTTGTGTCTAAATGTCAACAGTGTTTAGTAGAGCAACTTGTTCCCTTAAGTGCAGGTATTATTTTTAGTTGTTATAAAGTTTATGAACAATTTTGGAGAGAAGACACATTGTTGATGACATTAAACATTTTAACGAAATGCTAAATCTTGGGGCCCGAATTTGCTTTGATTAGGAAAGGCTAAAGAATAAAAACAATGTTTCATCTAAATATTGCAGCACACTTTTGAAATCGAACATTGAAACTTGCTAAGAATCTTATGTTTGCTCAGTGATGCTACCATTGGTGATAAAGGTTTATGCCTTGGTGATAGTCAGCACTCTTATACATACATATACTTAAAATTATACTTAAAAACTAAGTGCATACAAAATACAAAGTGTTGTACATAAAGTAAAACTTAAATGGATAAAATCAAATACAGTTTTTCAGTAGCGTCTGGTCTGCTGACCTGAGGCACTGCAGGTATGTAGAGATATGAGGCACTCAGAGAGGCAAAGACAAAGAATAGTGTCATAAAATCAACTCTTTAATTTCCTACGTGCTCCGGATTGGGGGCGAGCAGTAGCATTTTTAACCAATTGGAGATGCTTGTGCAAGAACTGGCTGACTCCAAAATAAAAAAACGTTACAGTAATCCAGCTAAAATGTAATGAAGGCATGGATTACTGGTTCTAAATGCTGTTGCCCAAGATTGAAAGAATTAACATACATTTGACAACAGCAACAATTTACCAGTCCAATTTTAAATGCAAATTTGAGACTGTTGGCTTCAGATAAGACGCCGGGGGCCCAAGTCAACACGGTGTGACTGAAACTCAACACCATAACTTCTGTTTTCTTTTTGTTGAAGTTCAACAAGTTTAGTGTCACCCATTTCCTCCAAACAGGACAAAGGTAACCTTCAGGACAAATATTCCTTTTGCTTAGCAGGACGTGGCTCTGACTATCACCTGCATAGCACTGAAAAATTTACATACCACGCCTTCCTACAATAGAACCAAGGGCCAGCAAATAAAAATAGAAAGGGCCACACATTGAACCTTGCGGAACGCCATATCACAGTGGAGAGAAGTGTAATTTAGCCAATCAAGGTTAACACAAAATAGTCCTGCCAGTCAAATAGGATTTAAACCATTTTAGTGCTTTCACTTGCCCACCTGGCACCACATGTTCACCACGTGTACACAATATGTTCTTACAATAATATCAGAAGATCAAAAAGAGTCATTTAATTAGGAATGAGGCTAACATATTAAGTTAAGAAATACAAACTATTCTTCATAAGTTATTTAGGGACGTGTGACCTAAAAAGCAACAAATTCCATATTGTTCTACACACAGAAATGCTAATCCCAAAAAGAGCCCTGCATTTTTCACATCAGAGTCTTGTAAATTTATCAGCAGTGGTACGACTGACAGAATGCCTATTCCTTCTCATCTTTTTTTCATCAAAACTACGAATTCCTTCCTCTCTTCACTTCCAGATGACTTTTTGTCAGTTGCATAAACACAAGGAAAGCAGCCTTACCTTGCTGTCAATGTCACTCTCACCATCACACTATAAGACAAAAGAAACAGACACAGGATATATAAGGAATTATTCATTAGGCTCCCCATGCAGCTCATAATCAACGCGGATGTTATTTTTGTGTACAACCTCTCATTCGCTGACAGCTTTCAGAACAAAAGACAGGTTGAACGGAGATAGAAAAGTCTTGTAGTCTCTGAGAGGTTTTCAAGTTTCAAAAGCAACACAGCCGTACAGAGCGATTCTGATGTTTTTGTAACAAATTCAATGTTGTACTGTATACATATAAAAGATAAAAAAAAAAGTGAATCATTCAACACAGTTCTTTTATAAAGAGCCCGTTCAATGACTTCACATTCAGTGGCTGCTTCTCATTTAGCCTTTTAACTGTGCTATTAAATTGGACAATACTATCCCAAGGACACAGAGCCTTGACTGTCGGTGTCCTTAGAGCCTATTAAATGTGGTATTTACCAATCCACCTTGCGACAAACACCAGCTTTTAAGTTGTATTCGCGTCTGAAAAACGCTAAAGGAACTGCTTTCAAAAATATGCCTTGTCTGGCATGGTCAAAGGACAATTTGTCTTCTATTTAGTTTGTGATTGAAAGAGGTAGTCTGGGTGGTGTACCTGAAGTCTTCAGTACAGAAATGAAATATTATATTTTGGGAAAAAAAAAGTATATTTTAGAGTGAATCTGAAATAAAGTATAAAGTGAAGTGAGGCCTTCCATTTAGAAGAGAAACACATTAAAATTCTCAAGTTTGATCAAATTAAACCACTTCCTTACTTCCATTCATCATATTTGTCACTGATGGATCTTTGATCGCCTTTTAACTCTGTGAGTCGCTTTCAAACAGCTTTGTACGAGTAACTTGTGCAGTGAGCTGCAGGCCTGTCACACTCACAGGCTACATGAGAATCAGCACAATTTGCACAAATATAAGGGGGGCTGGGCCACCGTGAAAAAACACCTTCAATCTGTCAATTTAGTCCCTTTGGCAAAAGATTTAAGTGGACCCTCTTTATTTTGTTTCATTCCCTTCATGAGTTGGGATCTGAAGGAGGGAGCTGGGTCAGTGGAAGCACAGCAGCCTTTTGTGGCCAATGTGGTGGGTCCAAATGTATAATTAAGTAACAAGAGTAATCAGTGCAAGGGCTCAGTGGCCAAGATCTCTCAAAAGTGGAGTGGTGAAGCAGAGAGCCTCTGTGCCTTGTGAGGCATTCAATTTTGCAAAGAAAAGGAATGGCTTTGGTTTACTGGAAGTAAGTGTATATACGTATACATATATATATATATATATATATATATATATATATATATATATATATATATATATATATATATATATATATATATATATGAATAAATTAATACTGCACAGGTAATTTACAACATGGGATAAAACCGCATGCTAGAATTACATGCTGACAGACTGTTTACGCGTTTTGGTGAATGGTGTTGTTTTTAGTTTCCAGAGAATGTCAGTCACTGTTATGCTATTGAAAATAAAATCCTGGTCCAAGCTCATTCTTATTTTGGTGTACGAGTTCTTACAACAGGTTTCTACTCTGACTGAAGAATTTTCTGTGCAAAAAAAAACCCCTAAAAATATTTATACTGGTGCTTTGTCGAAAGATCTTTACCAAAAACAATTGAGCATCCAAGAGCATAATTGCCTCAGGTCTCTTCAATTGATTCTCCATTCAGACTAGTTTGTGGGCAAATTAATTGCCAGATTTGTCTACACAACTTAAGGAAGGGAATCAAAATTTTAAATCGCAATTTTTTAAATCTACAATTATTCTCTGGTGTTTATTCATAACTCTCTTAAGTAACACATTCTAAATTTTGTTCTTGACCAAATTTCTTTCTGAGTCCCAAGGACATAATATACATGAGATGATGCATCTTCCATTGCCCACCTTGTCTAAGATAACCTCCACCACTGAAGACAAGTTGAACCTTTAGTGAGGTATCTACGGTATTCACTCGGTGAAAGCAAAAAAAACGATCCCAACGGGGGTTAGAGACATGTAGCGGGGAAACACAACACTGATAAGAACAGGTAAGGAGGGTGCTGGAGAGATGAAGGGATGATTGTGTGGAAGAGGTGTTTGAGTTGTTTTCCCATCGCTTTGCGCAATTGCCGTGTAGAACTATTTGCAATTGCTGAGAATAACATAATAAGCCCCAAACACATTTGATTGTCCCCAGCTTGAGTGACAGATGGGAAGCACAGTTTAACAAAGACATTCATAAACATATCCATGAGCAATGTCATGGGCAGGGCGGACATTGTTCAAATGGGCACTTTATTGTAGGTGGCTCGTTAATTGTGCAATGTCACAGTGTACAGATACATAAATACATACAAATTGCACATCCTGTATATACTGGGACCAGATTCAGTGGATGTCTCATAAAACCCTCTTTGCACAACTTTGAACACTTTGTAGACAGGAGATTTATTACACCAATAAATCTGATTATAATCATGTCTTGACCTGGGCAGGCCCTGATCCCAATCTCTGGACAGTTTTTCTGCCAGATTCTGACAGAAGTGTAGAGTGAAGACAATAAGCGTTGCACATCCCAGAACACATTAAAGCGACCAGTTCAAATTAATCGCACAGTTCCACTTGTCACAGTCTGAGGAGAGTCAGGCATCAGTTGTGCCACAGGGACAGAGAAAGAGAGAACTCAGGAAGAACAACAATTTCTGAATAGTGGCAGCAAAATTTGTCAGCTTGAATACTGATTGCAAGACCTGTGACATGAACTCAGACCACGCCAGCGTCACTGTTAGGTCGATCATAAAGACAAATAAAGAGAATATAAGTAGTGAATTCAGTAGTGTATTATTTGTTTTATGAAGAAATCATAACAGCGTAACACCTGTCGTTCTCAATAATTTGTGTTAAATCCACAAATACAAGTGTCTTAACAATGTCTTCATGAAATGTGAACTATTTCCTCATTTCCAACTGCCTTGCATTCAGACCACTCACTATCCAACCAACCAACCGACCGACCGACCGACCGACCCGACCGACCGACCAACCAACCAACCAACAAACTATCAAACAAACAAATCCCGTAAAATTATTCAGGCCAGAGAGTGAATGCTACAAATCACAAACAAAATATGAAGCAACAAGAAACAAAAAGGAAAATATGCATAACCGAAAAAGTTAGAACTGACAGCAAATGTCTTACTGATCAATGGGTCTTGAGAATATGGTAAAACGCCACGATCATTCACGCGAGGTAAACACAGGCAAAAAACAAATGCAAATCAGCGTAATAACTGGTGCCAATGAGCAATCCACAAAATGAGAGGTGACACCCCAAAACAAACCTAAAAACAAACGCAACAAAAAATGATCACGACATATGGGAGGCGACAACTCCCACAAGACAGATGTTGCAATGCTCTTTCAATTGTTCTATGGTTAAAAAACATCAGCACTACTAAAGCACAAAAGCTTCGTTTAAGTATGGCAGTCTCCGTCACTTTTACAGTTGTTGGCAACAATTTGCAATATGTAAAAGATTTTACTCAAAGATTACAAACTTACTACACAATGTGCATGCAACATGCACATCAACAGCAAGTTCAATATTCTAGAGCAGGAATATCAAACTCATTTTTGTCGCGAGCTGCATCGTAGTCATAGTTTCCTTCGGAGGGCCATTGTGACTTTCAACCCAAATAAATGTATGAACGTCTGATATTATATACAGTATAGGCTACACCACAAACTGATGACTAACTAGTTTTGAAATCAGAGACTCGTAAAAACTGTTCACATTTTCAAAAAGATGAATGGTAATTAAAAAAAAATTAGCAACATCTCTATTTTTTAAAAGTGAAAGCAATTTGCAATTATAGTATTGACACAAAGTCAATGCAAAATTTGTCTTTGCGGCCCAAACATAATTACACACGAAATTCGGCTCACGGGGCAGAGTTTGACACCCCTGTTCTAGGGCAAACGTGCAATTTATCGCCCACTATTTGAGATCTTAGTAAATCAGGGCAAATGTCAACAATTAGAAGACATATGTCCAGGTTGATAAATAACAGTATTTCTGTTTGTAAGGGAGAGCATCCAACAAGCCCAGACCTCCCAGAGTGACTGCGGACTGAGATAATAGTCTATTTGGAGGAAGGGTCTGGTTTTGGGAGAGCAACAATTTGCTACAGCAATTTCCCACCTGTGGACACAGAAATGCAGAAAACTTGGCTGTGGCCACTGAGAGATGTCTCTGTAAAGTCAAAAAAAAATCAGACTGAAAAGTTGGATCCATGTGAGAGAGAATGTTTAAAGGGAATGTATTATAATAGCAATAACAGTAATGGAACCATGTGAGTCGGAGACAAACATATTAAAATGAGCAAAGCAACTATAATTGTCCGCAGGTCACAAAGTAGGTGCTCAAAGTAAAACAGAATTCAAAAACAAGTGGTTCCACTTGACTCCATTAGTTGTGAAAGCACAAGTAAGCAATGAGACTTGCTAACAGTATCACATTTGACCTTTGACCTCATAGGTAAACTGCATAGAAAGCAATGATTAAAGTGTTGTGAGCATAGCAGCTACTAGATTTAGAAAATATTGATGCCAGTAAGGAGGAAAAATGGAGCACTAGTTAGCACATCCGCCTCACAGTTCAGAGGCGCAAGGTTCGATTCCAGATCTGGCTTTCGCGTGTGAGCTAATGAAGGATAAAGACGTTTCCAACATAGAAAGTATTTTAAAGTGCAGGATACAACTCAGCATCCTCTTCAGAAACCATATTTGATCAGGGGACCTTAGACTGGCTCTGCAAACAGAGCAATGGCTTCAAGACAAAGAAAAATGCTTTTTGTATTACACAGACACACATTGGCCTCTGGTTTGAAGCTGACAAACTTAAGGCAAGTATCAATGGAGGCTATGTAAATCAAGTCAATTGGGGATAGATATAGTCCTGACCTGAGGCCAAACAAACAGACATTAACATTACCCAGAGCCCCTGTAAACAGCTCTGAGATCTGGCAGCAATCTGCTTGACTTCCGTGCAAAATATGTGGTCAGGAGGCAGGACAGTGTACGCATGGTTTGACAAGAATAGTGGCCGAGCTAAACGTAAACGTCTTACTTACTTTCGCTTACTCCACTTAAGTAAAACACTGTCTTTTCATTTCCAAGATAAAATCCCTGAGCACTCACTGCGGTGGAGTGGGAACATCGGCTGGGCTGCAGGTGTGATCCTTAGAGGAGTTTAACAAAAGAAAAAACAGACTGTAATAGCAGCTGTATGAGGGAGCTGGGAAAATCTTTTTCGCTCAGAGACAGGGGAAAATGGCAAGAATCTCTGCAGGCATGGGAATTCGGAAGCGTACAATGAATAAAGCTGAGGATAGAGGGAAAAGAATGCAAGTAAGAAAAAGAAAATGGTGATTTATGTGTTTTGTATGTATTTGTATCTGGCTGCAGCTTCGTCCCCTTCAGATGTGAACGCTCTCACAGTTGCACATGTGCTAGCCTTAGCAGCTCCCACTGTTTTGACATGGCCCCAGGCCTAGTGCTGTAGCCAGACACCGGGCATTGGAAATTTAAGTCAGGCATAGGAGAAATTAGGCGAGGAGGCAAGGAAATGGGATGTTGACTTGAACTGGCCCTGGGGGCAGCTGAGAGAGTGTCCCTGCACAGCTTCGCTGGATGCCTGACAGTTTGATGGAGTGAGTGGAGGGTACCCTGCGGCCCAAGCTGCCGTCTACAGCTCAGATGTAGCCCAGCAAGAAACATATTGAGCCTCCGGGCATCGCTCTGTACTGCGACTACCCTCATTGCTCTCTTTCTCACTCTGAGCTACTTCAACTGGCTCTCTCTTTCTCAATGATTCTGTAGACAGAGAAGTGAGCTCACAATTAAAATCACATTTTCACCAAGCAGTACACTTCAGTTAATCCCTACCCTGATATGGTTCGGTTTCCACTACAGGTAGTGTGATAGTTGTTTTAAGATCTATAAGTAGTGTAGCGTCACACCAAAACAAAAGTATAATCTTCCAATGAATTCTGTAAAGATAAGGTACAGTTTTTAAACCATAAACCCCACTACAGTGGTCAGCAAAAAGAAGTGCATCCCAACAGATTTGTTGTAAACCGATTTTGGTCAAATATTTCCACAAATTAGGCTCCAGCGCACCCACGATCCTCGTGACGATAAGCGGTTTGGACAATGGATGGAGATTCAGACAAACAGGCGTCAATGCACTCCAGTCAATGAAACTACAGGGTGCATTTTTTTTTAAATAAATAAATAAATAAATGAATAAATAAATGAATAAATAAATAAATAAATAAATAAATAAATAAATAAATAAATAAATAAATAAATAAATTAATTAATAAATAAATAAATAAATAAATATGAAATGCAGTTTACAAGAATTCAACCACAGGAGGTGCACTCATTTACGGTATATATTGCACTATATGTACTCGGTAAGCTTTTTTACATCATTTCTTTTGTCACAAGCAAATTCTGATTCGAGTTCCACCCTTTTGTTACTGTGCCACCACCCCAATATAGTGATTAAAGTTTTTTTTGTATGCTTATTGTCAATGAAAACACAGAGAAAGAGTACACTGTCTAAAAGTGAATCAAATGGTACATAAACATGATATAAATAACTATCAATACATGCACATACAAACACTCGCTTCTGTAAAAAGTGTACAAAACCAAGCCTCCCCATTAAACGTTTTGATCCACAAAAATGTATGCTTCTTTATTACTCCTCTTTTTGCTTGTAAAATGATGAGCACTACAGATGCTGTGTGCTGAGCTAGGCCAGCACATGGGAGGAAAGCAAGAGGAGAGGGAGGTGTTGGGAGGCAGAAGGGGAGTCAGGCGGTTGGCAGGCTGCAGTTGTAATGAAAAGAATCTGGCGGTGGCCCACTGCGCGCTGGTCATGAGAAGCATGTGTCGCCGGGGGGGCTCTACCGCTAATTTAAGGGGGCAGCCAAGCATTTCACGCTAGGCTTGTCATCAGGCCAGAGGGGGCCTCATACTGGGCGACAGCAATTGTGAGGGTATGTAGGTAGTTTGGGGAGTTGGTTTGAGGAAACCAGCAGAAAGGTCCACTTACCAGCACCCCCTCCGTTGTACCTCCTGCCTGCACTCGGCAATGATCAAACACCATCGTGGGGATGGTGGGGAATTACAAATGAATAACCTGTGGCAATGGCAACGGACTCATCTTGCCTTCCTGTTCACTTCTCTCCAAAGATTGCTCTGTACTCATTTTCAAGCAAGACTTAATCTGAGTTAACATGGAATCACTATCGTGAATGTTTGTTGATATATGTTTTATTAAGTCAGCTGGACTAGGCAACTGCTTCCCGTGAACCCGCATAGTGTGTTGTATGAACAATGGATGGATGGATATGATAAAATAAAAACAAATTTGAGCATTCTAAACTATTTGAACGTCGGGATAAATAAATTATTAGTTTTAAAAACTCCCAAGTGATGCCATGAATTTGGCCACAAAGCTAAATGTGGTTCCTCTAACAAGCGATGCAATAACAATATATAAAAAAAGGTTAATATAATACTTAGTAATTATCAGAATAACATTGTTGATACAGTTTTAAAATAAAAAAAGGACATCTTAATATGGTAGATATCTCATTAATTGCAAGCCGGCCCAAGTATTCATAACTTTAATGATAGTGATCTACAAGCATGATTTTGTCAATCAGTCCCTTGCAGCTTCTCTGAAAGGGCTTTCAAAAAATCTGGCACATGTTTGGCCAGCCCCACTGGAAATCAAAAACTATTTATATTTTATTCGTGAGTAAAAAGATGGAAATGATCATGGAAATCTTGTGGAAGAAGAACTGCTACTTTCTAAGAAAAAAAGTTACTGTCTCGAATTAAACAGGAAACTTGAAGATGCATGTGAGACCAGACAAAGAGTGAGAGGAAGAGTTTGAGGGATGAAGGCAGTGTTGAAAAGTGAATGGTGGTTGGTAGATGAGGGGAAGATTAACACACTGTGTGAGGAGTTTGTTGCCTCTGGAACAAGCCTCCACATGACACAAACTGGAAATGATATGAAGCAGAGCGAGGAAGACAGAGAGCTCTGTAGAGCGAAAGAGGAGAGAGGCAGCCACAATGCACATCTTCAGGCTGTGAATAATTTAGAGGAGCACTGGGGAGATGAGATGAAGATGAACACAAAACACTGGCAGCGTTTGACCTGGAGCTGGAGCTACATCAGTGCACATTACAGAGTGGAAAGCTTTCTCCGTCTTCTTCCCTTAGTGTGCATCCCTTTTCTTGGGGTTCCTCTTCATCTGCCTTCCTTTGTGGCAGCGAGGAAACAGCTGAATGCTATTCTAGTTTCACCTCACATTCGATGAAACTCAACAGGATGGTTGACAACTCTTTCCTCAAGGTTCTCTTTTTGTTTCTGGACATGGCAAAACAGTTTGAAGCCATCTTGCACAAAACGTATTCAATACATGCAGGGACAGAAAAGAGTTTAGGTACAGATTTTTCTGGCTCAAACTAATTAAGAAAAAAAAAAATCAAAATGTTTTGCTTTGCTGTCTGCAGTCAAGTTCACTAATGTTGAGGCATGCAGGATCCACACCGAACACCTAATAATTTCTCAAAATCATTGAAAATGAATGAAAATGGGGAAAAAAGTGCCTGTATGAAAATCGTAAAGGTCATGTTAAGGGAAATAAGTGATGTTAATTTATTTCTAGTATTACATAATTTACACAATATACACCCTTGGAAAACAGAAAAAAACAAATGAGGTTGTTTTTAGACCCAACTTCCTGGATGGGTTCAATATTTAACCCAACGTTTTTAATGGTGTAATGCAAGTTCGACTGGACCACTACTATGACAGACAACCACAACTTATTACTGTGGTTGGATAGCTGATCACCTCTTAAGGGGCGCTTTTTATTAGTGTAAAAATAATTTTAGAAATAAACATGGGATGAGCGCTAATGTCTACAGCAATGTTTCCCAACCATTGTGCCGTGGTGCGTTTGCGGACTGACGGATTCCAGCATGTAGTTCAACCGAAGAACCTGTATTGTTCATTTTCACTAATATAAAATACACAGTCAAGTCGTGACACCTTGAATGTGATCACCACTCAGCTGCTGCCAAAAGAGCAGAGCGACTTTTAGCGTGACTTTGTTCTTATTGTCGCAATATTTATAGAGCTAGTCTAAAACAGTCATGTTGATTCTTTTGGATTTCAATCACAATCACTTTCAATTGTTTATTCCTTACACTGTGTAAACTCTTTTTAAAACACTGTCACTTTTATTTAAAAAAAAAAGAACACAATTTAAAAAATATAGTATATTCTTTTATTTCTATTGAATTATTTCACTCTCCATTTATGTACATATATAGGAATAGGACTTTATTTATACAACGCGTTCACAATGTCTTTTGTTGTAATATAACTAATTTTAATATAGAAGCTGATGTAACACCAAACAGATTTTTGTTGGCGGTGTGCCCCGAAATTTTTTCCAAGGAAAAGGTGTGCACTGGTTTACAGTAACAAATAAGCATGCCATTTGGTAGGAAATTTGGGAAGAGCAGGTTCGTGATCAAGGTGAAGCTGCCAACTAAAGAACATTTTTAACATGGTAACGAGCCCCCCCACCCCCCACCCACACACACCCATCTTTGCTCCACCATTCTCTCCCTCCTTTTGCTCAGTCTGTGTGGCTCATATTATTGGGATGTTCCTTGTTTGTAAATGTGCCAAGTTGTGTGCACCAGTGCGGGCTGTCTATTATAAGCGGGCCTTTGGGGGCAGCCTTTCCATATGGCGCCACATATGGCACTCAGCAGCATCAATTAATGTTGTTATGATAGTGATTTTTATGAGCTATGCTTTCACTGCATTGCTGTCTTGACTAATCCTTACTGTTTCTTCTTTTTACCACTGCAGGTTCTTCAAGCTGCTTTCCTTTCCTTTCCTTTCCTTTCCTTTCCTTTCCTTTCCTTTCCTTTCCTTTCCTTTCCTTTCCTTTCCTTTCCTTTCCTTTCCTTTCCTTTCCTTTCCTTTCCTTTCCTTTCCTTTCCTTTCCTTTCCTCAGAGGCTCAACAATTTAGCCCTTGAACAGCAAGGAATGTAAAAATGCCCAAAGCCTTCCTTTTATAACACCAAATTCACATTTAAACAACTGCCAAACTATTGCTTTTTTATGGCTTTTATCTGTAGCACATTTTCAAGGTGTCACATGGTTCTGATTTCTAAAGACTTAATTCTCCACATTGTTTGAAGACTTTACGTGGCCATATTAGGCTAGCGCATGGCCCATTAGTGTCGACATTAGGTGTACATTTATGCATAAAGCAATCTGTAGGAATATAGGATTTGGAATCAGTAAGTTTTCACCCCACCGTTACTTTGGTGAGGGATCTGACAAGAAACTTAGCAAAAAGCTCAGTTTAAAAAGCTCCCAGCCACACTAGACTTGTCAACGACACCACAATTAGAGACCAGATCACTGGCGGTTAGCGGTGAGAAACAGTGAGCAACTCTTTCGTTTGAGGAAAACACTCAAAGCAAGGTTTTAAAATGATTTCAGATTTCTAATCACTCTCAGGATAAAAGGCCTTGGTGTGTACGTTTGTATCCGCATAGGGAGTTTCCCTTGCCATTTCTCTGCTTCTGATTTTTATTGTTTTTTTTCCCCCTTTTCTTTCCAGCAGGCAGGCAAGCTGGCAGGCAGCACTGTTTGAAGGTGCAGTCAGAAGCGAGTGTGGGCCTGATGCTTTGTAGTAATATTTCCAGCAGCACAATCTCATTACTCTTTGACGTGGGAGATGCATGCAGGGGCGGATTGTCATTTCATGCTGTCAAAAGTTCCGTGAGGGGAACTGGCAATGGGAATAGAACTTCAATGACCTGCATGTTTCGTGCTCATTGAGACTGAATATATTAGGCCAAATACCACACACAGAATGCAATGGACCTGATGCTTGAGAATGCTTATAAAATGAATATTCAGTCCCCCAAGAGTGAGGGATTTCTCTCATCTGGTAACTCAGACAATGGATCTATTTCACCGCCTCCTGAACTTGTTATGTAGCTTTGGGCCTAATTAACCTAAATGGGAGTGAGTCATACATTTGCGAAACTCAAGTAAGTCTCAAGTCATTGAAGTTCAAGGTTGCAAATGTTTGCAATGTTTGTGATTGAAGGAAATTTTGAACATTTTTGGTGAATATTTGTGAATTTCAACGAACCCTGACGAGAACACATTTACTGCCTTCGAAACCTCACAATCGAAACCGCTCAGTGGGATAGCAGTGTACTTATAAATTACTGGCCCATATCAATCCCAGAGTCCTCGAATTGTTGTATGACAACATCTCTTACTGACAGTCCACTGTCTAATTAGGCTTTAGGCCACACCACAGCACTAAGACAGCTGTGACTCAGGTGACATATTAAATCTGCACAAGCTTTAATTAGGTCAGCTAAAACTCTGCAAAATGTCTTACCACATTTATGCAGATGACACTCAAATCTAGGTGCAATTGATGGCAGATAAACATGGGCCTGAGGAATCACTCTGTTAGTGTATCAAACAGATCAGTCTTGGGATGCAGAAAACCATTTTGAAAATTGAAAAATAATTGTATGTGACCTACAGAATCACAGAGTTAATTATAATAATTGATTTGAAACTACTTCTCTCAAAATGGACAATTGTTGGATTAGGCCTCTTAATGATTAGATAGAGGACTTGAGGTAGTCCGTCCGTCCCTCTCTCCCTCCGTCCGTCCGTCGTTCCCTCCCTCCGTCCGTCCATCCATCCATCCATCCGTCCATCCGTCCATCCATCCATCCATCCATCCATCCATCCATCCATCCATCCATCCATCCATCCATCCATCCATCCATCCATCCATCCATCCATCCATCCATCCATCCATCCATCCATCCATCCATCCATCTACCTATCAATTTCTTTGCATAGGGTTTGAATGATTGACAGGCTAGTCCTGTAATTTTCATTGTTATCCCCAGATTGACAGGCAAATGCTCAAATCATTCCCAGCGTGCACATCATCTCTAATCGATCTCATATGTAGCATAAATATTTTTCAACACAAACATAAAATGAACAACAATCAAGTCATTCAAGTCATCATGTCTCAAGTCAAGACCGCAGTCTTTAATTCCCAAAGTCCGATTTTAGTCTCAAGTGTTTCAGTTTTTGCTAAATCACAAGTTCTCAAAACAGTACCTGGAGTTAGCTCACGTCCAAATAACAATATCTTAAGACCACACCACTGTGTGTAAATCTTGCCTGTTAACAGGCAGCAAATACAGGTAGCTATGTTTTGAGAAGCGTAACAAAAAAACATCCACTTGGGATAACTGGTCGTCTCCCTGCCAATGGAAAAACAACTTGGGGTGTCCTTCCAGCTCGATTTCACCGAGTTTATTCAATGCAATAAAAGCTGTGCCCTGTTTAAGAAAGTGCCAAGCACTGACTGAAGGGCCTGGTTACCATGCAAACCCCAGTTTGTTGCTGGGGTGACTATCCCAAAGTGCTTCCTGGGTAATTTTCAAGGTCACTGGTTTGTGCACGCCTATGTGGTGCAGATGGGTCCACCCTCATTTAGAGCCCAGCAGGAGCTCTTTCATTATACCCGGTGAATGGCCTCATTCATCCACTTCACCTCCATTGGTCACACTGAGTCTCTTTAGAGCGCCTAGGACAAACTTTTCCCTCATTCTACTTCCTGATCTTCTGCGCACCACTCACCTCAGTCATGTTTAATCTTAGTTCTCGAGCATGTGCTGGTTGAAACTTTGGCATAAACCTTTGACAGCAAACCACAATGAATTGATGATTACATGACAGCATTTTCTAGGCAAGAATACTGCTTATGTTTGGTTTTGAGGGTGAGAATTACTGTTCAGTAGGTTTGGATTGGACTGTTAATTTATTGAAAAATGTTCTCAGTTAATTCATCTTATTTCATCTAGTAACACATTTAAAAAAAATCCAACTTTGTGGGAAAGGTTTTGAGCAAGTTGGTTGAGAGAAAACTTGTGAGCCTTGACCTCAACCCCATCAAACATCTTTAGGATGTTGGTGAAGGCACTTTAATTTCCACAGGGAAATTAGATGTGGTTAAAAAAAAAAAAAACTTGCAGTGTTCCTTAGAAAAAAAAAATCTACATTTTGTTCTAAGAAACTTGACAACTAATATTTTGTTGGGGAGGAAACTGAGAAGCGAGAAAAAAAAAAACCCACAATGTTACAACTAATTCACATTGACTGTGGAACGGATGTGTTGTGGCCTCCTTACAGACCCCGTGAGAGAAAGAAACCATCTTGGCTAGGCGACCGCACTTTATCTTGGAGTCATCCAGTTCTCCCTCAAGCGTCTCCGATCAAAATCTAAAATGCTGCCGCTTGCCTCCTAATTGGAGCTCGTAAGAGGGAGCACAAACAACCCAATTCTGGCCTACCTACACTGGCTCCCAATAAATTTTAAAGTTCATTTTAAAATATTTTTATTTTTTTCAAATCATTAAATGGCCTCACCTCAGGTAACCTCTCCGAGCTCCTCCACCCCTACGCATCTAAGAAAAAATACGGGTTTGGTGCAGATATCCAGACACTGCAGTCGGTGTGCATTGCAGTCCGTACGGATTCCGTACGGACACCACAAGTGTCAGCGTCAATTACGCGTTATGGGGAGAATATGCAAACACTACACAAAAAAGAAACCTGGAAGTTGGGCATTCAGATGTATACCAACAAAACAGCAAAATGACAATGGATGCGTACTCATAACAGCTGCTCTCTTATGGCTGTTTTGCAATTAAGAACTATGAATTATCGGAAAATATGAAATTGCCATTAATTTATTGCAATTTTAAGAACATTTGCTGCACTGAGATACACATGTCTTTCTTTAAAATTATGTCAATGTTTTTTTGGGGGAAACATTTTTGTATCAAAAGTGCTAGTACTTGGTATTGGTGACTACTCAACGATTCAGTACAAATACTGGTAATTGGTCTGAAACAAAAAGGTATGTATCAAACATCCCAAATTGAAAGGTTCAAACGTATTTCATTAAAACTGTTCTAGGGGTCACTGATTAACCCTGAAATGGTTAGCAACATGTTTCAGTGTTATGATGAGGGTGACTAGTCCATATACTATGTACTTTCTATTCAAATTATTCTCTTTGTGTCTTTGACTTGCTCTAAAGGCATCCAGCAATTATTCCAGTTGAATTGTGCATCATTCTCCCCCTAAGGTACTGTAACTGCAGCACTTAGCAAAGCCTGTGGGTCCACTACATTTTCCTTGTCTTTAAGTGAGTCCCAAGCTTGAGATGGTGCAAAGTGACTAATTGTCCTGGGTTGTTCATGTGCCAGGGATGAGATCTACTTTAACTGGTGACAGGGCCCACAGTTTTCTCACACTCACCTCCTGGCTCACTATCTTTCTCCTCCTTGCAGGAGATTTACCCACACTGCTTCTCAAACTACTGAGCTGTAAAATTGAGTTGAGGCTAGGCAAGATTCAAAATGAAACTTGGCATTGTGAACGCACTAACCTTGAGGAGGGTCACTGCTGCTGGCGGCACCTAAAGACATGGAAACAGAATATCAGCCATTTTGGATGGAACGGAAGGTAAAGATGAGGACGGAGGGAAGATCATAGAAAAAAAAAAAAACTGCTTGACCAAGCCCATCTAAATAAGCATGTGCACACACATCTACAAATATGTGACCATAACAAGACAAATAAATAGAATCATTATGTTTTCAAGTAAGATCCACTCTCAAATGTAAACTCCCATTGTTATTCACTTCAAAAATTCTTTCTAGCCCAAGACTCGCAATTAAAACAATAATTGTAATGAAATAACAAAAAAATATTTGCTGATGAAATGTACAGTACATAGTATTTGACTAAAATGGTGTACTGTCATCACAGCCCCAATAAAACTAGCCACTGTAATGAAATAGAAGTGTGTACTGACCCTTGAATATAATGTGAACAATCAATTACTAGGAATCACAGACAGAGCTAAGGATTAGATGGTCTCAAATGGAGCATCAGTCCCACACACTATCATTTGCAGGAAAATTACTTCAGTAATGAAGAATCTAGGCCCATAAATCCTTGTGGCCTCACCTTCCTTCGCCGCCCAAGTCCCGATGGGGAGCTAGTAAAAAAACCCTTTAAAAAATTCATAGCGCAATTTTGCTCAAATCCCTCCCAGCAAGCACAATTATGGAACTTTCATCTCAATTGATTTATGTCCCCGGCTAGGAGCGGGAGGTGCATGGCTTAGAGACGGGTGGGGCTCGAAAAAGGGAAGGGAAAAACAAGTGGTAAATCATTGTTTTTAAAAGGGAAGGACCAAGGTATTTGTCACTTTGAATGTGTGTGGGTTGCTTCCTGAATGACAGAGGTGTTTGCGTGGAAGAGAAAAGAGGGTAGGGAAAAGAGCGATTGGAAAGAGAGAGGGGCTGAGGACCTGAGCCGAGAGGGAGATGGTAAGCGGAATTCCATTTGATTAATAACACTAATCAAATTATACAGTGTTCCTCTGTGTCCTGAAATCTGGGGCCATAATGTCCTCTAATGGCGAGGTTCATGGAGCTAAACTTCAGAGGGAAAACACGGTGCTGACTGCTGCACGCTTTAATGAAGGCAGTAAAACATCCATTTCCAGAAGCATGAAATGAAAGGCAAGATTGTAGATGTGCACCCAGTGGCTCAGCAACTGCACAAAAATGGAAAGCTGTTAACACAAAAGACAGTGTGAGACAAGGGGAGGGGAGGGGGTGGGGGGTGGCAAAGTCCTTGTAAAAAAATGAAGAAAAGAGAAAAGGGCAAGAATGCCAACAATAAAGGAATAGAACCAGAAAAATGATAAAATGAGGTGCAGAAGCCAAGATTGCTAGACTTAGTCGGATAGCTGATTAAAGATGAATTGTCTAGTACACTTAGTGCAAGGAAAAAGCATAACTATTCAGTCGCAGATGCACCTAACCTCAACGTTGTCCTCATACATCACAATTCCACTCCACATCTCTTTGTGTTATCCCGTCTATCTTTCTATTCATCCGTGCATCCAGCCATCCCTTCATCCCTCCATCCATCATCTGTCTGGTGATGGGCTGTACACACAAGAAACCGCTGTCGGGTTTCTTTTGCCCACCCATCTATCATAATATGCAGTGAGCAAATTTGATTTTACCATGAATGAGGTGACATACAATAGTTCCCTGACCTCGGCAACTGGATATCTGTAGCAGGTTTTCTTAACATTTCCAGACATTATACCCAGATGCACTACGAATCCAGTAGGGCCAAGCCGGTATGTTTTTTTTCCTGTGTAAAAAAAGTGCCTTGGCTCCACAAGTTGGAAATCCCTGATCTAATTATCGCTCTCCCAAATAAACACTTAAGTTATTAAGTAAGTCTACTATGTTGTACATAGCTTAAGATGTGTCATATTTGTTGAATTTCTTTTGGGTCGAGTTTTTTTTCTACTTCCTGCAATTCAAATTTCAATTGCAATTCTTCTTCCCGTGTGTCACCGCAATTCAAAAACTAAATTGAAATGTAGGGTTCATTCTTAATTCAATTCTGAATTTCATACAACCCTGCAGGTCTGAACAAAACACAATCATAATAATCCAACAACTGGTTCAGATCACACTAGTCCTAAAACCCTCCCTTCATATACTATGAATACATTTTAAAATGTTACTGTTAGTCTACAAATATCTGAATGGTATTGGACCAACATGTATTCAAGTCATTTTCATTGCCTATGACCCTTCAGGTTGTTGTATGCAGCCTTATTGAATGTTTCCAGAAGCAAAACCAAACAAAGTGAAGTAGCATTTTCTTTCTATGTTCCTCAACTTTGGAACAAACATATAAATCTATTGTTCACTGCTGGATGGTCATAATTTTAAAACATGATTTATCATTTCATCTATATATGAAACCTACTTTCAGGTTGGGATGTTATTTTTATGTTTTGTCATGTTTCTTGTTTTTAACCCCCCCCCCCCCTTTTGTCATACACAGTAGGTTAGCCTTGCATTTCAATGTGCTCGCTATACAAAGAAAGTTGCCTTGCCTCGAATTGAAACATCATTTGATTGTAAGCAATAAAAAAAAGCCATTTGGGGAAAACAAAAGAAAACACATGCCATCCTTCTATGGGTGTTGTCCTTATTACAACTGCATGGATCAAGATCCAAACAGCCTCCATCCGAGTTGGATATAAAAGTTTTTTCACTTTTCTTAGTAAGAAAAACTCACATTTGGTGGGCCTACCAAAAAAAATTAATCAGATACAATTACAGAGCCATCACAAAGAAATGTAATTGAATTGAAAGCTGACACAAGATATAACTACATTACAGCAGAGACATAGGGGGGTGGGAGGCACTCCTCTGGGACACGGCCTGTGGGGAGCTCATTACCGCCCAGCTTTGAATTATTGAGTGCTAAGGCAGTGACATTGATGAATAGAGGTAGGTGTCTAGCTGTAACACCTCAGCAAGTGTTTATCTCAACTTACAGCAACCTAAGACGTCTGAAGGAGGGATCTGCCGCGGCATGAATATTGCACAGGAAGAAGTTGTAATGGTTCATAATTGAAAGGGTTGAGGCCACGGTTAAAGTCTCAAAGAGTGGATCCTTCTTGCCCCTTCTACCTTTGCATTTCACAGAGGCAAAATACGTACAGTGCTCTCTGGTTGTTTCCATTGAAACAACATCATCTACATCCCCAAGCCAGTCAGTGGAGTTTTGGTGGTTCTACCCCTGCACATTGAAAGTGTGCATCAAAAGCAAACTTTTTGCGAAAATGTTTACATTCAAGCTTTGCCTTGATGAAAATGTACGCACAAATTTAGTCTGTCTTATTTTAGTGGCGGCAGCAGCAGCAGCAGCAGCAGCAGCAGCAGCAGCAGCAGCAGCAGCAGCAGCAGCAGCAGCAGCAGCAGCCGCAGCAGGAGAGTGTGCGCAATTAAAAAAAAAAAAACTTTGGCAAGTGAGATATTTGGCAGGCTCATATATTCATCTAGTATATAAACCTTGGCGTAGAATTGAAGTGTCTCGAGGTGTATCTAATGGTTCTTTTGCTCAGCTACATGCAAAGTACCAAATGCAGTTATAAAATGGATTTGGTGTTGACAACTTGGCGACCAAGCAAGCAATAGACCTACAAATCCTTCCTGAAGAACAAAATGATGACAGTTTTGAGTACGAGTGTATACATTTAGTCATGTCACAGAGACCACCGTCCAAAAAAGAAAATGGTAACTGCCACCTCCCGAGAAAGCTACACCTCCAATCTCTATTATTCTTTTAACGCACTTGTCTCTTTTCACAACCCTCCTGTTCGCTTTCTCACAAAATATGAGAACTCAATTAAGTCAGGCAAAATGAGGACGCGGGGGGGCGGTGGCGGTGAAGAGCTTGGAGACAAAGGGAATAGAAGCGAAGGTAGCCTGAACGAGCTGCGTCGATCAGCGGCCTGGAAGAAGAGCACATGGGTGACTGTGCAAGTGCAGTCTTGACCCATTTTAATCCTGTCTGCAGTTTGAACACGGACGAAAAACGAAGGGCTCGCCATTACAGAGGGGGATGTTGGGTAAACAGAGGTCAGAAGTGGGGGAAAAAAACAAATACAATAAAGGGAAAATAAGTCAAGGAGAAGATAATTTAAAAACATGCTGACTCTCAGTCTTCAGCAAATTTACTACATAGACGCGGGTAGGGTTTCAAACATTTGTTTTACATGATTGGAAAAATAATCAACAATTAGTCAATAAAAAAAACCTCATCTAGATCCACACAATTCAATCTATAAAACTGTCAGAGTATACCCAGACACAGGCTTTAAAATCTATATCACTGACAGAAGTGTAATCCCTGAGAAAGTTATTTTCCAAACTGCCTGAAAAAGCCTGTCTGTGCTGCTTTGACCTCTGACCTCAACTCCTTTCTTAGTAGTAATTTATAATGAAATGTTATTTCATTGTTGGTCAGTTGCAGGACAATAATGCCTGGGAATTTGAATTGTGACCTCGAAACCACCCAGTTACAATGAGTTAAGTCAATGAATTACAATGAACACCGAACAAGGCCAAATTGTAGTAGCAGTCATTCGTAATGAGTTGCCTCTCACGGCAAAACAGACCTAATTCAGATTAGCAAATTTTTTTGTAAACATCATTGACACCCTCCTTCTATTTTTGTATTTGCATTTCTTACGCTGAAGAAAGAGAAGACGATGCTTGTATTTCCAAGTCATGATTGTGACCTCTGATGTCAGATTTTGGCATGAGTTAATGTGCAGCTGAGACAACTGCCATCAGTCTTATGTGAGCTAAATCATGCTGCCTCATCCTTGCTACATTAGGTCGCGATGAGCCCACACAGCTCAGCTCATTTTGCGATAACCTTGCGGTGAAACTGGCGGAAAACCATGCGTCACCTTGTTAGAGGTCGGCGGTTTAGACAGGCACACATTCAAAAATACGTGGTGAATTAAAGGGCTAAAAAGGTTACAAACACATTTCTAGTACAGCTGTTTTGTTCCAAATTTATGTCACGTTACAAAACTGCATCACTGTGGATAAGTGAATTCAAGAAAAAAAGTGCAACCCAACCCTCATTGTTTGAATAACAACAGTAAAACACGACATAACCAAAAGCGACATATTACTTACTCTTGATGACTCCAATCGCTAGCCTTCCAGAAGAATCAGGGGCTTTAAAAATTGGTTAACCTGTCCCTTCATCTGACTTGCTGTCTGAACCAAATCAGCCGACTAAAAGCACAAGACTGTTGAGCAAAGTACGTCAAGTCAGTCATAAGACACCCTTGGTCAATGGATGATAGTGTTCCTCGCATTAGCCAAAATTAAAATTAGATCAATCTTTAACAAACTAATAAAAAACAGATGACACTTTCCCTCATTTATGCCGACTATCTTCACAAAACCCCCAGTGAAGAATAATTTGCTCATTATTCATGGAGTTTGCAAAAAGACGTTTTAAATGATGCGCCAGTATCTTTTTCATTTATGAAATGTGTCACAGTCAGAGATTTTATTTGTTTTTTTGCATATCTAGTATGTCCAATCGAATTTGAGTGTGAAGACAGCAGATAGTCTTGGTAATGATACAGATAAAATCTGAGGCAGTACAGGCATGGAAATGGATCAAGCACATAATTTATTGCTTGATGATGAATACATGTATTTGTCTTTCTTCTACACATCAGCTGACATGATTGCCACTTTAAGCCTGGGGATAAGAAACTCATAAAAGACGTCTAAGTCCAGTGTTTGGCGCAAGGTTTTTTTCTGATAAACTTTCTGATAAAGTTTTTCCTTTTCCTGATAACAAGCCTTAAACAACGGGACAACAAACATCATGGTTATTTAAGCCCCCACCTCTTGCAATTTGATACATCTGGTAAATAATCCAAGAGAGTACGACAAGAGTACGACAAGAGCAGGGCTGACAATGGACATTTTTTTCATCCTGAATGCAGTCATCATAGCTTCAACGTTAGCTATCTGTCCTGTTTTTTTTTTTTTTTACTTAAACAAATTAGTAAGTCATGAGGACCTTCAGTACTTCAGTACCTTGGTGTTCCTGATTAAATTCAAATTTGGTCAACGACAACATCTGAAATTGCACAGACAAAATTCATTCGTCGTTATTTTTTAAACTTCAATAATAACTGAAATAACTATTTGGCATGGTAGCATTGGAGCGCAACAGAATTGGTCTCAATCTTGATATAAAATAATCAAAATAAACATGTAAGAAATCACCCAGATTAATTTTCTCAATTTCTTCTTCTGTTTCAGGTTTATTAACATTTTCTAAAGAATTTTGTGGGTTTGTTAGAAAAAAAAAATATTTCAATGTCCATCAATTATACACTGACTTCCACTATTCGTGGCTGGCCTGGTTTGTATTCCCTGTGAATAACTGGGGATAACTATTCGTGTATGAACTGTTTTACTGGTTTCAAGAATAACGACATTAAATGGTTTTACGAGAAGAATGCAACCATAATTTGACAGCCTAATGGGGACAAGGGTTATCAGTTAAAATCGATTGTCTGTTATACCAAAGCACCATTTTTAGTAGCGAAAAAATGAAGTACAGAAAAAAAATGATCCTAGTAATTACTAAAAAGTAATGTGGTTAATGCAACTCAGTCTACAGTGTGACAGTAGATACAAAAACACCCCCCTCATGGTTTTGTTCATGATCTTGCACCGAAAGTCCAATCGTTTTGAACCAATCAAATGTTGGACTTACACCACTTATTGCTGACCGACCTCTCGAGAGTGGTCCATATTTTGTAGCTATGCTGGCGTCTTAGCATTTTCACAAATACGGCCCTGACCACCACTTGTGAGTATTGAAGCCTTGCTGGCAAATGGCCAAGTGGAAACATTACTGACATCAATTTGTATTCTTCACATGTATCTTATATTATAAATATACACACCTAAATCCCCAGACTCCTGAAAGATGTATCCTTTGACCTGAACATAAACCGGAACAACTAAAAACACAATAATGTGCCTTTCATAATACTCCTGGGGCCTTGTGTTAGAAAACCTACCCCGGCGTTCCCTTTAATCCCTTGAGAATGAAACAGACAGACTTGCAGTTCAACCAGCATAGAAACTATATGCTATTTTGGAATTCCCTCATGGGTATGTCACATTGTCCTGATATATATCCATCTAGTTACCATTACATTCATCTACATTCATAGATTGGTGCCTGTGTGATCAGCGTAAAAATGGTGGTACCCTCATTTCTGTGGCAGCGTAAGTCTTGTCCAGGTGTTTGGGGCCATATTGTGCCTCTCTGGGCTTTCTGGCTGAAGGTGTTGCCTCATACCCGACAATTTAGTAACAGAAGCTAGTCCGCGCTCGTCCCAAAAATGGGCCTGCCATTTTTGTTCAACGTAATAATCTAGTTTGGTGTGCTTGTGAATTTGGTCGACACTTCGGGTCACTGGGCGTTACTTCCACACGCCTGGACATATCTCACAATCATGGTAACAAAAAAAAGACAATATTTAAGATGAGCTAGAAGGGGTCGTTTGTGTAGCGTAGTGGTGTAATGCAATTTTGGCACAGGCGGATAAATTTGGCGGTGGTGGTTGTCAGTGGATTTCATACAGTAAATATGACACCAGTGTGGGACAAAACCTTTGAATCATTTAAATCATTGAGCAAATTATCATTATTATCATTTTAAAAATATTTTTAGAGCACAACGGTCACTATTTGGGGGCGGGGGTTGCCGGTCACACACAGACGTAAAGTCATGCAGGTGCAAATCCCGGTGTCCAATTGTCCACGTCACATGGACGGCCGACTACATTATCCCTAAGGGGATATCTTAAAATTTACTGCCAATGTCACGCAGAGGCTCCAGCAAGTCTGTTTCTGTTTCCGTGAGGTCAAGCACGGCTAACGTGAGTTCACTGCACTGCATCCACCTTGATTTGAATGTAAATGAGGGATGCTGACACAATTGGCTGGGAAAAGGCTAATTTCATCCTACGACAATGCAAACGCCCCATTCCGCTCAATTGTACCTGTGCAAAGTCTGGCAGAATACCAAAGGAGAACTCCACCCATGCGCACAGTCAGACTGCGCTCCATGCTAGACTTGCGCCAGGAATGAAAATAAGGCCCTCATCATCAACTTATTCAGTGTCGTAAAGTTGCGGACTGCTTATTGGCTTTATTAGAATAGATGGTGTCTTTATAGAAGCAGAAAACAATAGTTGACTCCAACTACTAATCACATGATTTTGTAGCTGATCCTTCTGTTTAGAAACAAAGAAAAAAACAAAAGCATTTGAGAATACTCTTTGGTGGACAATTACAAATGTTTTCTTGATTCTGCATAATAATTAAAGGATCAACATATGTATTTAGTCACACAAATGAACAATCATCTTCAAGAAGAGATTGTGCAGTTTCGAAACGTACTTTGTGCATGCCAAATTCACCAACCAATTAATTTTTGTTTTGCCAAAGTCAAGGACTATGTACGTCTTGACTTTGATTTGACATAAGTAAGCTGTGTTCCATATCAGAATGGCAAAAAAAATGAAGGGATGGATTATCGATCGAATTTGATTTAACCTATCGTCAATCCGATCACAATATGAAACAATATGTCTACAGTATTTAAATAACTTATTCACTGTATATCTTTGTGTACTGTTTAGTTAGCACAACAAAATGTTTCTCAATCATTTTAAGCGCCAGTCTACTCTTTCATCTGTTTTCAAGGCCAAAGGACAAAAACATACATAATTTGCATAAATTCAAATACAAAAGGCCAACTCATGATCAAGTGCAATGTGTGGCAATTAGCGGCCGGAGAGGAGAAATGTTGGATTAATTACAGCATTTTAAAGTGTTGAGGAGATAACGAGTTAGCGCCTGGTGACGGCGACAACTCTTCTTTTAATGAGCGCTATGGAAATTTATGAAACTTGAGATCAGGGACAATGAGGCGTTACGGGCTTGTCAGAAGCACTCCTGCTCGCCCGCCTTTTGTCCTAATGAAGGCAGACACTTGTTTCTCTCTTTTCTTTCCACCTTATGTAGATATTTTGTGACTCTTGCAGTTATTGATGGTCAAAGGTAAATGTAATAAAATTGGAATTCTCCCAAAATCAATTTAAAAAAAAACACATTTGCATCTATGAGGCATTTGCCATTCAAATTTTAACATAATGAGTGATCACTTTTTAACACGTTTGGCTTTCAAATTTGAATAAGGGAGGAGACCTTTAGCTGGGAGCTATGTTAACTACTAATATTGTAAAAAGAAAAATATTTCAAAAGAAGAAACACAAATACCTACACGAGGCTTCACCAGTCACATGAAAGTAAGTAGAAGTACAGTGATCCCTTGATTTTTACAGGGGATGCGTTCTAGAACCACCCGCAAAACACGAAAATCCACGAGTAGAAACGGTATATGCATTATTTAGAAATTCAAATATCACTGTGTTGAAATTTCAGATACATAGTGTTTCTTTTTGGCCGAAGGATGGCATGGGTGTATTATACTAAGTTAATTAGAAATATTTACCTCCCAAAGCAACGCAGTGTCCACCTTGAGAATTTCTACACTATCCTAAACTGGGGGACATCATGCATAGCGAAGCCAAAGTGACTCACGGTTGGGCATAAATCTTCTATTGCATTGTGGTCCAGTACACAATATTAAAGCTTTTTAATCCTTCCCAATTCTTTTAGGGTACATAAATCTTTCCCATTGCCTTAATAACTATGTCCCACACTGTTTTGTCCTTGTATTGTACCTTTACGGTAAATAAAATAGCAAACACGTGATATTGTCACGTGTCCCAACTGACTCCTTCTGCACCGGTTGGTGCGCGTGGCCAGCTGCCGCATTTTGCATTTCCTAAACAATGCACATGGTTGTCCTGACTTTTTTGTGACAGGCTGCCTGTTGCATTTTGCGCGCTTAAACGCCGTTCTCCCATCATTTATAAACCCACAAAGTAGCACCTTCGCAAAAAGTGACGCACAAATGGCGAGGGATCACTCAAATTGCTTAATTTTGTAACTGAATACAGATGCCAAAACATCACGTTTTAACATGATGACTTAAATGCGTGCTTTATCAGTGGTGGGCACTTCCATTCTTGTCCGTCCGTCCTTTTTTATAACAATCATCCATTTATCATTTGAAAAGCTTTCCGTCACCGATCCATCTGTCCGTCCATCGTCAGTTGTGGAAAAATATGAAAAAGCCATAGTCCAACAGATGAGAAACTCAATTTGATAAAGATGGTGTAGTGTATATACAAAGTCCATCCATTCCTGCTTCCTGCGTAACCGTAGTCAGGGGACGGAGAGTGATGTTTCTCCAAGGCCAGAGTTGCCTACGGGGTTATGATTGTCGCACATTTTGAACAGGGGAAGCCCAGCGGGCCAACAACACACACCACAGGGAGACAGAGGTTACATCCAGTCTTAGTTTATTTGGCACTATTTCTCCTCCAGTGCGTTTACTCAAATCTTGCGTAGTCATTGATATCGATACCAAGCACCAATACCACTAGTACTTTTGATACATAATAATTTCCCCTCAAAAAACAATGACATTTCATTTTGAAAACCTACATATCCAAATATAGCAAATTTCCTTAAAATTGCATGACGATACAATTTTCTATCCTTTCACTATATTTATATTATTACATGAATTTCTGTTTCCTGATTGGAAAACGGTCACAAAAAGTAGCAGATACCCGTATTGCAAGCAGTAATACCTAGTATTGGCAGAGATAACTTGGTATAGAAATTCAGCTTGCCCACCCCTAATTTAAGGTTGGAAAAACACATTTCTTGGATAGCTTCATACGTCTGTAACATGCTCAAGCACGCGTGACCCATTTGAGTTGGATCGTTTCACAAGTAGTGTGAGTGCTCTTTATCGCACTCACAAACCGTATACTATAGAAACCCTTGTTAATTTGGAAGGGGAGTAGTTTGGCACAGTATATTGTCACTTGTGTAACTGCATGTATACACAGTGTAGACAGTAGAGTATAATTGATCCCTCACCTCCTGCTGTCTTGTAATCTTCTTATGGATGCAGCTCAATTAAACGACCATCTGAACATAATTAAATGAAACACAGCAGACTCTATATTTGCCATAAAGTGTGAGAGAGTTGTTATGATGTTGCCTTCGATTCATCTCGACTATGCTAGCATCAAGACCTTGGAGACATTTCATTATGATTCGTATGTTGTGTCACATTGTGACAGAAACAAACAGTTAACCGTGTTTGGGTTCAACTGAATACAAAGCTGTGTGAGCCTATGATGGACTGAATAAGGAAGATATCTATGAGTTTTATTGTATAGGAAAAATAAATAAAAAATAAGTTAATATAATAGTAACTGGACCAAGAGTACACTCAGTCTGACCAGAATAGGCAATGGCCATAATATTTGTATTATTTTAGTAGGGGTGGAATAGTTATGTGCTCAAGGTTTTGGGTTAGGTCAATCAATTATGTTTTGTATAGTTAGGTTAAAAAGTATATGTACACCATTGTTATTGATTACTATTATTTTCATGATGTTGATGACCGTCCTTGATGACCGTCTTTAATTGCTCTTCAATGGAATGGCAAAATCAAACTGTGTATCCACTTGGTGCCATTGAAACAACAGAATAAAAAACATTCAACCCCGATATTTTACAGTGTCACATCAAATGTTGGCTACAGTGGGGATATCATGTCCACAATCTACAAGAATATTGTTATTCCAATTCCTGCTCACATAGCTGGTCCATATTACATGCCAATGACACATCTAATATATTAATATTTAATATTATACTATATATAATATTTTAAGATTCTTGAAATACAATCGAGACAGCACTATAATGTATCTTAAAAAAAATCTTACTTCTACCATTCTTTTAGTGGACGTGAAAACACTTGCCTCACACTTTAAGATCGACTGTATGAGAAATAGTCTGCCATGTTTATAATTATTGTAAAGGTATTGACTAGCACCTGAATCTCCACATCAAGGTTGTTGACCTCTTACCCGTTTGTGGTGGGAAAACCAGTCATTTGTGTTGAGCGCAAAAGCCTACTGGCGTGAGCAAAAGAGGATCTTAACGCCAAAGAAGATGAAGCCCTTAGGATGGTGTTCTTGTCAATAAAAACAGGTGTTAACCAGCTTAGCTAAGACGTTAAGAGCTTGGATAATCCTAGCCCGGATCCAAGCAAAATTGAGCTCTTGAATACTAATGTAGAAGATGCACAGTTAAATCACCAGGTTGATTAGAAGGTTGGCTTTGAGCTGTGCTGCTCTTATAGGACATCAAAGCTCACTTTGAAATTGTGCAGAATTAAAATTTGATCAACTAGGATGTTCTACGGGTGTTTTCCCAACTACATGTTCAGAAGGTTAAAAAGCTTTCCTAAAGTGCACAAATAACAAAAAAGCTGACAGTAACCCATCTATCCATCCATCCATCCATCCATCCATCCATCCATCCATCCATCCATCCATCCATCCATCCATCCATCCATCCATCCATCCATCCATCCATCCGTCCGTCCGTCCGTCCGTCCGTCCGTCCGTCCGTCCGTCCGTCCATCCTCTACCGCTCCATCACTGGCGTCACTCGTCTGCTGTCTTTGGGGGCAAGAGGCAGGGTAATGAGAACAAAAATGCCAAAAAGCTCAGTTGCAAAGCACAAATCTGTAGCAGGCCCCTTGTTAATCGGACACCAATTGACGGCAAATTCACGTAGTCCAAGGAGATCGCTCATAAGACTATTTATTGATATATGTCAGAGCATATCTCATCCATACCATTGTGCAATTAGATTTCGATTGACTCCTGCAGTCCTAGTGTGTCCTATATTAGATTTCCATTGGGGTGTTGTAGGGCGTGGATACATATTCACTGTTCAGTTTCCCTGCATTTAACACTAAGCGTGTAGGTGCACTGTAGCATGAAAGACCAGACATAACCTTCAAGTTCCTCGTGTCTTGCCTTTTGATGAATGTCAACAAAATAGAGAGAAAAGGAGAGATGGGGTGGGTGGGGGCTTTAGAGGGCTGGCTGGGTGGGGAGAGAACACAATTATAAAAGCCTCATTTCTTCAGAGAACCATAAAGTCTCGTCCCGGAAGGGCAGCTGAGCACAAATCAATTTCTTTCAGTCGATTACAAGGAGTGAGGTTCTAACCTTCATTTGTGAGTCTAATACTCCAACAGTTATGTAGAACACATACCAATTAAGCAATTCTGCTAGAATAAGAGGGCCGTGAACTGATGCGATTATGGAGGCCGAGCCGCTGGGGAGGTTGGGTTATGGGCTCAGGAGCAAAGAGAATGAGGGGAGCAAGGAAGGAGAGAACGGGGAGAAGGCTGTCAAAGAGAGAAGAGTGATTGAGGCAAAAGTCATTTATTAAGCCTAATACTCTATGAAACGTTCCCTTGGTAATAAGGAACTGTGAGTGCACTAATATCTAGGAGTCATGCAGAAAGGTCACACGATATCTGCACTGCCCATAAGGGTCATGCCAGCGGGTGTTGCTCAAACACATCAGATAATGCTCCCAGCGACATCGCATCATGCCCGAGGTGAAGAGGATGGGAGATTGGGAGAGGATGCCATTTGTGAAGATTGCCGAGATGTACCGCCGTGCTCGGAGATAATTCCTTGACGTGCACACAGCTGCGTGATGGCTAAATGCAATGAGAGTGATGACAGCCGGTTAAAGATTATCCGGTATAAACGTAGCACATTTTTGTGTATTGTTTCCCACTAAGTTTGGGTTTATGACCATTCGTCTCAACAGTGACATAAATACACAGTAGCAGGAGACAGCCCGCCTCAGCCACTTTTCAGTATTTGTGAGCATGCATGAAAGGAAAACACATTAGAGCCATTTTGTTGTTTTCTATTGTCACAAGCAAAATTTGAAGGCAATTTCTGTGTCTGCAGATATTTGAAGACCAACACATTGTCATTCACTACTGAGGTGCACCTTAACCACCGCCTGCACCGCCAGAAGATTTATGGTAATTCCTGATAGCATGTGATAGGATGCAACCCATAAACACTTGTGAGGTGTGCGTTTCCATGGCAACCGCTCCCACTAGTCACCAGCCTTGATGTTTGACTTTTCCCCTCCCTACATTGTACGCCGGTATTTGGATGCCAGCCGTAAGAATGAGATGCAGATTCGAGGCACAGTCGAGAGACACAGATGTTTCTCATTGGCTTTTAATCTTGTACTCATTCAGTGGCTGGTGAGAAAACCTTCCTCTTCTGAATGATAATTCGCTAAATGAATAAAAAACCAAATGAACGAACGGCAATGTCTGTAAGAAACATTTTAATCATGCAAAACGTTATGCTATTAAAAACGTCAAATCAAACAGTCGGTGCTGTCGCTTGAATACATGTTACGTGGCTTGAATGTTTGTAAGAAGTACATGTTACTTGCAATCATGTAAAATTCGGCGACCTTGAGTGCCTTGAAAGGCGCCTTATAAATAAAATGTATTATTATTATTATTATTAAAATCAAAATATATGTGTTGTTATATTGTGTATAAAAAACCTTAATTATATTGTGTATAGTATGGCATAACCCTGACACAATGAAAAAAAGCAAACAGCAGTGAAGTCCTTGGCATGACGGATATTGTTTCCTCTTTTCTCAACAAGTCAAACATTGACATCGACCATATATCAAGAGGTCTATGGGTTTATTGACACAAGGGGTTTATTAGGGTTAGTATCGCAACGATAAATGCAGATAGTTTGACTTTGTGTGATATCAGAAAAGCAACTATTTGCATGACAAGGAGCTCTCATATTACTCCCTGGCGAGCTTTATCACAAGAGGATATTTCAAATGCTATCAAATAGCTTACACATTTACTTTGATAACTCCATCAGATGGCATCCTGGGTTTAATAATAGTAGCAATCTTGGAGCACTGAGGCTCGAGCCTAGAGCAGAGACAGTAATGGTAGGTAGAAACATGAGAAAGTCATGAATAGAATGTCCTTGAAATGTTCATAAATAATGCACAGAAAATTGTTGCCTATTTAACTATGCATGCCTCTTCATGGTTTTGTGCAAGCCTGGAAACAACCACAGCATGTATTGGGGGGGTCAACAGAATAGCACAGGAGAACAATGTAGGGCTCAATCCCTCCTCTCAGAATCGGCTACTTGCAGACTACAAATTTGAGAAAGAACGAAACCCTCCTAACTGTGAGGTGGACATGTTAACCAGCGCACCACCCTATTATTATTATTAATAATAATGATGTTAGAGTGGGGGGACGGGCTTGATTTTGAAGCCTCATTTTAGATTACTCGTGATTTTTTTTAAACCATTAAAATATAGTGTGGTTTTTAACCACACTTTTCTCTGTGGCGTTCTAAATTTACATGGCATTTTTATTTCCATTTTACAGGGACTTTAATGTTACATCATTGAACAAGTTAGTCTCATGAAAGAATTACGCAAACACCAGGGTCTTATTTTGCCCCTGAGAAATGACCAGGATCTTAATTTTCAAATAAATTCCTCCAAAAGTTTTTATGTCTGTGATGGTAAAGTTAAAAACTTAAATTACCTTTGCCTTGTCTGGTTTGGGACCTAATCGGCCTTGGACTGTAAATCTCAGTTGACAGTATTGAGTAGAATGGAGAAAATCATCAGGACCCTGCTCCCTTCCATCCCAGCATGACCAGAGACCAACACATCTTGGACCGATCCGACATTCCCCCCACCATGGACTTTCCATACTAAACTGTGGCAGGAGGTTCCGCAGTCTCCGCAGCAGGACGTTCAGATTCAGTTACTTCCCCTTGGCCAAAAGAATGCTCAACACCAGTACATGATAAGTACTGTAACAGCCATTACTTTCTATTCCCCACTCCTCCACGAGATTGCCATTGAGCTACACGTTAATAATTAGTGTTGTAATGTTGCTTAAACTGTTTATAGTGCAGTACAATCAAGAATAACTTGTTTTTATTTAGTTTTATCTTCTATTTTTTTTTTAAATCTCATTCTAACCATTACATTGGTTGATATTGTGCACTGACCGTGTTTGTTGAATGACAATTAAGTGAGTCTAAATTACAGCGGTGATAAAAGACCCAAGCAGGGTCCCTATCTAAAGTGAGGCCACCAGACTAAAGGGACAAGGTACAGAAAGCATAATGCTGAACCTGCTTGAAATCACCAAAAAGCTAAATATTGTAAGGTAACACACATGTTGAAGTCCAATGTGCACCATATCAGAGAGAAGATACAAAATGTTACTCTATATCTATGACATGATTATCATCTTTAATATTTCACAATAGTGAGACATGCTCAGAGTTTAGTTCCATTATGCAAGAAGTAGCACAGTTTGGGCTCACACAGGCTAAACCTCTTGGACCCAAAGGACAAGACTATGACTAAGCAAGACAATCAGTTTTATCTTTCCATGTTTCTCCAAGACAGATTTGAGGCTATAGCTGGAAAATTGACAATGGGATTAGGCTCTAATCCAGGTTCGGAGCCTTCATAATGTGGTATCTGTGTGTGAGTGAGCGATTGATTCTGAGGCGCTGGGATCCCTTGAGCCTAAAACCCTCTAACTACAACCATCTGCCGTTGATCCCTAGATTGTTTGTGTCAAACACAGCGATAAAAAAATCCGTATTTCCCTCATAAAAACGCATATGGTTTGGCCAAATCACAGAATTGAATGATTTGTACGTATATCGTGTTATTTGCTGGACTTGGATTACAAAAATATTGTTTGAATACAATTTACATTGATGTCAAATGGTTCTTTAATTATTCAACCACTTGTCAAGCAGGGATTAGATTGATAGATTTGAATGCTCTTCAAGTGCTCCAATGTCCCTATTGTAAATGACATTTGGATTTATAGTTTCAAATGAAGCTGCATGGTACAGCTGTGTTCCATTTGAGCACGACTGGACCAATAAAGGTCACAAAATACCTTGCAAAATTCAGCAGCTCCTGTTACTTATTACAAGTCTCCTGTGAACCAAATTACCAGAGGCTTTTTTTCTTTTTTGTTCCACCAAACTCAGCTCGTGCATCATGCCAAGGCCTGGCTCTTGTTTATTTAAAAGGTTAATGGAGGAACGATATGTAATGTTTATTGGTCATATCTTCACAGAGTTGAACTCATATAATGATGCTCTATCTAGTTTGTACAGACAATATTAAATATTTCTACAAGATCTTATTGTCATGTAAAAACTATTTTTCACATTTCGATGAATTAGTGCAGTAAAGCAAAGCAAACTCATTGTAGTTGTGGTGATGTCTGGCTTCACTGCGATGTTAAAAGAAGAAATGATAGAAAGGAAACCTTGCACTATAATCAACAGAGTGAGAAGGTCAGACTCATTCTTCTGGACTCCTTTCATGAAAAAAGGAATTCAAGAGAGATGAGCGCTCACCATCATCCCTCATGCCCCTCTTCAACAATGTCATTTCATTTTGTTGTTGCTTTTTCATTGGGCTGTGTCAACCGTAATGATTTTCAAAATGTTAAGATTAGCATTTCAATTTGGTAACCTCCCTCTCAAAGTCCCTAACCCAGAACCAGCCTCTAAATCACATTAAGCATATGGCATATCTTTTGTAAGACCCAGCTCCAATGTCACAGCAGCTCCCCCTCCTCATCATCATTATGCCTGTTGCTTTTTACAAGCTAAATAAATAGCCGCACAAAACATCTGGAGCCACAAAAGGGACCTGAAGTGGGCCTCTTAAAAAGCAGTGACAACTGCCAACAGCTGATGATGGCCTGGTTTAACACTTCTTGTCATGCTCCGACCCAAGTAACTTCGGGGAATGTGGGTAATTTGCAGACTAAGATCATCACAAGTGACTTTTCTCCCATTTACTTGTTTAGCTGTTTACTTACTAATTTGCTTTGTTTAAGGAAACTTTATTTAAAAACATTTCCCAATTTGCACAAACTTAATTCCTGAGGAGGGTCTAGCTTTACATAGCTATTAACTAGAGTAATGTACTACCTACTTGCAGTCCTTCATGTCAATGAAATTATTAAAGCCATGTTCAATGCACAGTTCTGACCACATACAGTTTGAAATCCAAATCCGCACAGCTTAATGGTGCGTGGCCCATTCGGTCTCTTCATCTGAAAGGTCAAGCACCTTTATTAGGTCATGGGCCTCTGATTTACAACCAACGTTTCAGATGACAGCAGCTGTTATTTCGGAGAGAAAAAAAACCTACCCTGTAATCCTAAGCATTTGCTGATCTTAAAACCAGTGGAGGCCTTTTAGAGGAATTACACAAAGTGACACACAATCGAGCAACAAAGGGAATATAATCTATACAGGATAACTCACGCAATGTTAAGGTGCTAATGTAATTTGTTAGGTTAATTCTGCTCAAAGAAGTCTGCCTAGGAGTCTTCCGGGAATGTTTACAACATAATTTTGTTCCCATTTTTAAAATTAACAGACTTGTATAAGGTAGATAATTTATTGTCAACAAAAATGTACATGTTGCCGCTCTAAGAATGTGGTGTTCACAGCTCACCTATGACCGTGAACAGAATCAGGAAATGAATGAATGAATGCAAAATAAAATGGGATAAAAGAGAATGCATGAACTTTTTATAATGACAGTATGTTTGGACAAGGGTTGAATGAGTAAACTGACTTATTCTGAGTGTCTGGAGGTGAATTTTGGCGTGCTTTACTTTTTGCCAGTGTTCTCATTTTGTATTTGTCTGTTTGTCACATTAAATAAAGGACTGAAAGTGCAGTGAAGACTGTTGCTTTACTTGAGCGGCCAGATATCTCTGTCATAACTCAAATTTTGGCTTGCAACATGAAGCAAAACAAAGCAAGATGGCCCATATTCTGAAAAAATCACATGTTAGGGCACTTTTCAGTCGCACTGGAAACAGGCTCTTATAAATAAAATACAGAGACACCATCTTTGCCTGAAACCTGACTACATGGTTTTAAAATAGGCATGCAAATACTTTGGAGGGTTAAAAGGCAGGGACATTGTCTTTTATATCCAAAACAAAAGACCAAACTCTCAGGCAACCCACATTTGGACCTAATAGTTAATCGCCTCATTTCTCCGACCCACAGGAAAGAATTACAGTGCCTGTTAAGTGAGCATAATGAATGCCATAAAGCGGGCCTATAAAGCAGACTTTTGAACCGCCTCTGGCAGTGAGTGGGAGCAGGTCTAAGCGCGGACATTAGTCGGCACATACCCGAGAATTGCTGATGGAGAAGCAAGGCGGGCCAGCCTCCACATCAGTAATGAGTGCTAATATTTCAAAGGAGGACGCGGGCCCTCCGCACTGACCGTTATATTAAAAATCAAACGGTGTGACCTTGTTAAGATGAATGCCTGGTTGGACTGTCCCCCGGAGCAGCTCAGCTTGACGGCACTGTATTAAAGGTAGCTCTGTGCTGGTAAAGACATCGGCTATGGCTGCAGATATACAGGGTGCATCGGGAGCATTACGAGTGGCATTTAATTAAAGAAAAGTAAGCTGTGGGATTTTATAGACTGGCTGGGGATTGCTATACCCAGTAAGTGGAAATGAAGGATGCTTGAAAGGCAGTATAAATCTAATACAGTGCTAACTTAACCTTCCTATCATTGTAAAAGTCAGGGCGAGGACACTTGTCTGGAGCAACAACATTATTTTCGATTCCTTCGAAATTTGCAGCGCAATTGAGTAGCGTGTGCAGGATAGCACAGGGTATCTTTTTTTCCAATTAAAAGAAATAAGAAAATCGGCTCTTTAGTTTGATCCACTTTGACAAGGCTTTGTGTAGCTCATGGTCAGTCGAAATCACAGTAGTGATTTTTTTTTCAAAATTTCCACTTACTACAGAATAAACATGGGAAAGCCAATGAACTAGAAAGCTAACATTGTATAACTTTATATTCACAGATGGACATGTGTTTAAGAGCTTTATTGAGCCTCATCTTGTAACACAGCATGATGTAATGTACAATGAGTTGTGCAGCTCGGATGCAGAACGCATGCGAAAACAAGAAAAAAGGTACACACATTACTTCCCCATTCACATCACTACATTGGGAGTTAGAGTGCTGGACATCGCTTAATGTCACATTGTGTGGCATAGACTTCCTCAATCAGTTGAGTCAACTCACCTCCTGTCTCACTGAGGTCAGAACCAGGTCTCCAAGTACATCTGTCACCACCCAGCCACCCATTTTTTTTACCAGCTTTGTTAAGATTTCAAATCAGTTTCCATGCAAGCACTTGTAATACATCACAGTCTTCCAATATTTAAATGACAGGTCATTTGCTTTCGAGGTTGTGTTCCCCCTTATAATTAAGAATCAACTAAACAATCATGGACTGCCATCAGTCAAATGTTTGTTTTTCAATGGGGTTAAAATAAATTTATAATTCAAGTGTTCAAAGTTTTGCCTTTACTTAATAATTGACAGAGAGAATAGACTAATTTAGAGAAGATTTGAAAAACAAAACCACATTTGTATATTTTGTAGCACTTTATTTGTATGATAATTTTAATACATCTCATAGTTTCAAACCCAATTTCATCAATATCAAGTATGCAGACTTGAATACTGATTCAATTTTATTACTCTATTTGGTCACCCACAATGGCAAATGAATATTTTATTGTAATTCATATTCTGTATAATTTTGTCAGTAGCTAATGGTATTTTCTATCCCAAATTCTCTCGAGACATTACTTTCAGTTTCACAAATAACCCAGAAGTAGTAATCATAAAGCGTTGTGTTTGACAAGCATTTAATGCAATGCCAAGTCGGAAAATGGTAATGTATGCTAATTTGTCTAGTGGAAAATCATGCATGATGCATGCTCAAATGTGTGATTGTCACAGGTAATAATATTTCTGTTTGAAAACATAACATGCAAATCTGAAACAGAAAACACTGCATAGATTAATTTGTTCATGCAATGATGTAGGAAGAAATATCGCCATTTAGCTAAACGTTACTCAAACTGCGTGTAGTGCTTTGCAAAGTGTTCATTATTCAGCCTTTCAGCAATGTTGTAATTTCTGCTGTCAAAAATACAAACTAGAGACTATTTTGATATGAAAACACAATAATTTGTCCCAAAATTAGAGCTTTCTGGAAAACCAGAATCATTGCAGATGAGCAACGTGACCAAGACGAGACAATGACGTGAGGGAACTTGGCATGTTTAACGGCGAACTTGCCCAACTGTTTCATTTGGATACAGAAGATGAGGATTATAATGGATTTGCCGATGAATATCGATTAACAATGTGACTGTTACAGTACTAGATTAAATAATAGAATAAAGTACAACGGAACTGACTGCCTTGCTCCAGTGATGTTTTTGTTTTTTGTTTTTTTACCGTAAGTCATGGCACGCATGCACCTTATAATGCGGTGCATCCTATTTTTGGATTAAGTACAGAAAAGCCCCGGAATTGAGTGTGCACCTTTTGAAGCGCCTTATGGTGCGGAAAATACGGTATCTCATGAACAATTTCTGACTTTGGACAGGACCCCTTCTTGCAGTTTTCACTGTTCCTCAATGCCCTGCAAACAATGTTGTGTTGTGTTTGTTTGTGCTGGCTTGCTCGGTCACAATTTTTGCACAACATGTCACTCTGGTTCAGTATTTTTCCATCCAAAATAGCTCAAAATAATAATGGATGTTTTTTTTTTTTTATACAGTAAATCCATCAACATGTTTTCTGCACGCTGCTTGACTTCCGTTTCAATTCACCATGCGTGTCTCACTCGTTGCGCCCGCCCTCGGATATCTGTCATTGGCTGGCTTCAGCTGATGTGCCGCAGCAAGCATGAAATGAGTTTTGTGATTGGATGGCCTTAGCGTCGCATTCTAAGGCAAGCGTAAAAATGACTTGCATATGCACTTTCAAGTAGGGAAATCATATATTGTTGATTCAGAGAAACGAATAGCTTGAATGCTCAGATCTACATTCTGCTACTATAACAAAAAAATCCTTCAGCCCCAGAGCAATCAAACAAAATCACACCATTGTTTATTTCTATTTCAAATGTCTAGCTGATCAACTCTAGCAACACTAAAGGTTTTGGGCTTGATGTTTATAAAAAAGAAACTCATACTAACAGGAAACAGTTGGTGATTTGTGAGACACAGATGATGGCTATTTGAAACATTTTTAAACCATAACATCATAGTATTAGTATTCTCCACCAACATGACCCTGAAATGTCGATCGGAGCTAATATCAAATACAAAAAACAATCCCGTTCTCCTTGAACAAGCTTGGCAATCGCTAATCTACTAATAATTTCAGTCTACTGTGCTTTGACACCAGAACATGTTGAGAGATAATAAACAAGCAGAGAGGAAAAACAGCAACAACCTGCGAGTGTTGTCACAAGTGGTCACAACAGACAGTGTGGGAGGTTGGAGCAATTCGGGGGAAGGAAGGAGAGAGGCGAGGAGGCGGCTACAGTCTCTAACCTGCCCACTGGCAGTAGCCGAACTGTCATCGCCTAGACTTGTCATGTGGAAACTTTGCTGTTTAGAGGTGACAGCCGCCCACGGACTCACACTGTGCGCATTCGGCCCTTTTAAACGCACATACACATGCAGTCAGGGAGGGGAGTGGGTACTGTTTGACACTTCCATGTTTGACACATCCGCATCCACTGATTGTTGTGACTTCTGCAGGCTTTTCTTGCTGATGTGTCACTCACTCCCTTTTTAGAGGACGGAGATGTTATTATTGAGCTAATCATCTTTTATTATTTATTTATCTAGGTATGTTCAATACTGCTACAAATTTGATTGACTCAACATTTTTAATATACTCAATATACTGAATATAGTGAGGTCCAGTAAAACAGTTGTACAAAAAGAAAAAAAACTTGTTTACTTTGATGAATAAAAAACAACACAATATAAAACTAAAGTCTGCATATGTTGGAAATAATTCCAGGACCCTTGAATGAATCCCAAATGAAGATATGTATTATGCTTACAGTTCCTGCCTGAGGAGTGTGCCGGCGTGATCTCTGGAAGAATACAAGATACGAAAATATAGTGAACATATTTCCATCAGCACCCTACCTGACTGGCACACACACATTTTATTCACACTGCGGTAATTGCCGCGCCAGCTCATTTGAGCTTGTCATTTCTTCCGATAAGACTGCGGTATTAAAAATGACAAAAGATGGAAACACACAGTGTCATACACATTACACACCACGTCTCCTGCAAATGAGAGTTATTGCATTTTCTGCCGGGGAGGAAAGAGCCAAAATATGACACTTTTTCCAGAAACTGCTATAACTAAATGTTGGTAAAGACATGCAACATTGCAAACAATATTGCACACCTAAAAAAAGTGAAATACATTTCTTCAGAAGTATAATATAATATCCCAACACACAACAACAAAGCAACAGAAACAGCAAAATATAAGCATCATCATGTCATAGATTTCCATAACCATTCATATCATCATCCTTTGCAGAGAAAATGAAAGGAGTCATCCTGTCACTGAACATGAACAAAAGGCAAAAGGATGAGAAAACTGCAAGGACTAATCAAAATTGTTTTGCAGACGCAACAGTCAAGCGGAAACCTTATGAATCCAAAACCATCACTTTTCAGGAAACTAAAATAACGATGTCTGTTGAGCCACACCATGTTTGTTGAGCCCTGTCTTTGACAATGCAATCAGAAAGAAAAACATTTTCAACGCTTTACATTGGTAAATAAGTCTAAATCCTGAAACACTCAACATTCTTTCACATCCTCCCATTCTCCTACCTCTCCTCTGGTACTCTCCCTGCAAATTTTAGACAGCCATGATTAGACCCTTACTTAAAAGACCCAACCTCCACCCTGGGAGTCTCGGCAATTATAGACAAGAGCTACGTCTTCCCTTAACGTCCAAGATTCTTGAAAGGAAAAATCACAGCGCAACTGATTAATTATTCCATCATCTCTATGAATTTATACTATACGACTGAATCAGTTTGTCTTGATTCAATCACTCTACTGCAACTGCCCTCACAAAAGTGGATGAAGCTCTTTCACTACGAAACGCACAAACATTATCATTAGTGTTACTACTTGATCTCAGTGCTGCCTTTGATACTGTTCCTTGAAATTTGTTTTGGTATTAAAACACTTTCCTGATCTAGCTCTCATTGCTCAGTAAACACACACCGACAATGTGACATCTGAGACGTATCATGGAAAATCCACTTTCGTTGATGGTTCAGTTCCTTCAATCTATGGAAAACGACGGACACAGTAAAGCGGTTGGCTTGAGATGACACAAAAATAATGACCTGTATTTTACTTTCATATTATTGCGTGTCTATGATGCACTTGTTTTCATAGCATTAGCGTCAGTCTTTCTGCTGATTTTAGAGCTGTGCGTTCTATGTTTTCATTTCTTGTGGGTGTATTTTGAGTAGTAAAATGCTCTCTATGAAATTTACTGTGTAGGACTACAAAGCCTAATCATACAATATTACCAATGTGCTTAGATATTTACAAAGATTTAGAGGTTGAGTGGTACGTTTAATGGCATGGCTCTGCTTGACAGTGAACTGGCGCAAATTTGGGCATAAAACTCAGTTTGAAAGCTGAAGTTGAGTTGAAAATGATTCATTCTCTCATTTTTATGAAACTGTTGGTGGCCAAATAAATGTATTATGCCCTTTACATCAGCTCCGTGATGACAATTAGCCCTCAAACTGAGAGCCTCGGGTTGTCACTTCAGTTGAACAGCAGGAGGTTCACAAAGAACAAAACTCTTTTATGTCTTTCTTAGGGCTAACTCTGGTTATTAGCTGGAATCAAATGATCCAGCAAGTCCTATGCCGAAGGCAAAACCAGAGTTGAGAGGCCAATTGCATGAATGTGTGTATGGCACGTGCGAGAGAAGTGCCACAGAATTCCATTAAAAGCATCTCCAGGCATCATAAAGGATGGATGGCCCAAAAGTCACAGTTGAGAGAGTGTGAGATTTTTTAAATACTTTTTTATAGTAAAAATGTTATTCTGGTTAAGATTGTTTGTGGAATATGAATTAAGCATGAATTAAAGAAAAACAATGTGCAACATTTTGCAGATATATGAAGCAATTCAAAATATATACAAAGAGCTGTTGTTCACTGTCATAATTGTTCTGTGTACCAAGTGCAAATTAACAGTATGTTTTGTAGAATATTGTAAAATTATTGAAAAGTTTTTGGAAAAGTATCAAGTTTTTCTTTTTTTGGTCATATCGCCTACAGTGGCAAAATGGCAGTCACCTGAGATAGATAAAAACTGCTTAACTCATATTCCGCAAATTCAATATGAATCAGAATGTTGTGCTTAGACTAGTGGGGCCGTCTAGTACATAATATGACCAAGTAAGTTTTTGTCTTTGACCTCCTTTTGAGTACAACTGAACAGGACAACAAAGGGCTTTGTAGGAGATTTTTTTTTTCGTTAGGCTTTATGGTCCACGACTTAAAATTTTAATAGGGGAGTGGTGTTAATTATCAATCCTACCTGAAAGAATTGGGTTGATATTGGGTTGATATTTACAAATGGTTGGTGGAGTAATTTGCTTGCAGCATTGTGCAAAACCTACACAGCGAGTTTTAATGTAACTTGGTAGAGGGGTAGCTTGCTTAAGACTTATTTCATTTTGGAGTAGGGGAACATTTTGCTCCAAGAGCCACTCACAGGCAAATCTAAGAATGCAGGGGCTATTTTGATGTTCTACTTTATTAAACACGTTAAAACCAATCTATCAACTCGTTATTCCACTGTCAGTATGAGGGCGCTAGGACCACAAATGTCAATGCCCGGCACATTGAAATTGTAATTTATGATCACAGCATGCAAGACGTCATTCACCACAAATTTGTCTCATTTAATCCACTCTCATTCACTTCACTCGACTTCACTTTATTGTGATTTCTCATCCCTCTCTGTAGCTCCTCTCGATAGCATCCCTTGCCAAGTGGATGCCGGCCAAGTCTATATTGGTGCAAAATTCCTTACTGTTGTAGCACATATCTGGACTTGGGATTAGCGAGCAGTCAAATCTAAGTACTTCTCTCGTACTCAGTATGTAAAAACAAAGAAAAAGTGTTCTAAATATTTCGTCATTGTCGTCTTCTTGCATTGTGGCCAAGCAGCACAGTGGCTAACCACATCTGGCATTAGAACTGTACCTACACACCTAAACTAAAAAGACCAATTGTGAGGTTTTCTCTTTCCATTGACTATAATATGCACATTGAGAACCCAGATGAATGTGATTTAATATGAACAAACAAGTCCAAATGCTTAACGTTGTCAGAAAATAAATGGAAAATGAAAATGAAAATGAAATGGAAAAAAACAAGCACATTTTGCTGCATACTGTATGTAGGATGAACATTGTTGTAACATTAGGGGATCTGTGCAGGTATTTCTAATAAACACTCAGAAGATATATGTAACAAAGAATATGACATTCTTCAAGTAGATTTGAAGATACTTGTACATGGGAGTCCACCAAAAAACAGATTTAATCAAAATTCTCACAAACCTGAATATTGAGGTGAGAGGTTGCACTATTCATGCAAATCAAAAATTGGAATGGAGAAAAAAGACATGACACACAGTTCATTTAGCATTTATCATCCAAGCTTTAAATTGAAAGTAGACTAAAGATAGCAGGAAAACTATGTTGACGCATTATTTGGATCCAACTTCTTACCAAAATGAAAAAGCATGCATTTAATCTTTAATGGAAGTAGAGAGGATCTCGGACGATATAAATGGGATTTCATCCTACCTGTTAATAAGTGTTAGGTGAAAATAACTATCGTCAAGTCATTAAAAGTGGAGCTGACAATGTCGGAAGGGTTCGTCATCTCCCAAGGTGTTACCGACAACCATAGACCCGGATAGATGGGCCATCGCCCTGATGAATTGAGCCATTAAGGTGAATGACCAAAATGAAAACCTTTGCCTCTCAGGGCAAAAAAAACCAAAAACTGACTATCACTATGCTGAAAGGACTGCCTGAAAAAATGGGAAGAAAGGATACTTGGGCAAAACAATATGTCTTCACAGCAGCCCAGCATGAATCACAACAACAAACCCGGCTGGCAAGAGACATGCGGAGCCTGTGGGATATACAAGCCTTCATTACCGGGCTGTCAGGTTATGGATGCAAGGCCTCAGGTGCAATATGGGAGTTTAAAGCAGTGTCTGCTTGCTAATTATAAATTTGGCAACACACAGCCATTAAAGACACAACCCTTGGTGTCTGCTAAGCTAATTTGTCTAATTACATCTTTGTAACTTATGAAAAGATCTAACATTACCCTTAAGGCTTTCTTGTAGAGTGGGGCTGTGGAGATGGTACTAAGCGTAACTGTCTTGCCGTCATCTACGTATCGAGCCAGCTGCGAGGCACTGTAGATGCAGGATAGATTGTGAAGGGGGTGGTAGGACCCCTGTTGGGTGATGCTGTAACTATTTATACATCCCAGAGATTCCTCTCCCATAGGACAGCCACCCACATCTTGCCAACATGCCTGCTGGTGTATTTTCCTCATTAATGTGGCACTTTCTTTTTTTTTTTTTTAGAGAATTTATCAGCAAAACCAATATTTGCTGCCAGTTATGAGATGTTTGGGCTCCTAGTCAGTGTAATAGATTGCTGTTGAGCCGTCACAGCCGTGAGAACCTGTGGCAGGTCAGCTAACAAGCATCTTTAATGGGTGGAGAAAAGGGGGAGTTGGGGACAGCCATTCATGGTGTGTCAATTTCCTGATGGTTGACAGGCTTAACAAAAATCCCAATTATCTTGATTGGAAAATGTGAAGATTTCCGAGCTACATGCAGCACTTAGGCCCAAAAGGGATTCAAAGCATCCAGGTTGTCAATCAACATGGTCACACCCGCAGCAGCTTGCTCTGTGAATATTTCAAATGACGTGGTTGATATAGTTTTGACAAATGGATGATATTTCAACGGTTAAAGAGGAAGTCTTCACAATAATTTGTTGTGTTTGCCCCCACTAGTCTAATCACTGTTCTTATATAAAAAAATAGATATGGCTGCTGATTTGTTGCAGTGTGTGTATTGATGACTTTTTTGTTCATGTTTAATGTTGTGACAATATTGTTTTGTTTTGGGCATGATAATTGTGAAATGTTCAGACTGTTTCCTCACAATCACATGACTTCTTTTTACATTATGATGAACAGTCTATAACAAATTACCCACATTTTCTTGAGAATAATTTCATCTTTATTTTTTTTGTGTAACATTCTCATGAGTTTCAAATTGTTTTTGAGATAAAATGTATCCCTCACATTGAATCATTGAAAAACAAACAAACAAGGCACAACTAAGTCAGAAAAAGAACAAACAGGATGATGCCATCTACCATCTTCCTTCCTCTCTTTCCTTGTCTGCAAACAACAACGGCTTGTCCACTTTGATAGCATCTCTTGGGTAAAAGAATACAAGCTCCCAGGAGCCAGACACTTGCTATTTCCAGGCCAAACAGTCTGCCTACGTGGTGCCTGGCTCATCCACCAGTTCATGGGGGAGCATGTTCTTATCTACCACCATGCAACTAAATAAAGTGTGATTATGTAAAACAAAGACGGGTCATTACAAAATAAGAATATCGTGTTGCATGCATTAAACTCAACCTTATTCATCTCAAATTTGTCATCAGACAATCAAGCCACACATAACTTTGTTGGCCCACTTTTGCAGAGTGGATTATTTGCTGCCAGCCAAACTGAAATCAAGGCAAACCTGAGAGTCATTATGAAGCCAATACTTTTTTGTCTCACTCTCTGTTTTTCAATAAGGTGAGATCTTATCTGGCCTCCTCTGTCAGTCGAAGGCTAAATCATGGGAACCACACAATCAGTTGCGCTCATCTCGCTCAGCTCTTTTCCAGGGAAATGTGTGGTTTCTAAACAAGTTAGACAAGATTCACAAAGTGAATCTCAGGGGTTGACACTACACTGAATGACAGCACAAAAGACTTTTGTGGATCTTTTTCATCTTGTTTTGGGGTACAGCAGGACTTCGTTGGCTTGTTTTAAGATTTGCAGCAGCCAGCTAATGTTTTCTGAGAGGGTCTGTTTGGAACGATGGATTGGGCGCAAGTACAGGGAAGCTGGGAGACTTTGCTGGCCTATAAATAAGTCAGACCCGATAACGTACATCCGGAGGACAGAAAATGGAGCCGAATGACGGTCTTTCCCAGTGAAACTATAATATGGCCACTATAGTGTGAAAGTTTATTCTTCTTGCAACTACTTTTACCATTGTAATCATGGCCTCTTGACATTTGGGCTCAATTGGGCTTTTTGAATTCTAGGCATCTGATGAATAGGACACAACATTAGACCTCCCAGGATGAACGCACACTAAAACAAAGTAATCCCTAAATCCTACTGAGAGGTGCTCTCTCTCTCTCTCTTTCTCTCTCGTTCTGTCTCTCTCTGTCTCTCTCTCTCTCTCTCTCTCTCTCTGTGTGCAATGTGCAAAACAAAAATCATTATTCTCTCTCTGTTGGAGATTATTGTGAGTAAATAAGCAAGTCATGCAAACTTAATTTTTGAAATTCTTAAATGCGATTTTTGAGATTCTTTACCACAGCACATTACTTTTCATACTTTATTACTGGCCTTTACTCAACCTAGAGAAGGAACACTCACATAGATTAAAAAATAGAGATAGATAAAAACAATAGTATAATCTAATACTAAATGCACTAAAACACTAACGTGTAGTCATAATTTCCTGTCTTCAGTGTCCGTGCATCTCCTTTATCTCTCGGTTCCTAATGCATTAGCAGAGCGCGGCAGTGTGAGGGCATCAGTGGCAACATCAGTGCTATCATGGGCACTTTAACATGATGAAGCACACCATGGTGCTGCTGGCATGAATAATTCACATTACCTCATGGCCAGTGGGAGACAGAGGGGGTTGGCTTTGTGACTATGAGTTGTGGGAACAGATGTGTGATTTCAAAGGAACACAGATTTCTGTTTTGGGTGAGCGAGGAATTTTATTTCTGTTTGATTGCTCCCTTTTTAACTGAGGTAAGACTTTGAGCTGGGACGGGCAAAATGAATACAGCGGAATCAGAACAGGAATCAATGGTTAAGGTATAGAAGAAGAATGGGAGGTGGTCTTCTTCACCATCTATCACAGTAGCACTTTAATCATTGTCAAATAAGTAGCCCTGTTCAAGCCCATCTTTTATCATTACTCACAAATGAATCTATCTTTGAATCACATCACCAAGGAGAACACTCGATGCCTACAGCCTATTTACATGATAGGTAGATGATATGGAAATAGGATACATGATCACAAAATGGCTTGACTGAGGGTTTGGATTCATGTTGTCGGTTGGGGATGCCTTCTGAATCTTGTCTACTCTGAAAAATAAAATAAGTGATTGCTGCATTCACACGTCAGTGTCTCTAAACTCAATGCAAAGCTTTACTGAATGTAGTTTATTGAATGGCACTATCAAAACACATCATTGAACACGTTCCAATAAAAACGTGTATCTCATTTTCAACACTTCAAGGCCTCTGAAGTCTAACTAACCTTGGGGTCACCAACTCTGTAATTGATGCCAAAACTTGAATGTAAATAATTTAACAAAAGTGAGCATGAACACTTGGCGTGGGATTAGGAAAAGAAAAGTTGCTCTCAATCCATTTCAAAATTGTCACAGGGTCCTCTCAGAGGCAAACCTTAATCTCTTCTAATCGCACTTAAGCATGTATACTTCATGTCAAAAAGTCTGGTTAAAATGTTTAACCCTGTAAGTACATAATACAGAGAAGATATTACACTGTGACAAGAGCCTGTAAATTGGAGAAATTAGAATGCCACATTTCAGACACCCTTGTTGACTACATGAAGCACGACAGCTAATGAATTCATTCTGGCAAATTTCAAGATGCACTCCCCCCAAAAAAACAGTTATAAACAAGGAAAAGCAAGTCAGATAACATCAGTGATTGGTTGTGATTAGCATCAGCCTCTTTACGTGTACCGCAGAAATTCAAATTGCTAGCCTGATATACAGCCAAGCTAATATTATTATTCCAGACAGTGTATAACCCAACGGCAGGATGATTACATTTGACTTGCAATGATTTCCTCCCACCCCTGCATGAGAAAACAGCTTGGAAAAACTAATAGACCTATTCCCCAAAGTCGATTTGTTGCTCCTGTCTTACTTTAAATACAGTTTATCGCTGTTGTGAAAAGTGTTTTTATTTATGGGGTATTGGGTATGTAGATATAAAAGAAGAACACGTCTGTCCCTCAACTTTGCCGTGTGCAGTACCATTCAAAGAAGGGTTTTGCACATGTGGCACAACAAAATGCTTCTGCATCCTCCACTCTGCTCCTACTCATCATCATTCTCATCACCAATCACTTCTCCAACCTAGAGCTCACCAAAACTGTTGGTGAACGTCTGGCGAGTATTTTGCCAACTTTGCGACCTTGGACAAACCCTGAGGGAAAATGAGTGAGAGAAAATGTGTGACAAGCATTGGATCATTTTCATTTGCACATGATCCTTGTTTGTGTTTCCAATCCTTTCTCTCATTCCGAATGGAATGTAATACGCACTTTTTGGTAGATTCAAAAGTATATAAGTGTGGTATATGTACACACGTTTGAGTCTGACTGAGGTAGTTAGTAAAGCACAGTTCATATCAATTATGGGCATGGTACTTAGTGGAGGAGAAATTACACCTCGGAAAGCAAGTATCGCTTATCTAATTAAGAGCTGGCAAAAAATGCCATCAGGATCTAACAGATTTCATCCCTGAGCTCTTTTTCTGTCTGCAGAGAGCTGTTGAAAAAAAATGAGAAACACGGGCATGAAGAGAGGGGGATGAAGGGAGACACAGACATTCCTAATCAAGCTTTGCCTCCGACACAGCTCGATTTAACCTTGAGGAGTAATCAGATCTGACTTGCTTAAATGTTAGCATTCTTAAATCATCAGGAAGTGCCTCCAAGGAGACGATAATCACGGTGCCAAATTGCTGCGCTCGCTAATTTCATTTCTCCCAAGCATTTGCTTGTAGTTAGTGTTGATTATTCAATGACAGGCTTTTAATGCTGCCAGATCTCAGGGGTGTTGCATTAATGTGGAATAACTTGCAACATAAATGAAAACAAAGCAAAATTAAAAACATTACTTTCTAATCCATCCAAGTTTCCTCAGACCTACCAATGCCCTCCTCTCCTCCCTCTTCAATTTCTCACCTCACCCCCCTCCCATGGTGGGAGTTCAAATCTAATTCTCAGCCCATCTGGCAGGCGTAATGAAGGCGGCCCGGGCCTGTGGTGCCCTGCTGCCATGGCTCGGTGGAGCAGGAGGCTAGCTGGCAGATTGGGTTAGGATGAGTGCAAGGGAGTCGGGGAACCTGCTGAGCGAGTAAACCGGCCCAGTTAATCTCCCATGTGCCCCGGTGTGATGAGGGCCAAGGCCAACCACATACTGAGGGCACAGTGGCAGTTTACACCACGTAAACTGCGGATGGTGGAGCACTGAAGACAAAAGGGCTGGTTCGCTCTCATACATTGAAAACATTCAGCTGGTCACTACTAGTAAATGAAATTTTACTGGCCCGCTGCGCAAGCTAAGATTAACATTTTCTCGAGCTCACATTAATCTTATGCATGTCTGCTGTGTTGTTCTCAAAACTGGATGGGATTGTTTAAAAATACAGGATCGATCACTTGAAAGAGGTTTTGGGATACGAGACTCATGATCCGTGGCTGCTTTTTATGTACAAAAATAATGGCAATGCATATCAAACAGTCATACCTCCCCCCCACCGCATTTTATGTACTCATGTAGTACATTTCAGGTTCACAGTGACTTAATCTGCTATTCTTCTTCCTTTGGTCTTGTCCTGCTTTTTAAGTGGGCTCTACCCAATGTCAAACGTGTTAAGTAGAATGCAGGCTTGACATGAACCATATTAAATGTGATTTGTTGAACATATAATGGGCTGGTAAAAAAAATATGAACTACAGGTTGGTCTTTGGATTAATCACCCTTTAAGAATTATCATAGAATGAATACTGATGGACCACTTTTATTCAATGGAGAGATTACATGCAAAATATATGGCTGTGGTAATTAGTGTCTTGGTTTACCGAAAAGATACAATCACAGTAGCTGTTCTAACGTCTTGCATCAAAAACAAAACCTCACGCACAACCATGTAACAAAAAGCTACATGATGACAAAAATAGTAGGCCTTTTTCCGCCGTGTACCCGACTCGGGAAGAACCAAAATACTGTCATTAACAGTTACTCTCTTTATAAAACACACCGGCATCATCTGGAGGTATAATTGCTCCTGCTTCTCCTGTAATCTTATAGCTTACCTGCTGCTCCTGTCAGACACTTGCACCAGAGGGGATGCGGGCTGTGTGTGTTGCCTTTTGAGACACTGAAATATTACTTTTGTATAGTCAGATCCAAACTTGGCAAGGGAAGAAGCGGAATATATTGAGAGAAATAAAAGCAAAAGGATATACAAGACAAAAAAAAATCAAATAAGTATGTGTTGTTCACTGAAATCCCAGGAGCAAAGCTCAGGGCTCCGGTGAAGGGAAATGATGTTCTTTCTGTGAGTGATTAGAAGACAAGTGCCAGAACATGACCTACTTAGTACAATTTGTTTGTGCAGATTCCAGGAAAGGTAACAATACTACAGGAGTTAGAGGGTGTCAAACTCCAGTCCTCGGGGGGCCCTATTCCTACATGTTTTCGAAGTTTCGCTCGATAAACACGCCTGATTCAATTCATCAGGATCATTATCAGGCTCCTGCAGAATGTGGGGATGAACTGATCATTTGAATTGGGTGTGATTAACGAGAGAAACTTTGAATACATGCAGGAATGCGGCCTCCGAGGACTGGAATTTGTTTGAGACTAATGTTGTTTTAACTCGTGACTGTTGTGAAAAGTTTCATAGCAGAAATAACTGCAACGGGGTCTTGACAGTTTTGTATGCTGCTTTGCTATCTGTACTATTTTCTTATCAGCCATTAATTACTATATATTTGACTTGATGACATATTTCAAAATATGTGCTGTAGGTACATATTACTCTATTTTTACACAGACTGCATCTTAAATTGAACAAGCCTTTATCAGCTGACCAATAGCAATCTATAAAATCCTTTGCATCATCAATAGGGGTTTACAACGCTGCTTTTCCCGGCATCAATGCCACAAGAAGTCTCCCCTTACAATCCGCCACTGGAATCTTCCATCGCATTGGGCAAATAGCTGGTGGTAAACGAAAGCTGCTCCTTTGCTAGCATGGCACTCCTAACATATCATTTCATTAAGCTCATACATTTTGCGTGAAGGATCTTAGGTCACTTAAAATGTGCTCGCCTTCATTTTTTCCACTGCGTTTCAAAGATGAACTTGTATCCTTGGATCATAAATAGATCCTTCGTTCCAAAATTGTCACACTTTCCATTGCTTTGATGTGGTTGAATGAAAGCCAATGAAAAGCCATTTTATCCCGAAAGGTACAATCCTGTACTTTAAAACATAAGATGGGGTTTAATATTTTGCACCATGAGGGAAATTAGAGTACCTTGAAGCACAGTAATAGTATGTTTTTCTGGTAGACGGTTTTCTAGTGTGTGTGTGTGTGTGTGTGTTCTAGGACAGACAAAACAGAACAAACAGATGTTCTTTTTCCTCAAAAGAGTATTTTCCTTTTGTAAGCCCCAAGTTCCCATCAGTGCACTACATGAGACAATCCCACCTCTATGGAACGGTTATTCGCAATCCGCAGTATTCGCAATCCGCAGGAGACTTTCTCTCCCTTCAACTTATCTCTGGTGGGCTGCTATGGTAGCCTGCCCCTTTCCCAGATAGATGTTTGTAATTGGAGCTCTAATTTATGTTCAAACCTTGGTGCAGGATAATGATATGGAGCATTGTAATTTGCTGATGCAAATTGTACGTATAATGGGGAGCCATAAAAGCCTCCGCAATCTCGGAGACTTGCCAAACACCCTGAGCGTTCATTACAGCCCTCATTAAAACATCCGCATCGGCATTGGGACCGCTTACAAATGGAAGAAGCATGTAATTGCTGCTTGATTGTGGTATATGTAACATATGATAAAGTGGAATTACCACTTTATTTGTCTACAGTGTCAGTGAAACTTAATGGGCAGAAAGCCTAAACAAAACCAATCCTTAGAGCATTGTTGGCCTACAACATTATGTTTTTTTCGGGAGGTTGGGGATAAGTGGGCCAAATGTGAGCTAGGGGACAGTGCATCCAGGACAAACTGAGAATGATGATATTCAAGGACTAGCTTAGGGGGTAGAACTAATGCTTTCACCCATGAGAGCCTGTGTTTCATTTGGATGAACTTCAACATGGGTATATGCTGAAATACATTAACTGGATTTAATAGAATGAAAGATTAGTATTGTTCTTTTCCATTAACAAGGTCCAAAGCCACCACCATACATTTACTTCATAAGTAATAAAACTGGATTAGAAAATGAAATACCAAAGGCACCTTTATCAAAAAAATATATTTTTTGCACGAATGTCAATAGTTCCTTTGGAAGAATGGCTGCTAATCATTTTCATTTTGTTGATCTCATATCAGTGCTAACAAAGAGGTCATGTAGAACTGAATGTACCAACTCATGAGCAGCCTTAAGAGAAACACCAATTGGCAAAGGCATTAAGAGTTCATTTTGAGCAACTTGAGGTATTTTCCAGAGGCCGACTCAACACAAATTCAAAATGTCACATTTTATTTAAATGACCTGTCCCAGTGCCCTTTGCATTTCTGCCTTTCTAATGCATCTCCATTAAGTCAAAACCCAAGCAGCATAACTTAAAATCGCACTTGTCTCCACACCTCTGAATGTCTGCAGAGCGCCACTACCAGAGAGCTGTGTGTGCTCAGCCACTGGAAAAGGATTTTCAGCCAAGCCATTCAGCCAGGGCCCCAGAAGCCCAAAGCCTTTATCTGCAGACCCACTGATTGATGTGTTGTGGGCCCTGTTGCGGTTAACAGCAATTTTTATCTGTTGCTAACGGCAACAGCCCAGGTTTGTGATGTGTAGAGAGCAGCGGGGCCCAGAATCCGGAGCCGGACCACACACAGGGATAAACAAATAGGTTTTCATGGCAGACAGCCCTGATAGAGAGGCCACTGACAGGCGGTGCCCAACCCCAAGAGCAGCACGATGTCAGGGCCCCGACCCATTCCTGCTGGGCTCTTGGTTCCCTGCACTAATTTTCACCATGTGAAGAACCGGTATGGTGGAGACACCTGCACGCCTCTCTCACTGACAAGGAATCAGTGACAGAGACAGGCATTTATGGACAGAAAAAAAGAGAGCGAGAGAGAATGTTTAAGAAAGTTCCCATACAGCAAGACAGTTCCTTGAAGCCTTTCTTCCATCTATCGCTTACTGGGTTTAACAGCTAATCCAGTGAATATGAATTGAATACTGGCTAATAACAGCCAAATTTGATTTACAGCATAATTTGTAAAATACATCATCCCTGAAACAGCAAAGTGAATTTCAACTTCGACAAATCTGTTTAAAAAAAGGCACAGACACACACATACACACCTCCAAAACTGTTGGACTCATTGAGCATTAAATGTGATTATGACACCCCAAGCAGTGGAAGTGAAGCTGCGGGTAAGCTTTACTCAACTAAACTGCATAGCTGAGGTTTAAATCCATGTCTGCAAAAGATAAAGCTTGCAAAAACATTGAAGTGAGATTATATTGCATAGACAAAGATTGATGCTTTCATTGTGCATGAAAACATAAACCATAGTTTGGCCTTGGGAGGTAAAAAGAAAGGAGGTGGGAAACTAACTCAATGAATCCGAAAGGAAACGGGGGTGTGTTGTTGTTTTTTCGCCGAGCTTAACTGTTTCCTCCTCTGTAGTATATATCCAGCCCAGCGGCAGTGACAGAATGGGCAGATCGTTGGAGTGAGATTTTCTGACAATTTCCCTGCTTCTTGTAACTCCTATCTCGCAGACACAGAGGAGGGTGCTGGGTTCTTTATCAAAAAGCCCCTGAGAGAGTGATAAATCGCTTGAGTCCAGACCCATCCGCACTGAAACAACAAGCACGTAGCAGCGCAGGAAACAAGGCACATATATTGTCTCCCCAAAATGGCAGACACTGTAATGAAGCCTGCACAAAGCAGACAGGATAGAGTCGCCCTGATAAACAATTCCATATCCAGCCCTTCACACGGTGCACGATAGGAGGTCAGTCCCACTGTGACATATCGCTGCTAGACTTAACAGACCCGCTATTAGCAATCAAACCTGAGACAGAGATGAAGGCTCAGGATAAGGATGACTCGGCAACATGTATGAGCTCAATTCTGTGCCCAGGTTTTTCTCACAACTTGCTCCACAACTTGTTTGGAGGAAAGAAGCACTGATTGTTGCATGCAATCTGCTAGGCATTAAATTATACAAGTATGTGCACCTTAATTCTGTATCTAGGTCTTTCTCACAACTTGCTCCACAACTTGTTTGGGGGAAAGAAGCACTGATTGTTGCGTGCAATCTGCTAGGCATTAAATTATACAAGCATGTGTATTCAATATAAATGGATGATTCTCAGAAAGTGTGGACCAAATTACATGATCAAACTCTGACTCAGAGTCATTACTTTCTTTCTTTTATGATCAATCACCGGATTTTATTGCTTGCAATATTGCAGACATATTGGAGGGATGAAATCAACAATTTGACTGAGATTTGTGCTGTTGCTTGTGTGTGAATGTATTTTGAGTGGGTACAAATAGCCGTCGCGACCATTTCGACATTACAACACAAGTATGTAATTAAGAGCTCTTTCTACTTTTAAAATGCATCAGCTTCACAAACAGTTGTTACCAATAAACAGCCAGAATATCAATGTATAATATCAACACAATACCATTTAATCGAGTCCCACGCTTTCCATGATTAATTATACGATGCCATTTAAAAAAAAAAAAAAAAAAGGTGTCTCCTGTCCTTCTTAAGAAATGTCAAATCCAGGTCTAGAAAAAAAAACATGCCGCAGTTTGGGTTTGGCCACTGGTGCTTCATATCAACGAGCAGATAAACGAGTCAATAGCACTTGGGAGCTTGATTAGCTGTCAGTTAGATGCACAACAAAATAAAAATGAGTAAACATCTGGTATATAAGTTAATAAAGACAACAATGTCCATTAGTTTAAGCATTAAATACCTTGTCGTTGTAGTGTATTCAATTGAATATAGGTTGTTGGAAATATTTGCAAAACCTTCCCTTTTACTTACATTACACACAACTTCCCAACGTCATTGGTATTGGGTTTCGTGCTTGTACTTTGGTTGTTTGCAATCCTTGATTTTAATCAATTTAAATAGATTTTTTTCAAGGAAGCTTTGAACTTGGCAAGGAGCCTGAGAAAATATTAAAACATGAGTGGAGGTCTTGGCTCAGGCTGCAGAGCGGGTCGTTTAGTAACCGGAGGGTCATCTGTTCAAATCCCTGCTCTGTCCGAATCATGGGTCACTGTATCTTTGGGTAAGAAAACTTCGCACACGTTGGCTATAGTGCCACTAATAATGGTAGATTTCTGTTTGGTGGTGGTCGGAGGGGTCGAGGCGAACACTGGCAGTCATGCCTCTGTCGGCCTGCCCCAGGGAATTTACGTAATTTACCGCCACCAGAGTGTGAATGTGTGAGCGCATGAATAATGTATCCATTGTAAAGCATATTTGAGTGTCCACAAGACTGCTATATAAATCTGATGCATTATTATTATTATTATTATTATTATTATTATTATTATTATTATTATTATTATTATTATTATTATTATTATTATATTAGTAGTAGTATTACTATTATGGTTGTTGTTATTATTATTATTATTACAGCATAAACATTATAATACCCCATTTTTCACTGGTAGTTAACTATTTAAAAACTTGCCAAACAACAAGCTTGAAAATTTGTAGAAAGTCAGAGCAGTAAACGCCAAAAGGCGGCAGCGTTCAACCGTCTTTTCTGTCGCAATGGTTGCCTCTCCCCCAACTGTACTAGCTGGGCTGACCTTCCTACACTACCCTTCCATCTCAAACATAGCCCTCCACCCACATGCATAGCCTCTCTCTCTCCATTTTCCTCCAGTCATAACATTCAGTCCAGCCGCTGGCCTTCTCCAAGACCTTCTCCTCCTCTCATACCCACTCAGCCTTGCCTGGAATCTCCCTGGAGCACCCCGACCCCACAACCTCTGCCCCCCCTTTTTGAAACCATCATTCTGTAAGGCCCGAAGCACTTACAGATAAGATGCCGGCAGAAATCAAGTGGGCTCGGCAGCTGAGCAGATTGAGAGTCAGAGCTCAGTACCCAGGAGATGCCTGGAGGCTACAAACACTGCAGATAGCAATGTCGGAAAGCCAAAAAGTGGAGACAGACAACATGAGACTTCCTGCCCTCCTTACCGGTCTATCTTTTGCTTGCACAATGCCGCCTTCAAATCACCACCCACCGAGCCTTCGCCACATCCATATCCGACCCCCCTCCTCCTATCAAATGAAGAGAAAGCCTCACTCTATGCCGACTCAAACTGACAGCTTGAGCCAAAGGCCTCCACGTGTTTTTTTGGAAGGACATAGTTGTTTTCATCTGTGAACCGCCGGGGAAATGTGACATGCTCTATTAAAACAACATTTCAAAAAATGCATGGAGATCAATGTCTTTTGAAGTTACATTTTGTTAGGGGCTTTAATAGAAGTCCTTTGAGGCCGATTAACAATGACAAACCATGTCAACCATTGTAGTTGTTTTGTTTGTTTGGACGGCTGCTTTCAGTTTGCAAAATGAATCGCCATATGTCACTCATCAGCTAAAAGTAGCACGCTTTAAAGAATATTCCTCTTATGAGCTAATTTTTACGCAAAGGACAGAAAGGACGACTGCTGTCTCTGTTACCAGGAGACAACACACATCACCGAAATGAGAGCACAAATGTGCGGTCCCAAAACTCAAAGGGGCGACACAACTGATGTTTCAACGGGATAAAAATAGCCTGCTAACAAATTGTTAGTGTGACTCCTGTGAAAGAATTAGCTGAAGGTTTAGTGGCTGTTTTTTTTTTCTTGATGAAAAACATAACTAACCTCAATCTCTGCACACTAGTTTCACGTTGTGCTATATGCAAGGGAATTATGAATTCAAACTAAAAATAAACTGAATGCAAAATTAAAACGTGGAAGGAGCCAAGAGAGATGCTAATGAATCCACACTCTTTTTGCCAAGGTATTGCAGGACACCTTGCTACGATATAATCAGTCAGACAAAATTAATGTTTCTAATATCATGATTTCTCCATTACACTATTTAATATAATTAAAATGTGGAGCGCTGGGGCCATAAAGCGGGTCGTTGAAGATTGTAATTCCGCCATAAAGCTATGAAGCATGAAAATGTCACTTACCGAGTAGTCGCGGCCTGACAGCGAGTGAGTGGAACTCTGTAGGGAGAGAGAAGAGAACAAGAATGACCTTTAAGGAGCATTTCACTCCCTGACACAGACATGATGAAGCAGTGCCGCTTTAATATCAATATTCACGTTAACCTTTTACCCAGCCCGCCATGTATGCCACGGCAGCAGACTGCTACCCTAAGTTCTGGCCTCCACAATGGCGCTAAACTATGAGTTATATTCAGCTCATAGATGTTGGTATGATTTGCAGGCGAAATGAGTGAAACTTTAAATATTTATTTAAATTAGCAATACAAAATTGTTTGGATTTGTATATGTGTTACCATGCAGGAACGAAAAAGGAAAATAATTCAAACCCTGTAGTATAATTAGGCAACTGACCAGGGCGGTAAAATAATTCAAACCCTGTAGTATAATTAGGTAATTGACCAGGGCGGCACAGAGTAGCATTTGTTAAGCACGTCCGCCCCACAGTTCAGAGGTTGCGGGTTCGATTCCGGCCTCGTTCTTCCCGTGCCTGTGTGGGTTTGCTCTGCGTACTCTGGTTTCCTCCCACATTCCAAAAACATGCATGGTAGGCTGATTGAGCACTCCAAATTGCTCGTCGGTGTGAGTGTGAATGATTGTTTGTCTCTGTGTGCTAGCGACCGGCTCAGGCTGTCCCGCCCAACTGCCCGATCCCAGCATGCCCATGACCCCCTTGGGGACAAGCGATACGGAAAATGGATAGATGGATGGATGATTGTATCAGGGTTCGTTTTCCCATTGTATTAATTTTCTTTCAATTCTTTTTGTTCACTGCTTACACTAACAACATGGCTGTGAACAAAGATGTGCTTGTTAATAAAAGCAGAGCCACATTTGCCACCACTGTATTTTGGGAAATTTTTTACCCCTCTGGTGACCACTTTTCAAGGGAATTTCAAAAATAGAATAGACATGAGTTTGAGTCATTTTCACATTGTTTTCTGTATGACATTAAAGCAGTGAGGCGGAAGGCAAACAGAGTCGACCGTGCTGACCATTACCAACGCACGGTGACCAGAAGTAAAGTAAAAATTTCCAAGCCACAAAAATTTTGCTGAGGTCCCCTTGCCTACTGTGTGTACAACTGTACATGGGAAAAGACAAACGTGCATCTGTCGCATCATGCAGGTTGAGGCTCTATCATATGATGTTAAATTGTTTAAAAGACAATTACGATTAAGTTCAAGGAAATGTTTACACGAGTGTATTTACAGTATATAATTTCTGTGGAAGGGAATGCTGGGGAAAAAAAAATCAAAGCTTGGCTGGTATCAGGATTAAATAAATTCACCAAGGGGGGTGGGGGAACCAAAATTTATTTGATAACGTCATTGTCAATAGATTTTTTTGGAGGGGGGTAATCCAGTGGACATCAGATTTTTGGGAAGAAAACAGGTCACATCACAGAGGCAAATATTGAATTTTAACAAGTATTTGGGAGAACAATGTTGTATCTTCCCTTAGCATTACTATGCCATCAGCAATGACAAAGAAAGATATTCCACAAGGCAAACCTAAATAAAACACAATAATAGCCGAAGATTCGTGTTCCAAAGGCATTTTTACTTTAGTTGAACATTCATTGGAAGGCTCTCCCCACACACACCCAACAAGAAGGGGAACAAAGAAGTAGGAAATATATAGTAATAACTATCATCAGAGCTAAACATTGCAAGGATACATTAAGCCCCATCCTGCGATTTGCTATGCAGGCCTCTAAATGCCAAGCAAGAATAGCATGTATACCGAAAAGCCTGGATATTGTTCTGTTCTCTTGCACAGTCCGCCTTTACCCAGCAGGAGCGGCAATCTTAGAATCCCTCCCTCTACTTCCACTTTTCCCTGCTTTTATTCTTCTGTCTAGATAGGCAATTTGTCCCCCTGGCCTCTGGAGGGAACTTTTCTGCTCGAGCAATTTTATCCATGGGTCTACTTTCAATCCAAACAACCTCCCCCATACCTTCACCAGGACTGTTTCCTTTCCTGGTGCCCCTCATCCATTCTTCCACACCTGTTCTAGCCTTCAGCACTCATCAACGCCTGTGTGCGCCCCTGATTTCCAGGACAGCTCCTGTGGTGATGATTAGGGAGAAGTCCCGCCGTGAACCGGAAAGCAGGCTCTGCGGGATTCAAAAGGCTATTCCATGTCCATCTCAAACTCTCTGATCCCTTCACTATCAAACCGGGAAGGGGGAGAAGAGGAAGGGATGACGAGGTAGATTATGTGCACAAAAACAGAAGCATTTTCTGGCGAAAATTAGATCTGTGGTGTGTCTGTGTTCATATGCCAAGTTTAAACAGGCTGTGTACATCTGTGCAAGTAAGCCTGCATATACGTACATGTGTGTTTAGGACATAAGCCTTCGGTGATGGGGGGCCAAGGCCATTTGGAATTAGCTGAACTATGTAGACTTCATTCAACATGGCGCATCCTGGGTAAAAAGAGAGCCTTATTTAAATGATAATGAGGGACAATCCATTGGATTTAGTACTGGGGAAGGGAGAAAAAGAGGGGTGGGAGCAGGGGGATCCATTAAAATGCCAGCGGTTCATAAGCCATAGGGTCGGCATATAGCTAAACACTCTCTCTTAAAAGCCATTATACATGGCTCTCAATGGATTTCTGCAGTGCTTAGGACTTCAAAAGGATTTAAGAACCCGCCCCAGAGAGTGAGAATTTGGGGGAGGGTGACGGGACGTGTGTGTGTGTGTGTGCGTGTGAGAGAGAGAGAGAATCCATCGATGTCCGTTGATAGAAAGAGAGACAGGGCGGATGCTGGCGCCATGGAAGGGTTAACTAAGAGCTCGGGAGAAGAGAAATGTTGCTAAATCCGCCCCCTAATCCTCTCCACATTTCCATGCACCCTCCTCCACCAAGAGTAAAACAAAAACAGAATGCATAAAGAATAAAACAGTGGAGAGAAGAGTGGGTGGTGTTAACATTTTCCTATCCTATATTATTGTTCCTATTGTTACAGAGAATTTTAACGGTGGAGCCATCATAGGTGCCAGTGAAATAACTAGGAAAGTGATGTCATCGGTGGAAATTATTTAAGTCAGGTGGATGGGTGTATTTGGAAAGACGAGTTTGTTGAGACCATAACAGCAGCATAGCCCTCAGCATAATAACCTCCCAACCCCCCATATTTCCCTAATCCATATGTGGCTTAGTGCTGGGGCACCGCACTCTACCGCAAGCACAATTACCTCGTCAAAATAAACAGATAAAGAGCCAACCGTGGCGATGAACAAACAGCATCCCTGGCATTTCTCAGCTCCCAAATTGATGCATGACTGTTTTTAAACGCAGACAGGCGACAACATTCACGTCACATTTGTCTAGTTTTTTTTTTTTTTTTTTTGGCGACGTGACAAGCGAAATCCATTTCAGTTGTCGTCGACGTGGCGTTATTCGCTAGAAGCTCTTAAAGCTGCTGAGACTTTGATCTGATTGAGCATGTGTTATACAAATTTGTGTAACAAATTTCTTGGTTCAGTACCAGTGATTTTAGGTGGCTGAAAAAAATTAAGGAAAGACGCAAGGTTTGTGATTCATGACCTTGGCTGAATGGAATACAATCTCCAGCTTCGACATGGAGGGACAGACATGAGAAATACCAAGAGAGCCAGATGGTTGGACATGGATAGATGTGGATGGCATGGTGACAACACCGGCGTCTGTGCGCCATCTATTTGGCAGCGTATTAGAGAGATATTCCACATCTAACGGTGTCACCAACTGCAGCGTGCAATTTCCAGTCTTCCCCTCCTTCACTGCCCCCACCATCGTTGCTTCTACCGTCACTCATTCTCGCCCCTCCTTCTCAGAGCTTGTCATAGATCCCTGTCAGAGCTGTCAACCAACGTCGTGTTTTTATCTGACAAGCTCTGCTCTTCCTTCTGAGTTTTTCATTAAGAGACATCCTTTTATACCAAACAAAAGAGAGCGAGAGAGAGAGAGAGAGAGAGAGAGAGAGAGAGAGAGAGAGAGAGAGAGAGAGAGAGAGAGAGAGAGAGAGAGAGAAGAGAGCGGGAGAGTCAGTCTCGAGACAGACGTTGCAAGGCGTAGAAACAATGACTACGAGGAAGTGACAGATTAGGGATTTTAATAGGGCTGGATTTTCAATTGGAACACTGAATAGCTTAAAACAGTGTATTTAACAAGTTCATTAAACCTTTTTTCCTTCCATCAATTCACCAGCGGTGGAGAAGGAAGCCTGAATTTGCTTTCTCGCTTCCTGCTTTTGACAGATAAATGAACACTCTGATTGAGTTTAGTTTGGGGGTACTGGGGTGCTTCTTGACTGGCATTTGTTGGGATGCATATTTCTACATTCATTTAAAACGCTGCTCTGGATTTTGCATAAATTCTCATTACTTTCCCAGTACCTAAATTGCATTATTTCAAGCCTGACGTTGAACCAGTGCATGGCCTCAATTTTCCTTTGCCACCTACTCATCCTCTAAATGAGCTGGCATATGAATTCTGTCACAGTGATAATTGGAACAGTTTCTTTAACTCATTCCATGCCAAGGTCAGGCCACACAAACCCTGTTAGGTCATGTCTACAATATATTTAACTGTGCCATGGTTGAAATAATGCTAGTCGAACCAGATGCTGTGTGACAAGCTTAATAACTTTTTGTGATCATCCAGTTAAATTGTGATTTCCCAAATATATATTTTAGGAGATAAAAGTTGAAAATAAAACATAGGACACTAGAGAATCTGTTGTCTTAGTTCACCATTGGTTTGCTTTGTTTGCTTCCTTGGGCCTATTCCTATAAAATGACTATTGTTTCCCTCTGGAAAATGAGAAAAACAACAGAAAGGCCTTGGAAGTGTCTCACCTCATTCAGCTGCTCCTTGGTGCTGCTCCTTTGAGGTAGGCTGAAGTCTGGCACTGTTTCATCCTTACAAAATTTGACTGGACAGAGCAATATTGGTTTGATCTGGAGGACACAAGGGAAAACAACAATTTAATTAAAATGTCTTTCCTCCCGACAATGAACCACAGTATACAGTGGGCAACAATGCAATGGGATCTAATGTCTATTTATGGGTTATCATTAAAACAACACAAACTTATTGAAATGGTGTAGTCCTCCATGTTTTTTCCCAGTATGTTTTTTTTCTGTGTACTGTACTTACTTCTAGGATCCTATTGGAGCAATAATGACCTGTGGCGACCAAACCTTTTGACATTACACACTTCCTTTCAGAATGCTTTTGTTTTAATGCTGCATTTGAAGTTAGAGACTGCATATTGACTGCATGTAAATGTAGTCGATGGGAGAGAAACCGTTTGAAGGTGGGAGGGGGCTCGTAAGTTAAAAAACCTTAACAGTCGTAAGCCCACGCTCCGTCGTACTCGTCCGCTGCCTGGGGGCAGAGTATACTCCTCTCACAGCCTGCAGCTCGTCATTTATTCTTCATTTAGCATTTTATGAGTTAAATTTATTAAGTGTAACAAGTACTTAAAAGGAAGGGAAACAGTTTGGAGGTAGGAGGGGGATTGTAATGTCGTAATAGAGGCGTAACCCCCCAGGTATAAAATAAAATTGAAAATTATTTTTCTTCTTCTTTTTCTTCTTCTTCTTATTATTATAAAATCAACCTCTACATCGTGGACTTCACTTATTGTGGGCATGTTTTGCAACTTAACCCTTGTGATAATCGAAGGAACACTGTATTCTAGTAACATCAGTTATTTCAGTGACCACTGTGGATATTCTTTCTCTAATGAAAGGCAACCAGTAATTTTGCAAGTGCTGTGTGAGTCAAATCCCACCTATGCTTATACTATGGCAAAAACGTCTGGTTTAAAATCTACTTTTCTAACTTTTGAGGACAAATGGAAATAGCAGTGTTTAGCCACCCGTATGATGGTAACCCAAATACTATTGTGGATGGCTTGTTTTATTACAGACCATTTAGACCCACAGCTGGCATGAATCCAAATTTCCAACCAGATGGAAGGTTGGCAAGCTAAGCACATAAGTGTCTGGGCCACTACAGAAACAGCCAATCACAGTGTCCCGTGCTACATTGCCACCTTGGAGTTAAAGTGGCAATGGCTGCGGGGTGTATTTGATTCAACTAGCTATTTACATGGAGCACCTCCCTTGGTGACATGCTCTCCGACTGGCCTTGGTCTCCTGATCTCCACTGTAATTTAAGCAGATCACTGCTACAATTAACCTTTCCCAGTAAATATCAATTATGGCCCCCGGCTGGGATAGAATTAAAAGGGTCATCAGCTAATCTGACAGGTCCTGAACGCTGCCACCTGGCAGGTGGGGAAAGCAGCTGAGAGAGAGTGTTTATCTACCCTTGTGCCCACAAGCTCACATGCCAAGTAGATGTGATTCCCTTTTAATTACATTACTGCTGCTGGGCAAGCATGGCGATTGGCCATAGGGCGTGAAGAGTGCTTTGAGGTCAGGAATGACATGATGGGTTTGAAATGTGAAAGGCAGAGAAAAAGCAAATCAGAGGCAAGACTAGCATCTTGCAGACCTTCTATGCCAGGATTTTCCCACCTCTTTGTCCTTTGTACACGGGACTCATCGAGGATGAGGGGTTTCCCAGCTTCTGACATAGCATGAGAGGTGTAAAAGAGGCATAACACCGGCGCCCGGGATCAGAGTGTCATGTTTAACACCCACAACACACTGGCCATGTCTGCTTGTGCTGAAAGCAATTGTAGCTGTCACTCTGATGTGACTACACCTCTATATTTAAGAGATGAGAATGACAATTGGAGAAAAAAAAAAGTCTGAAAAGCATAATTGTTGACTGGGGAAAACTTGGAAGTGATTATCAATACGCTATACATTTTTTAGAGATAATAAATATGCACAAATATTATTATGCGCTGGGCCAATTTAGTGCCAGCTAATGCGAAAATTAGTGCTGTCCATCAGTACCAAATGAATGCTACACATTAATTGCGACTCTCATTGACGCACTCTGGAAAAGGCATACAAAACCCTCTTTAAACACCAACACTTTTGACATTGGCAAATATCTTAAGAGTTCCCGTACTCTTTCATTGGTTAACAACCTGCTTGTTATACGGGTCACTCTCTCTCTTGTTTGTCACTCAACCGCAATGATAACGATAACCCCTACTTGCGTTGTCTCGTCACCGATCACACACAGATCACTGCGGTCTTTTCTTCGCAGAGATGTCTTCATGCTTTGATTGGCAGCATATAAAGTCACACCACCAACAGCGCGAACCACTTTTTTCTAAATATGTTGCCTTCTGCACATTTGTAAAATTACAAACACGGATCTTCCTCTGTGATTCAGGCCACGTGAGGCACTAGATTTGAACTAGTCACAAAAAATAGAGCCCAGAGTGACAAAGTCACAACAGCATTACATAGAGCAGTGGATTATCTTGCTGACCCAACATCAGTGCTGCTGGCAATTTCCAAAAGGTGCAAAAAGATTTTCCATCTTTGCTTTGGCTAGTAGCAACAACCTGACTATTGATCAGAGCAAAGCATCTAATTAGCCATCAAAGTTAATCATGCAGACTGCATGGACCATTCCCTGAGCAATTGCTCAACGGAACACAGGAGGGCAATTGATTGTTACAGAAATTCACCAGTTCTGACAAAGGATTGGCACCTCCGGCTGCCTGTGATTAAGTCTTGGACAAATTCCCTGTTTCGTGAGGTATTTAATATGCCCTGTAACATCCCAAATGGATTACTGTGGTATGTTGGTATACGCTTTACTGAAATCATTCATGTAAAAAAAAGAGCTCACAGGGGAAGGGGATTTGTTGCAATGGTGATATTGCTATAGTCAAAGGCAAGGGCCTCTCCTTGAGACTTAAGACAATGCTTAAAAGCCAATGATCCATTTTGTTCCTAAAACCTTGCTGTTTGGCATAGCTGTCAGGTTATAAGAGTAAACCTGATTGTTGGTATACCGTTTCCTAGAGTCTAGTGCATTTGTGATTACACTGTTGGTGCTGTTCAATACGCAATGTCCCAGCTTCAATGAAATTAGGGGTTAGGGTTGAAAAAGCATTTATCTGTAGATACCCAATATGTGTTGTATAAGTAGTGCAGTGTTTCTAAATCAAACCCTGTTTGCCCAAGAGTGTTGGGCTTTTTAATCTTGATTTAGGTACATTTACAGGATGTGTTGATGCCAAGATAATTAGTTTATGTATTTGGCGTGTAGATTCCGCATGCACGCACACACGCATGCACACACACACGCACGCACGCACACACGCACACACACACACACACACACACACACACACACACACACACACACACACACACACACACACACACACACACACCTAGCTAAGTGAGAACCTGTGTTTTACATGAATAATGTACAAGAAATTAGTACCATTAGTCTCGGTATTGAACATGCCTCCAGTCTTTCTCTGGAGGCTGCTGCTCTGTGCGCTTTAATTATCTTCAAAGGACCCTCCAGCATCTTAATCCCCCACCACACCCCCAAGTTGAGTGGTGCTGACTTTGTCTGCTCATTTATACTTTAACCCTGGGTGAAGTCACAATTCCCCCCTGATTACAAAGGTCTTGTCAAGGCAATGACAGAGGCACTGGAGGTCCACGTCACTTCACGTTAGGCTTGGAAAACGTTCCGTTCCCTTTCACTGTGTCTTGGCAGTGCAAATCACTCTGAAGCCTTACAAGTAGGCTCAAGGCTGCCGGGGGGTGCTTTGTTGTCCCACCCCTTTTCTTATACAACCTCATTCACCTTGCAGGAGGTTTAACGGGACACTTGAAAACTACACAGTCTTCCAGAATCTGCCTCCCCTGGGATGAAAGAAGTTGTTACCCCAACCGGGCTTTTCCTACCAGTTCCATCTCCTCTTACTCTCTCGTCTCTCCCTTGTCAGCCATCACTTGTCAGCAGTTGTAAGGGAGGTTGTGCTTCACCCTTGTGTCGGTGTCAGTCTTCATTACCTTTAATCTTGGGCTTTCTCCCCACCCACATGATCAACTCTAGCATGCTCTCGTCAGGTGTTTGAACGCAAAGGTGCTGTAGATTCAAGTACGGATAGGGGGATGGGCTAAGAAGAACAGATATGGATACTTCCTCTAATTTGTTCTGAAAAGTGTCCTGCGCAATGGACCCTCACCCCCATTAACCCAGTGACAGCCGGCTACCACTACTCAGGGAGGCATCAGATTTGTGTGTGCGAAGGGTCCCAGTGGTGCGGCTGGCTGAGGCACCTTGATGCCGGGCCCAATCTATTGGCTCATTATCCCCCCCCACACACACCCCTCCCGCCTGGGCCAGGGTGCAGACAAGTGCACTTTAGGGCCACAGGCCAAATTGATTCATCTGCCTTCATTTTCTTCAGGCTCAGAAGTGGCAGCTGCTCAGAGGCAGGGGGAAGGAGTTATGGCGAGAGACAGACGGGAGTGTGGGAAGGAGAGAGAAAGAGAGTGAGATGAAGAAGGGGAGGCATCAAGAGAAGGCGGTATCCCTGGCTTTGTTCCTCATCCATGTCTCATTTCACTTTCCCCCTCCCTCCCCTTTTCACTTTACAGCACCACTAACACCTCCATCGCTTGAAATCGCTATCAAGGCGTGCACTCACTCCCCCCACAAGTCCCAAGTTGGAAATTAGCCCAAGGACAAGCTAGTGGATTTACTACAGGGAGAGCAAATGGATTTTTGCTTTTATTTTGACGAGTCCCAGTGCATCCATTACGCCTTTTAACCATGCATTATTCATAGAGCTCGCCTTATAATAAATGTCCACGTAAAAAATGATACACATATTATACAATGCCTAAAATGCTTCTCCAACGCTCTTCCTTTGTGAACCCAGAGCAACAATACATTTGTAAGATGATTCACAAATATGAGACATGAGAGATTGTAGTAAATTGCAATCAGGCAACAACACCCAAATGCGACAACAGTAAAGTGAGTACAAGTGAGGTTCACAACAGAGGAGGTGGTGGATTAGGCTGGTCAAATCATGCACTTTGAAAGTCTGACTGGGTCGGCTGGTGACTATTCCTATAACAACGCAGTCAACCTATAAAATGGAACCACCTTCCCCGTCTGATTCTCAGCCAGCAATGACCCCATGAGAGCCTAAAGTCCCTTGGGATGCCATTTAGAACAGACGAACTGCAGCAAAGGAGCATTCCCTGCGGACCGTGGGTCGCTCTATCAACCCTGCCATATGTCTGTTGTAAGGAAGCAAGACAAGTAAGGGGTGAGAAAAATGGTGTTAAGAATTCAACACATGCACACACACGCGCACGCAAATTAACCTCACCTAACATGCATGTTTATCAAATGCGGGAGGAAGCAGCAGACATGTGAGACACATAATACACCGGACTGCACAGTCAGAATGCTAAGTGTTTTTTTATTTTTAAAGCTTTGTATCTGTGTTGCTCTTTTTTTGTTACAATTAATACAACAGATCTATAACCTTGTATGTTGTTCACATGTGTTAATGATGGTTTTCAAAACAGATAAATGTTTTGAAATGTTCGACACTGATCTCAAAATTGTGTTTTTATCAAAGTTTGATATAAGGATGGCAACATTATTTAAAATCTTTAAAATATTCTCAGGTGGTTGTGTTGGATGGGCTAATTGAAATACATTTGAACAAAATATTTGTTAAACATTTGTCATTTGTTACTGAAATTTCAGAGATAAGTGGACAATCTAAATGCAAAAAAACAAATGTGGTATGAATAACTGCAGGGATGTGAAAATAAATACCAATACTGTGTACTAATAAAATTACTGATAAAACATTTGTGATGTCTCTACATGTCAAAGTGCCCAAACCACACACTGACAAACCGGTTTATGATACTCATTTATGACTCTCAACACCATATCACTCAAACAGAAAGAAAAAATGATGGCATCAAACACTTATCAGTTCATGAGCGTCTGTCTGTGATACAGATCATCTGCTTCGACACATACTGACATCCGACATTGTGCAATAATGGTTGTATTGACTCTCAAAGCTTGATCCGAATGAGACATTTATTATTCCCTAAGCCATTAAATTCGATCATAAAGGTTTGAAATAGTTCTATCAAGATGTGTATCTATTTGTCTTGAGATAGTTGGGAGAAAGATTTCATAAGATCACAAGGCATTGTACAACCACAATCGGAACCTGGACGGATTTAACATGTTCATCAGAACATGTTCAAATTGGTTTCGTAAGTAAAATGCAAAGTACAGTCAAATGTAAGTTCTGAAGCTGATCATGTTGAAAATCATCTTCTAACCCCGCACACATGCAAACTGCATTCAATGATATTAAAAGTCTTAGGAAGTAATCAGTTTTATCTTGAATGTGTGGCTCATAAAAACAATTCTGATTAATACCATATCAAATACTGTAGACAACAGGAACTTTGTAGAGACATATTGATGTTGGATTACATACTGAGTTGCTCCTTATGTTCGGACCAGCAACTCAACTACGCTTGGAAAAATAGAACGACACTCATGAAATCTGTTTCACCACATTTCACAACCAGCGACATTCAGTATCTCACATCATTAATGATTTTAACACTTGGATGTGGTCTTTTTACCAGCCAGTGATTTTTGGGTATGAAACATTCACACTCGTGACTGCTACTGCACTTTCACCTGACAACTTTGTCACCTTCACACATTTTTATGACATTTTTAATATCCTCAAATGAAATCTGAAATAATTATCGGCTGAGAATGACACACTCATTGCAAGAAAGTCCCTTCTAACAAGGCCACGAACACAACCTCACACATACACACCTAGAAACTTGCAATAATTCACCCAAACACCATTAAACACTGAAGATGAGATTGTGGTGTGAAGGAAATGAGCAAGTGCAGGATGAAGAACTCTGAAACTTCTAATCTAACTTTATACGGTGCTCTTCAGTCGACACAGGACATGGCTCTTTAAAGGTACATCTGTTTTAAACCAAATATTTCCAGCTCTACAAACCTCTGTTTGTTCTGAAGAAGAAATAAAAAAACATCCACGTCACTGCATAAGTGACTTACTGAATGCATTTACAAGCATGACATCTAGGTCGCAGTACAGGGGTTATTTAAATAATTCCGAACATCCGTCTCTTGCCGTTATTTCCACGAATCCCAAAACATGGCGCCAATGAAGGCTGTAAGACGAAAATATCGCCTGGCACCAAAGACGATGAAGATATCAAAGAAGCAGAAGCAAGATGAGCATCCATTATGGCTGCCGACTTTTGTTTTGAACAATAACAGCAACAACATAAGTTTAAATTTGTTTTATTCCACCAGGTTTTGGCTGAAATGTACTGTGGGATTCTAGTTAAGGTAAGCCATTTTGGGAAAGAAATAAAAAAAATCTTTGCTGAAACATTTTTACTAGATTATACACATTTGAATGATTTGTTTTCCAGGTGATCAAATGAGAATGAGTACTATTATCTAGTGGACAGTACATCAAAATGTTTCAAATAATCTACATCTTGGATTCCATAATACAGCATGAACCTGAGAGATGGTCCAATTTCAAACCGTAACGCTTCATTCAAGGGCCTAATTTATAAGACTTAATGAAGGCATTATGCATGTCAAGGAGAGAGGACAGATGGAGGGATTTTTATTTTATTTTATTTTTTTAAGGAATGATGATGGTCTGGGCTCAGACTCAGAAGATGGTAAGCAATCAGAAAGTGACAGAGGGAGACCGGGAGAGACAGCCAGAGTGCTTTGGGCTTTTTAACAGGAGGCAGATGCAACACGTGTAATGAATCAGCTTTGGCTTGACGCGCCTGCTGTCTGATGTCTGAGCGCTTGTACTGCCCTTGGAAAATATTTCAGAAGTTATCGTATGCCTGCACAGCACGTACTGCCAATGGATTTTGGAAGAAGTGATGTGTTGGAGGAAATAAGGAATGTGGAAGAAGAGGGAGAAATGCGTGCATGCATTTGTGAGCGTATGCTACATTTATTTAATGGAATATTTCAATAGATATTCATTTGAAAAACATTCAGGAATAATTACAGGAAAGGTCACAATTAAAAGTACTTTACTCTCAGTCATATACGCGTCGTATATTACGTAGATGCAGAATACTGAATCAGAAAAGATGGTAATAGGGTTGTCTCAGTCTTTGATTTATTTATTTATTCATTTAATTATGGCTATTGTGTGGAATTAAATGTGGAAGCAGCTGAGACAAACAGTCAAGGTGTTAGTGTTTCTGCCACAATTATTCGGCAATCAAAATAAATACAGGCCAGATATGGAAAGTTCTCTGGGCAGGATCCCTTTCAGTGCAATGCTTGCTTTAATCCAACACATTAAAAATAATATTTACAAAAATCGCATCTTTCCATCGTTACTTTTCCCCTTACAGGAACTTTTGTCTCCTTGAAGAAAGAGGGAGGCATAATTGTGAAAACTTAGCTTCTTTCTCTAGTATGCTTTGGATGAGAGTTGGTAAAGATTAACAGAGAAATGATTCTGGGGAGGAGAAGAGAACATTTAACTGGAAGTCTCTCCCCGTCATAAGGGGATCATTTGCCTCTCGGCTGTCACTTCCATCATTCTTCCTTGGACCGGCGGTGACAGGTTGGAGGAGAGGATTGAGAAGAAAAAGTGGAAGGAAGCCGATTCGATGAGATGAACCTAAAGTTTTATATGGAAATCAGGCCTAGTTAGAAAAAAAAGATGAAAAGCAAACAGGATCTGCCGTTGACACGACAGCTTCCTGCTTGCCTAGAAAATGCAGATTTGCTATGTTTAATGACATTACTGCGTTTGCATCAACGTGAGGCCTGAAAACATTGACGTGTGGTATTTGAACCTCGTGGTGTGTTCAACTCTTTTTGGAATGAATTTGTTACTGAAAGATGTTGTCTGTTGGAATGTACAAAGCACTACTGTGGGGTCTTATAACAGAAGCATGAAGTTTTGAGAAATTTGAAGTGTTCACTGCGTTTTTTTTTTTTTTGAGAAATGCATGGGGCCCACTTCATGGATTTGGACAACCTTTTACAGTAAGGACCACCCACTTTTAGTACCTTAAATGTTGCTGACCACCCGAGGACCGACATGAGGGGTTAAAGGAAATGAAGATGGCACTCAGTTACCACAAGTCTTTTTTGGCAAACTGACTCTTCCTTGAAGCAGTAAACGTTTAGTATGAACACATGCGGACACATTCACAACCACTGCCCAAGAAAACACGTGTCACCTTGGTCTCCTAATATGCAGAGAAGAGAATGTACAGTATACTAAATAGAAGAAGAGCAGCACCTGAAATCTTGCAGCATCTCATACAGAAGGAAAATACATTTGTTATCCTATAACACGAAGAACAGGGAAAGCAAGGTTGTTTTTTTATGCGTTGTCTGATAGAAGCTAATGTGGTTCAACCAAAGTCACGCAAACCTTTACGTACTTTATCCAAAAATACATATTATTTAAGGAAATGCAGAATGGTGTTTTTGATTGAGTTTTTTTCTTTATTATGTACAGAATTGTGACAGCTGTATCTACCCCCTGAAATATTTGTGCATGCTTCATATTGGGAATGGCAGGGTGATATTGTTAATTGTTTTAAGGGGAGGCCTTAGCAACTTTGGCAGGTTGGGAATTCTGGAGCAAGATGTGCTCCAAAGGTATGGCACTGCTGGGGTAATTGTGGCACATTCTTGACCTTGACTGCTTTAAAACACTGTCCACTCTTACTTTCTCTAAGCTTTTCTATTTCTTCCCCCTACTGACACTGATGAGGAGCTGGGAGCTGCTCTCTGCTCTAATGATGTCAGCTCCCTAGAGGAGGTGCCTGTCTGCTGAATCTCAACAGCAAGCCGTCAATGCTTGAGCCTGGAGCTGAAGCTGGAGAGAGAGCCCTGAAGGATTGAGAAGAAAGCTCTGACCGTGAGACAACAACAATAACCAAAACATCCAGTGTTACATGAACACAAAAGAAGGCCAGATACTTTTTTTACATTTACTTTGTGTGACCACTCACTTATTCTTGCATTTGAGGTCTGTACTGCACACTCGGCACGCAGGCACGGGGAGAACACGCAAACCTCACACAGGGAGGGCCGGAGGTACTATCGAACCTGCGGACGAGCTAACCAGTGTGCCACTGTGCCGCCCATCCATGTCAGTTATGGAAAATATACATTGTGTTTTACAACATTACACGAATGTATTTATAATTTCAAGTGCACCAATGGATAAAATAGCAGAGTTTGTTGTAAAAATGTACAAGTAGTCTTTAGTCTTTGGTTGTTTTTACCGAAATATAGTATTCTTTCTATACTTTTTGATGTTGACGTTTATACATAATATACATAGAGGTAAAAGTAGAACAAAGACGACTGTGGAACATACTGTAAATGCTTTTTAAAATGCAATCTATTATGCTGACGTTACACCATTGGAGCAAGCATGTAAATCTTTGTACTGAAATATGTTTGGGCATTTGTGTTTTGGATGCAGCATTCTGATTGATCTGCTCCAGGGCTTTTCACTTGCTGTTTGAACTGGGGTTGTCTTTTATTCAAATCACAGCTCTCTACACCTGCCAAGCTAGGCTCTATCTACAGAAACCACATTTGGCCCTAAATCAATAACAAAGCAATGGAGGAATGAACCAGTGGAGCGAGCTCGGGAGCAGCAGACGAGGAAGCCTGATTCTGCTTGACATTTACTTGAACTGTGCTGTGTCAACAATAATGCCAAGCTCAGATCATACACCTTCAAATCCTCATTGCTGCTCTATAATTTACTTAATATTCGTGAAGGCAATTTTTTATACTAATAGCATAATTGCCCAAGTAATCTGTAACTTGCTGACATAATATAAAAAAAAGTAACGATGTGGTTGCTAAGGCTTTTCAGTTATTCAGGTCATGACAATCTGCACAGGTTGGATCAGGGCTCGTATCAGCTTGCATTGACAACTCAAAAATAAAATCATAGCACAGATGGAAAGTTTCACCAGCTTTGAAACCGTGATTGTTTTTTTAAGACGTGCTATACCTTGAGAGAAAATGCAAACAGCCCTATCTGTTCCATGTGCAGTTGAAAATGTCACTTCTGTATTGGCCTTACCGATGCCTTACCGATGCCTTACCTCACCGGCGATGCTGTTCAAACAGCACCACAAACTCCTCGGACCGACCGACCAACTGACTAACTACAGTATAACCTCTGACCTCTAACATCTCCAGGTTCGAAAAAGTCAGAATTCAAACCAAAAATTGGAAGCTTTTGAACCCTCCAAACCGAACGAAACACCGAACTATGAACAGCTTTCCGACCTGGGTCAAGGCTAGCCGATGGCGTCTTCGCGTCCCCAAGTGTTCCCGAAACAAAGTAAATTAATCAGTTTTTAATTATTTCTTAATGGGAAAAATTGAATCGGACTCGGACTAGTTTTCTGGAATGAATAATGGTGGAAGTCAGAGGTTTTACTGTAACTATGTTGAAACTATGCTTAGTCTAGCTCTACAAATCCAAACAAAAAAAAAACATCAGCTGAGGAGGGTCTTCCTTTGACTTACCTCAGAGCCAAATTTAAACAAGCGGTCCTGTGGTCCATACATACAATGGTCCTCCAAATGTTCCTAGATTGAAGTAGTGGGTTCTGTTACATCAACTGTGGGACTGAGGATGGCTGTTATTCTTTCCCATCATTCAAGTTTTTTACCCACTGCCAAAGTGAATTACAAACTGCCTTTTGTGCAAACACATCCAATTTTACTGGACTGCTTGAACCAATAAATAAAACCTTTTTTTTTTTCTTTCCAAAAGCAGATATTTAAAATGTCCTTAAACTATTGAATGATTTCAATTTAAATCCCTGAAACGTTAGATAGTTTGTGCCGCATTTTTAATGTGTGTAACGTTTTGATTTAGCCACATAGGAGAGATACAGCAATAAGCTCGCTATAATGGGCTGTCGTATTAAATGCTATGATCATATGCTATCTCTTATCTCCTGCTAGGCTTTTTGATGGTGGATGGGCTCTATATTATCTTGACTCCAGCCCTATTTGCATTACCGCCATACTTGTCTGCATGTATCAGATAAGCTTTGTAATCAGCTTTAGCTGGGTGGCAGGCCTATGATTTACCATGTTAAACAAGAAACAGGACTTAGTATGAAATGAAAACATGTTGGATTGTCAGTTACAGACAAAAGAAGGGTCACACCTTATGGAATTAGTAGTTGGAAAATTATGACAAATATGTGTGGCTGAATATGTATTTGTCTCTAATGCTGAGAGAATTGATAAAAGAGAACTAAGAGCCAGCATGGCAATGGAATGGACACTTTTGGCTTGAGTTAAAAAAAAAAAGAAAAACACCTGCTGATATGGTTTTGATCATAATCCAAAAAAGTGGCAGGCCACATGGATTTTGCATAAATTCTTCTTAATAATGTGTAGGGCTCATTAGCTGTAAAACAGCATACATAAAGAAACAAATAAATGCACGCAAATAAATGCACGCATGTTCAAGTTTCAGGGACTTTCTCTCTGTTCCTACAAATCAAACCAAAATGTGATGCACAATATGGAAATCATACATTGGTTGAATATGATGTACTGTGCACAGCATAATTGTAAGTGCAAATATATGTATAAATAGACCTCTTTGATGTTATGTAGTGTTTTAACGTTGATATGGATTTCAACCAAATTCTTTAAACTGAAGATTTCTAACCAAACATGTGCAGCCAACACAGCTGTAAAACATTTAAGCTATTCAAAGGGGACCACTGTAGTCGGATCTGGACAACAGCAGGGAGCCAGACGGATAAGGTGAGAGGTCTAGCAGGCGTCATGTTAAAAGAAATCACTACATCCGGGAAAGAGCTGGTATATTATGTCCTGCCACTTAGCTTTCATGCTGTTATTTTTGTAGTATTTATTGCTTCTGGCCCTCAGGTCTTACGGAAGCTGTGTTAACTGAGCTGGTTGATGTTCGCCACTAAAATTAATTTATCGATGCTGTTAAACCGTAAATTTGTTTCTCCCTTTCTTCTTTCGTTTTTACACAAATGAGAAAATAACTGGGCACAGGAAATCATTTAACACTTATGTGCTTCTTCTTTTTTTTCGTTTTTACACAAATGAGCAAAAAAACAGGGACAGGAAATCCTTTAACACTTAGGTCCAAACTACTTCTTGTAGTACAGCATCTGGATACATCAACAACTTTGATCCAATCTTCAATTCCACTTTCTGAAAGCTAGGCATGAAATAGTTACAGGCTTCATCCATTTATTAATTTTCTGTATCGTTTGTCCACATTACATTGAGTCAGTCTTCAGCACTTGCAGACCGAACAAAACTGCATGACTAAACAAAATACCAAACATAACTGATTTTAACACTGCACCAGCACCTCCACCACATTTCAACACGATTATTTTTAAGTTTTTAAGGTTTAATTTGTTCCTCGTTTAATCATCCGGGCCCAACTATTTCAAAATCACCACCATAGTGCTCCTCCCCAAGAAAAACAACCTCCCCATCGTACTCACCTCTGTACGGCTGGAGTACTTTGAAAAAGAAGTTATGACACAAATAAAGAATGCAGTCACTAGACCCCACCCAGTTTGCTCATCATGAGAACCGCCCCATGTTGGTAACACAGTCGTCCATACAGCCATCACGGAAAGAAAATAAATGGAGAGATGTCTGTTCAACTGCTGTTTGACTACAGCTCAGCATCAGCTCAGCAGGATTGCCGAGATGCTGTTTACATGCAGACTAACATTTTCTCTCCAAATGGGTGCTGGACTCCACAAAAGACGGTGAGCCTCGAAGTCTTTGTGCTGAGCCTTATCCTGTACAATCTCTACTACGCCCAGGATGACACCAGTATCATCCAGTTTGCTAATGACATGACAGTCATTGGACTGGTCACCAGTGGAGAAGAAACAGCCTACATATATGAGGTGGCTCAGCTGGTGTCATGGAGCGATGAAGATAATCTCATTTTAAATTTTGTAAAGACTAAAGTGATTACTATCGACCCAAGGTGCAAGAAAGAGAACCTTGCACCGCTTGTCATCAGGTGGAGAGGGTGAAAATATCACACATATCAGGGAGGTTCATGGGGGACTATACTTTGTAAGGAAACTGAGAACATTTGGAATTCTCTCCAGACTGCTCAGAAAGTTTTAAGGATGCACAGATAGTATTTAATGTATTTAGAAACAAATCACTAAAATAATTAAGTACATTGCCTTGCCCACTCCTTTTCTTCATTATTTAGCTTAAAGTAGCTCTTTTTGAAAATCATTTGCAAAAGTCACTAAAATAATTAAGTACATTGCCTTGCCTTCATTATTTTGCTTAAAATAGCTCTTTCTAAAAATCATTTGTAATCTTTTATGAGAGAAGGGAGACTAAACTTTGTTTTGCATTTTTTTTATTGTGTATATGACAAATGAAAACATTTAATCTTGAATTCCTCTGCTAAATTCAAAATGCTTTTATACTTGAACTGAACAATGTTTTGGCCAGTAGCAAAGCATTACAACGTTCTTAATCAGTTAAGTGTGTTAATGTGTGTCAATGATTTCAATAAACTACATTCTAAAGCATGATAGACAACTCTGTTATCATTAACATGTCGTTCTGATTAAATTACTTTGATTTATTTGATAAAGGATAAAAACATGCTGAAAGGCCTTTCCAAATTTAAAGTGTGCTGTAGACTTTTCACATATTTTTATTACATTCACAAGTCCATATTTTATGATGTCCAGAGAGCCAAAACAAATGCCTTCGTTGTCAATAAACCACAGCTCTTCGGTAAAGTCTCCTTCTTTCACATCTTAATCGCGGTAAGTCCAAAGTCTGGATTGGAGAATCACTGAGTCCAGGTGATTAAAGAAGGACTGAACCGGACAATCAGTCCAATAGTTTCTATCAAAAAATAGGATGAACATTATATCACCTCTACTGTCATTGGATTCTAGCTTTCAAATGGCACCAAATCCAGGATGCAAAAAAACAAGGGGGACTTTCCTAAATGGAACCACGTAGCAAGGTCGTCTCCACATGTTTTCTGCCAGTGGAAAAGTGAAGGGTCACTGCGTAGCAGGGCTATAGCTACGTGACTGCCTGACAAGCTCCTGCGGGCCGTGCAACCAATGATGGCATTCAATCTTGTGTCACTGTGGGGGTATCCAGAAGTGGCACGGTGCTGAGCAAAGTGCCCTCCCCTAGCTTTCAGTGCCTCACTCCACCTCCCAGATGCATCCGTCACATTGCTCCCTCGTAGGGCGTGGGTAACGGATCGACTTTTCTCCGCCGCACTAATCAATCCGACTCTCGCTGCCTCTCCCTGGGAACATTTATGGCTTGCCATAAAGCAGGCCTTTGGGGCATTACAGCACCCAGTAATCCTGCTAAGTGAGCAATATTTCCCATCTCTGGAGCTGCAGTTAGACGAGCTTGAGCCATAAATAGCAGAGTTAATCAGTGGCCGTGACTTCTCGGCCAACCCTAGTGGTCATAAGGCAAGTGGGACCAGAAGGGGGATGCCCGCTGGACAAAATAAAACAACATTTGAAACAAAACCATGAGCTGACGTCTTTCAGGTATGTGTTAGAGTTGTTTTTTCCTTACCACTCACCTTATGAATACAAAACTCTTGGTACAAACTAAGATCTAGTCAAATCTAAGATTTTGTGATCCATTGACATTGCTATGGACCTTCACCAGTACGCCTATATGAAGAAACACTCCCCTGGTAATACCATATTGTCAGTAGTCCAACAAAAACCAGGAACCCCTATGGCCACCTGCTCTTCCTTGATTTCTCCTCTGTCTTCCACACAACTGCGTCCATCACTGTGGAACTGGGTTGTGGTCGTCCTGACCAGTGTACCACAGACTGGCAGGATCCACAACCCTCAACATTGCCTCGCCCAAGGACTGTGTGCCGCACCCTTTCTTGTTCACAATACTGAAATTCCTGAATGTGCAGTGTGCAGGTGACACAGTGGTCGTGGGACTCATCACGAAGAACGATGAGTTAGAGTCAGAGAAGGGGTAGAGCATCTGGTGGAATGGTATAAAGATAATCCTGCTTAAACGTCAAGAAGACCAAGAAGATGGTGGTGCACCTCAGAACAGTATCCTCAGCACCAGCAAGGTGTGGCAGAGGAACTGCTCGGCTGAAGAAAGAAGGGCTTTACATAGTAAAAGCTGCTCAAAAGAGTACAACCTTACCACAATCAAAGACCTCTTTACCAGTAAACGTGGAAAATGGATATCATCAGGGAACCAACCGACCCCACACACTTCCATCCTCTCCCCTCAGGCAGGAGGCTACGGAGCAAGACTACGAATCTGAGGAAAAGATTCTTTCTGGAAGCTGTTTGTCTGCTAACTCAAAACATGTTCTGTAGCCTCAATGTCTTTGCACACATTCAAAGCATGAATACGCATTTTGGTTTATTTTTTATTTATTTTTTTTTATTTCATCTTGTTTTGTTGTTCTATTGTTTGTTCTCACGTGTCTTTACTGGATAACCCCGACATTGTGTATTGTATTTTGTGTCTTGTTCAGTGAAAATAGGTGTAAAAATGGGTATAAAAATAAAATTCCTTAAATGCTTGCACATTATGTGGAATTAACCACGAACACAGCAAATCTTGTCACCTTTAAAGGTATACAGTCTCAGAAAGTAAAAGTCAAATGTGGAGGCAACAAGGGCCAAAATCAAGTAGAAAATGAGCGTTGCTCAAGCGAAAGCCCAGCGAAGCATCTCAGAAAAATAAATTCATAAATTGTTTTTTTGTTTTTTTTCATTACAATTATGTCAGTTATTATTGAGCACCTGGAAATGAAGTTACTGTTTATAAAATGCCTGTAATGTTAAATTCATCCCTCCACCTCCACCCAAATCAATCCTGTTTTATGTTTATAAAGACAAAGTCGCTCATTGTTCAAAAACTTCTGGAGCTAAGTATAGGTAAATGTCAACAAAAATAAACTTTTTTGTTTTCATCATAGATTATACGGGTGCTATGTTACAGCGATATAGTCAAAGCCAATGACCAAAAGACAATACTAAATAAATGAGCTAAAACATAAAAACAACAAAGATAAAACGCTAAAGCCATGAATGCCATTCTAATATTTCCGACTTTTATCCTAGGCCAGTATGCTCTTCGAAGGAGATACACTTTCCCATTTTATGCTCGACTGAGTAAAACAGATATGTCGATGAGCTTATATTTCGGAACGTCTTAAAACAGGCAGTTTTCTCTCAAGGCACCAGCGGGAATACGTTATGGTGAAATGCGTAAGACAGAAAGCAGCCTTTAGTGGAGTATTGCCAAAGGGCTGTAGCAACCACCTCCTCTTCACCAATAACTGCTGCTCTGGTTGATCCCATTTTATTGTATTTCATTCCATCCATCATGCATCAAAATGTCTCCCTAAGGTACTTTTGGCTTTGAGCAAAGGCCTCTGTCTCTTTTTGCTGCAAGGCCAAATCCCTCCATCATGTCACAGGTGCAGGAGTCAAGGTCTTCAACCCTCGGCACCCACAGCACTCAGCAGCCCTGCTCAGATCAGCCAACCTCCCCCAGGCTGTCTACTTATCAAGCAGGAAAGGTTGGTGACTTTTTAAGTCTCTTTGTTCAGGTCAGAAACCCAACATTATTTTCACACTCTGATAGCGGCAGAAACATGACAGGTGTCCATGGTAACAACCAACGACCAAAAGGTCTTTGTAGATGTCAGACGATATTTTTAAGTAAAGACAAGCACATTGTTCACTTGAACAGAGAGGCCAATAAATGGATATTGCTCAGATTATGTTGATCCACTTTTTGAACGTTTAATTTATAAGACGTTTTTTAAAATAGGGCGGCACGGTGGGGCACGTCCGCCTCAAAGTTCAGAGGTTCCGGCCTTCCTGTGTGGAGTTTGCATGTTCTCCCCGTGCTTGCGTGTTTTTTCTGCGGGTACTCCCATTTTCTCCTACATTCCAAAAACATACATGGTAGGCCTATTGACCATTCCAAATTTTCTGTAGGTGTGATTTAGAGTGTGAATGGTTGTTTGCCTAGGTGTTCTCTGCCATTGGCTGGCAACCTGTTCAGGATGTCCCCCGCCTACAGCCCAAAAGCTGCTGGTCCAGGTTGCAGCACGCCCACAACCCTCAAAAAGATAAAATGGTTCATAAAATAGATGACTGGATTTTTTAAAAATGGAAATCAAGGCAAATGATTAGGCTAGCTAGACAGCTAGCTGGTCGGATGGAAAAATGAATATATTTTATAATTGTAACTATAAATGCAGTATTTTTATTGTTTTAAATCATAGAACCCTTATCTTTGGCAGTCATGGGGTTGCCACTCAGGTTCTCTGGGCTTATAAATGATTTATTTGTGACCCACATGATTCTACAGAATTCACTCACCCATCAGCAGACTTTAAAGTAAGCAAGTAAGCACTTTAAAACCTTCGAATGAATAGCACCCCTGACACCCCTTTTTCAAGGAAATTATACCTTATCAAAATGTTGGTTTATATTTCAATGGAAAGCTTACAATCTAAAAGTAGATTACATATTATCAGATCTCTGTATGTGGTGTTATATTATTTCCTCTTCAAATGTTATATGTATTGTATCAGCTACCACACAGCCACTTGTGGGTAACTAGCACTCATGAATCCTGTAATAGTTTTGCTCTCCCTTCCTCTTTTGAAGTAATGTGTGAAGGCCTCTTCTCTGGTTGGATACTGTCCAAGATAGTTCTGTCAGATCTGTGTGTATCCCAGCACTAGAGAGTTTGTGAAATGGCGAAGTAGCTCCAACACTTCTGCTGCTGATGATGGTTCTGGCAAAGCCAGACAATCAAGTGAGGCTTCCAAATAATTTGTGCTTGGTAAATGAATGGCCTCAGACTGGAACAGACTGGACAATGAATAAGAAATCTTGCACAAACCAGTTGGTAGTTTCAGGTCAGGCCGTAAACTCCGGACTGTTCACTATGCCCATGCATCATAAGCTGTACCTAGAACACAAGATTGGACCCTTCTCCTGTGACGGGATCTTATCAAGAGGGATCAATAACAGTAAATCTGCCTATGTGCAGTGGTTGCAACACTCTTACAGTTAGAGAGGAATAACTGTACAGTATACAAGAGAAGCTGCCTCTCAGGGACGTTCACTGTAAGGGAGGAAGATGAACGTAAGCGCTGAGACTGCTACAGCACACATAAAACCTTTCTTTTATCTCTCTGAACAATCAGTCTAATTATGCTCATTGGAGGCATCCAATTAATCTTCTATTGTCAGCCAGTGGCTAAGTGTTTTGCTACTCCTTAGACTGCCACACACTGACATAGTAAAATCTGCAATTAACACTAGGCAAATTTATTTACTGCCACTTGCCTGAGCTCTGACTCCCTCCAATTACGCCTGATCAATTCTGTCAGGAGTGGCTGGGGTGGCACTGGGGAGGACGTTTGTCGATGAAAAAGCAAAAAAAAAAAAAAAACCCCATCTGAAACACCAGGAGGCATATGTGACAAACCCACCAAATGTATAAAAGAGTGGCTAGAACAATGACCTCTATCTTTTATGGAATTTCTTCTGCTCTACTCTATCATTATTTTCGCCAAACCACTTTTAAAACCGGATGACAGAAATCTCTCTTCATGGTGAGTAGAAGTCAAGCACTGCCATGAATAGTGGAAAATAAGAGACTAATTGACACTTCCTATAAAAAGGTTTTGCCAAATGACCGTGTCGAGGCACTGCCTCAATTCCTTGTGAATAACACACTCAAATATTAAACACAACACAAAACTGTCCTTCAAAGTCATTTTTTTCATGTGTTTCACTGTTCCATGATTTGCCGGCAATTTTACTCAAAAAGTGAAGTGAATATCCAAATAGTAACTTATCGATTGTAATATCTTGTGTTCAGAGACACTTTTTGTGCAAGAAGTTTTCCAACTTTGCTAACAGTTTGGGCTGCCATAAATAGAAACTGATACCGCTTCCTGTTGCTTGTCACGTGTACCTCATAAAATCTGAGCAAAATGTGCCGGCTTTGTAACAATGTTTGGCGTGTGTGTCTGAGGTGAGTGCCCTATGTGGCACCACTCATAGATATACCAAGAAAAGGTAGTTGTTAAACAATTAAGACTTCATCTGAACACCATTCTTCTTTAAGGGGCCAATTTATAAAATATCTTTATTTTTGTTTTACAGGGTCTTTATATGAAGCCAAATATCAAATAACCCTAAAACGTTTGAAAATGGTGAAAGATAAATCACATAACTGAACATCATAAAAATTAAAAGTGTAACACTCAATTGCTGGTTACAGGCTTCAGTTTCATTAATCACAAAAACATGATGCATTTTTATTTTTTTATGAGGCTTGGTTGTGCCAGAATGAAGGCAGGTGGACCCGAGCACAGGGGAGCAGGCAAGACAGAGTGAGAGTGGGGGATTGGAGACTCACCACACAGAGAATTTACACCTACAATGCCCAGACATAGTTAAAAAGGGAAGTAAATAAACACACTAATGACAAACACGTGACCAGGAAACAAGGTGTAAGGGTGGGGGAGCTAAGTCAAGTCAAGTCAAATGTATTTATATAACCCTTAAACGCAGAAAAGTCTCAAAGGGCTTCACAGGCCCATGGTTGACAATTTTTACGACATCCCATAATCTTAACCCCCAGGAGGGTAAGGAAAAACTAAAAAAAAATATCTGGGGAAACATAAGAAACCTTCAGAAGGGACCGCAGTTGGGGGAAGTTTTATGTTTTTGACCACAGGTAGGCAGCAATAATTAAGATCGGTTCTCTATCGCCAAATTTACTTTTGTTTTGGAAACTATTAAATGACCAAATTTATTGTTTGGGATTCACGTAATATTCTATGGCACTTGATTATACCAAGTTACATGAGAACAGCTGAGACTGAAAGCGCAAGGGGATTTGTGCTCGACCTCGTCCCAGTATTGTGCCTCGAATTAAGAATGTACCAAAATGCATCGGCGTTACAATCGTGCACCAGATCCTTGTTTGTGTTTCTGTGCCCACTCATGCTTCCGTTTTAACATCGTACATGTTTGTGTGTTAACTACATGGCTGCAAGCAGACCCCCTGAAGCTACATTGGCTCCACTGCTGTGAAACCAAAGCCCCACATGGGTGCAGACACTGGGAAGACAAGCCCACTGACTGGAATAACCATGTTAGAAACCCCACTGTAAAACGTCACTAATATTTAATGCCCCGCTGTCAGGTCTGAAGGGCACAGACACATAGATGAACAGTGCAACCAAGTGTATGCTCCTCGGCAAGGCTCACTGCATCTGAGAGTGAGTGGAAAGGAAATATGAACAATGTGCCTGTGCTGTCTTATGTGTATGATTGTAACTGACACAATTTTGTGGTAAGAGTGTTTACATCACAGGGGATATTTTTCTTGTACTATCCAGGGTATATTCACGCTTCATTTCTTAATACTCTTTTTTTTTTTTTTAATGAACTCTGAATTTTTGGTGTATAAGCATAAACATTCTATATTTAGATACGCCCTCAGTCCATCTGGTGTGTGAACATATGCGTCCGAAAAGTGACCCGTATGAGCACAAGAAAAAGACAACGTTACTCTCAGTGTAGTACTTGTGGAAATAAATGTGGGCTAACGAGCAGGAGTGTCTTTTTATTATCTCATATCCACAGAGGAGCGATTCAGGAAGAGGTGGAAATACAGTATTTGCGAGAAATGAGCCAAGCCCAGATCGAATTTGAAAAAAGAAACAGAATTGAGCCGTTCAGACTGTCTTTAAAAAATCTGATACAGGTCCCATTAAATAGGATTTGAGTTGGTTTGAATGTTGCCTAAGAGTGTACATACATTGTCAACCTTGAATGTAGCCATAGGAACTCTTTAGTGCACAGGTGTCAAACTCAAGGCCCGGGGGCCCAGATACGGCCTGCCACATCATTTTATGTGGCCCACGAAGACAAATTGTGCATCAAATTCGTGTCTCATTACTAGAATTGCAAATTGTCTTCACTTTTAATGTCTTTTTTTTTTTAAATATTATACCAGTTTTTACTTGTCTGATATGAAAACGAGTTATTTGTCAGTTTGTTTCGTAGCTTTTACTGTATATAATATGAGGTGCTCATACATTTATTTGGGTTGACAGTCATAATGGCCCTCCGAAAGAAGCTATGACTACAATGTGGCCCGCCAAAAAAAATGAGTTTGACACCCCTGATATATAGTGTAAATAAAGTGTCTAAGTGCATGTAGAAGAAGTATACACAAACACATGCACACAAGCTAATAACAACAACATATTAACCGTGTGAGTTTATCTGGAACCCACTGAGAGTTTCAGACTCATATGTGTTGAGAGGTCAAGCCCATGGGGAATCGCCTGCCTTCATGGCTCAGAGGATAAACTCTAACCCGCTTCCCTCGAAGGGGTCAACCACAAGAACCACACCTCCATCTGGTCCTGCACTTTAGGGATTGCCAGGGGGTATGTCAAAACCACGTCTGGCACGTCAAGCCAGCCCCACACCCCGACCCCCGCCTCAGGCTATACATGCGCTATTGTGCAAAAGCAATCATTCTTATCCCCCTTTCACACATACACCTCCTCTCTCTTTGTTTTACAAATGGCCTCTCCCACATCATTTTACATACACACTCCAACTGAGCTCTGGGGACCTTCCAGGAAGTAATTGTGGCTTTTGTGCGTGTGGTCCCCCCCACCGCATATACAAGCCACTTCTCCCTCAAAGGAGCCACACCCCCTTGTCAGCTGTCATCGTATAACTGCCTGCAGACCCAGGGGCCTAATGGAAGGATCTATACTACATGAAAACACAATTATAGACCTTGCTACAATTGCTACTGTGTGAATTGCCTTTAAAAAGTGGTGCAAGGTATCAAAAACAAGCCACCACTTCACAAAGAATAAAAGTGACGCTATGTGAGGGTGCACAGCAAAAGCATGTGAGTCATCTGAACCTGACTGTTTAAATTGTTTTAAGTAAATCCTATATAATCTCATCTCCTCTTCATTGTATTAATTAGTGTCCTTGATACATGCACATACATATATTTGACCTTGTGTAGCAACACTGCTTGATATTTAAATTGGCAAGTAAATGGTGGAAACAACAACAACACCCACACAAGAGTTCCATGTTCCGGCGGGATTTCATTATCTCCGAAGCTGATATTTTCATGGCAATATGCTGGCTATGGTCACATTAAGCCTCCATTACAAGACACTGCAGGAAACATGTTGATGGAACCTGCAAAAGACCCACCCCTCCAGGGCTCAATATTGCAAATCCAGCCAGGCAGACTTCAACTCGAATGCAAAGATGGCAGAGGTGGGGGGGAATTGTGGCTGATATTTTCCCCTCCATGTTTTTCCGAATGGGAACAGCGACCCCCAATGGACGATATTGGGCAACTTGGTAACAGGCTAAGGCGTTATATAACTCAGCAACACATTGCATGTGAGATGTGCGGTTTACAAGCAGCAGGGGTCAGTATCGTACCACGGCAAATCAGTTTTAACAAAGAACAGTAGCTGCAAAGGATCACATCTGTCTCTGTGACACATCTAATCCCATTTAATCCATCTGAGTTAATGTCCAGTTTTGCTGGTTGCAATGCCCCTCTAGACACAGGGTTACTAAAACAAGGGCAGGAGCCACAGCAGATCCAATTAATGTGAGAGTCAAATGGGCTGAAGTGGCAAAGATGACACTTACATGGTTAGATGCTGCCTTATATGTGATAATTTCATCACCGCAAGAAAGGCACTGGCACAGAGAAAGTGAATGTTTAAATAAACAAACACACAGTGAGTGTGAGTAAGCAATGTGCAAAAGATGTTGAACAGGCACACTCGTGCAAAAACACATTTGTCAAACCAAGCGGCAATTAAAAGCTGATAATTGAAGCGCTAATTACGTTAAACAAATTGATGCAGATCTAACAAGGAGAAAATCGGGTTTCCCATATGATGGTGGAGAGCAACACGAAGTGTGAAACAGCACATCTGCAAACAACAGCTGTGACACTGTGACATATATCAAAATTGCCTAGTATCAAGTTCTGAATGGCTGGTCTGTCAATGTTTTTCCATTTAAAAAAAAAAGACTGAAAAGAAAATCAAGTATGTATTGGGAGTTATATTGCAGATTTTTTCAAATCGATATTGCTGCGATGAAAGCCAGGTCGATATCGACTCATCTCTGGTGATGTCATTGATTTTTCTTTTCAGACATTCGAGAATGAAAGAATGCTTGGCAATATAGTCACTGAGAATAGACATCTTATAAACAAATTGATAGAGAATCATAAATAACACCAAACGGCATCAGCTGTTTACAAGGGCTGGGTTAATACCCACCTACTGTTGTGTAATGTTTGCACAATTTGACCAAACGGGGAAACCTGTCCTAGTCTTGAGACCACCGTAGGAACGACCCTCGCATGGTGGGGATTTACCACGTTTGCAAATAATCATTAACATCTGTGGGCAGTAGAATAATTTCCTGCTTTCCTTGGAGTTTGAAATTTCAGGTCAAAAAGTTTTTTTTTCTTCTCCTAAATCCCGCTCAAGCCTATTTTCTTCTGCTTTAATGGTCACTCTTACTTACCAAAGCAACATATTCGGAAAAAGAAGACCGTTTAAATCAATTATGGTGACAGTCAATCCTCTCATCTTTTGCTGTAAGCGGCTCTCTGCCTTCTCATCAAGAAGGGCAAAAACGTATAATGAGCAACTACTTGACATGAAGCTCTGAACAAATAATGTTTCGTTGACTAGTCGAGTAGCCTCTGCAACCCCTAATACAGGGGTGGACAAGCCGTGACTCCAGAGTCACTCTTTGACCCTTCTGCTGTGGCTCTCTGTGACTTTGGGAAAGAAAATAACATGTTCAATTCAGGCCTATTGTTTTTGTAAAAATTAATATTAATAGTCTTCTCCGTAAAGACTCTCATTTTGGAGGAACCAAACATGAAAGCAAACTCACCAAATTTTGTACAAAACAAATTGATATTTTAAAGTGGCCATACACGAATGCAAAAAAAAAAAAAAAAAAGAAGTTTGTAGCGCCCCCTTAGATTGGTTTATCGGAGCCCTGTCCCGGTGCGATGAAAACTGGAGGTTAGCAAGTGAGTTATGATTATTTGAGTAATTTTGGCCCATTTTTCACACCAACAGGGGGTCATACTTTGGCTTCGTTCTCCGACTCGGTTGACCTGATTGACTTCAAACGTCGGCTCACTTGCCTGGTGTGGTTTTTGCAGGCAACCGACACACTGCTTTTGAAAACGGTTATATTTGCATGTTTTGCTGCTTTAAGACATTCTCTATGAAATTGATGCTGTCATTTCCGTCAGTGCAAATCACAACATTTGGCAACCATTTTAATGCTCTGTAGTGGACTTTGTGTATGGATGTTTTTGATGAAAACTGTTGAGAATAAAACATGAGCTCATTTGTACTCCAGCCTGAACTGTGATAACCAGCTCTTGAGAGAGCCTTTGTAGGCACCTCTGATACTTAACATTACACAACGCATATTATTCTGTGCTGCACTACAATGATCATGTAAATCATGAGGCTTGATTTTAATGAAGAGTCTCTCCCCGCTGTCTTCTCTTATTAAATGTCTACCGGGGGCAGTGTACGTATCAGTTGCCATAGTTACATGTTTTGCACCTGATACAAAACTGATATGATGTAGCCCGGGTGGTTTCACTTTTAATAAATTAGGTAAATAAAGAAAGTAATCACAAGGACCCTGCCAGCCAAGCACAAAGAAATAATGTCTCCACACATACTACATATATTATGGCTAAAACCTCCCCACTACGGGCAAAGTCTCATAACCACAGAAAAATATGCATCTGATGTAAGTGTAGGATTGAAATCACGATAAAAATAATATTGGCAATCTGTTCGTCACGTATCCTGGAGAATTCTGTTTCTCAATCTAATGCCAGCATAGTGTGCTCGCTATCGAGCATGACCATGGATCTCTGCTAATTTAATGTTCTCGAGCTTATTCATCCCTTGAGCTTTTGCTCTGAGCTAGCGCTGAAATATCTCAATGATTATGGCTAGTTGTCTGTGACACTGTAGATGTGTGCGTGTGTGTGGATCAAGTGCCTTGCATGTCTTTTCATTAATCACTGCTCTCTGTTCCATGCAGTATTCACCCGAAAAAGCACAGCAGGCACAGATATTGTCTGACTTCAACAGTTTTTTTCCCTGCTTAACTGATGTATCTTTGTCTTTCTTCCCATCTCCCAGTCTTGTGTCTATGAGCCTGAAGGACAATACTGTAATGAAATTCATAGACACTATTTCTGGCGTATGAATGTTATTTGAGTCGCAAGTTCTTGTCACATTAAATTTCCAGGGAAAAATGTTGAACTTAAAACAGGAGAAGTTGATCTCTCTTTACAGCTCTAAGAGCTTTCGCTGTTCTGTGAAGACAGTCACTCATATTGCATGAGAGTATAATTGCAAGCGGTCTATTTTCTAGTTTAACCTAAAGGATTGTAAAGTATTTATATTGGATTATATTGATGATATTGGATGTAGGATTGATACAGTCGCCATACATTTGGAAGCATACAATTTTCAAAAATGTCTAGGTAATATATAGTCAGAAAAAAGTAAGACTTCCGGAAACTGCAGGGAGCCTCCAAAGAAAAGCATTACAAAAGTTGTACAATTAATAACTATGGTAAAAACCCCTATGATATTAGTATGTCCGAGGAGTTTAAATCGCCATCATTCATGAGCATAACATCTTAAGACCTCAATGTACGTCACAAGAAGTGAAGAAAAATCAAGAGTGGCTGTTTCACATTTTCTTTGCCCATTGTGTAACACTTCTCCCCCCGAAGGAAAAAAGAGAAAATGTGTCATAGTTGTGCACAAGGGCAGCTTGACAGTTCGGACTGTACTCTTACAACTGGCATTTGATTGCGATAAAAAAAAAATTCAAAATCATATATTCAACAAATTAACTGACTCATGCAGGTGAATTTTGAGTCACGCTTTCTCTCCAGCACAGCCTCCGCCCCAACTACTGACATGCTCTCCCTATTATTGTGTCTTCTAATAACGCTCTTAGTTAAATTGCAGTTCAATCCTTGTGCTACAAAAGTGCAGGCCTCCTTTATGAGGTTACCACTTACGGGCTTTTCAAGCCCGTAATTAAATCAAGGAGGTGAAATTTCCAGGTGATCTAATAGTAGGTGCATCGCAAGATATTGTTTTAATTCCTTTATGAGAGCCGCAGGCCATTTGACCTGGAGGGATTGAATGAAAAATAATGTATGACTTATCAGAGTCTGAAAGTCTCATACGCATGTGGAATTAAAGCCTCTGAGCTACAACAGGCCAAATAATGTAAAAACATCACAGGGGCAATATACACAAATCACGTCGTAAACAGTGATGCGAAAGCGCTTATTTTGAGCCTTGAGAAACTCGGTACGATTGTAAAAACACAATAATATAATCCAGGGTAATCAATAAATCAAATGTTTACAGGTGGCATACAAAAATGTTGGCAAATTTACAGAAAACACGATGCTACAAAAGCATTAAAATACCCTTTGTTCAGAGAAGACTCCAAGTTTAGTGAATCTGACTCATGGTGCAGATTGACTTGATCAACAAGTGAAATGTGCTGCAGGCACATGAATGTGGCTAGAAATGGGCTCTGAGTATCCTGAGCTGAGCTGCACCCACTCAGGCGCCATGCCAAGCAACAGCACGCCTCGCAGTATCAGTCATCCTGATCACACTCCCCAACTGCCAATGGCCACTAGTGCTCTTGCATTCATCATAGCTCTCAAGCCACCCCTTTTTGTCCACAGGCTGAACTTGTAGTGAGAGGTTTGCCCGAGGGAGGGTTGGAATAATAGAGTATGGTGTCTGGAGGGTTTTCAAATGTAACATTGTTAGTGTGGGGCAGCGTGTGTGTAGCGTAGCACTAATGGACAACAGTGGTGTGTGTGTGTGTGCGTGCGTGTGTGTCGCTTATGCGGGTCAGCGTTATGTGTTATTCATAGCTCGATTGAAGCGTGTTGAAGGTCAAAGGCATGACGCTGAGTATCCTGCAAGCATCTTTTTACAGCAAGCATAAAACATTACAATTACATCTATTCGGTGCTGGGATCCAAATTAAGCTTTGGTCACATCTTTTTACAAGACTTGCATTCAAAATGTATTATCCCTTAAAATGCCTATTACAAATGACTGTGATTGGATGTTAGCATGCAGGGTGCATGATGCAGCTCGCCGGCCTGAGTTAGACTGACTGTGACAATACCTAAAGCAATACCTGACTTGGATGTAGCACAAATCCCCCCAAATGAAAGATGAAAGTCTGCAATTAAAGCACATCTGTTTCCTTTCAGAAGAAATCTAGTATGCTGGTGTTTATAGTCAAAAAGATGACAATTGTGCATGTTCATGGCCTGTGAATAACGAGTTGAGCTCATTCACACATAATTATCATGAGATTGAGAGTAATAATACAGATAATCATTCCTCTCTCCATATTAAATATGAATTATGACATCCCAGTCTATGTGCACATCTCATTTATGGCAATAGCTTGATGTCCTGACAAGAATGTTTTCTATGATTTAAAATGCACTGTACAGATAGATGTGATTTAGTCATTGCAGTCTATTTGATCTTTCCGAGAGCCACAATTCTGTCAGCTTGATATGTCTATTTAGTACAAGGGTGTCAAATTAATTTTTGTCGCGGGCCCTATCATAGTTTTCTTCGGAGGGCCATTATGACTGTCAAAGCCTTATATTGTATACAGTATACGTAAGTTACACAACAAACTGATGAATAATTAGCTTGAAAGTCAGAGTAGTAAAAACTGTTAAAATATTTTAAAAAACAAATGGAATTAAAAATTGCTAGCAATAACTAAATTTTTAATTTAGTATTGACACATGAAGTTGATGCACAATTTGTCTTTGCGGGCCACATAAAATGATGTATTTGCCCACCGGGCCTTGAGTTTGACACCTTTGACTTAGGACAAACTAAATATTGCAGCCAAACCAATTTGCAGTCATGTTACCTTCCCCAGGGACTATACGAGATATTTTTATCTGAGGAAGAGGCTCAGAGTCTACATTATTAGTTGTTTTATTTTGTTGGCTTTTTCTGCTCTAATTCCCCTCCTCCTCAATAGAACGTTGGTGGATAATGGTCTCAGACAGGAACTTGAAAACATCCGTCCATTTAAACAAGTTGTTAACAGTGACAGGCTATCTCTCACGGGAACAGTGACAGGGCCTTTCTGCATAAACACACTTCAGCAGTCAGTAGTGGTGGGAGAAACAATCCATTCTTAGATGCATTGCGATGCAGATTATGAATTCCATTTTACCTACGCAAGGGCCGTGGGCGTGCTGGTGCCTATACCAACTGTCTTGAAATTACAATTATGAAAACAAATTAAACTTTCAATAATTGATTAGTAAAAAATGTAAGATTTACAGAAATTAAAAATAAAATGTCTGGGGCTTTATTCCATTCTGAAAAGGTCCTAAGTATGAAACCAGACAAACTGTTTTCCCTCGCCCGGATATAGGTCACTGGTGACCCCAACTTTGGAGCCAGTTTGGTGATTGACTTAATCGGACCATGCCAGTGAAGAAAAAGGGGATGGATGGATGGATGGATGGATGGATGGATGGATGGATGGATGGATGGATGGATGGATGGATGGATGGATGGATGGATGGATGGATGGATGGATGGATGGATGGATGGATGGATGGATGGATGGATGGATGGATGGATGGATGGATGGATGGATGGATGGATGGATGGATGGATGGATGGGTGTCCATACGAGAGTATAGACTCGGATGGATGGATGGATGGATGGATGGATGGATGGATGGATGGATGGATGGATGGATGGATGGATGGATGGATGGATGGATGGATGGATGGATGGATGGATGGATGGATGGATGGATGGATGGATGGATGGATGGATGGATGGATGGATGGATGGATGGATGGATAAAAATAAAATGTGATGGCATGTGGCAATATACTGATTGACTGGGTAAATAAAGGTTAAATAAAGAAATAAAAACATGTAGTTGGTACATGAGCAGTATAGCACATAAGCTATTCAGTTAATTTTGGGTGACTGAAAATGTGCATCCAGGTGTGTGTTCTGCTCCTCCTTGTAGGTTCTCTTGCAAAATGAATACATATTGACGTCAGTCAACTGCATCATGTGATGCAAAACCAAACCCATCCACACTACAAGTCTGACAATATTTATCTCATCTCATGTCTGGTTGGGGCTCCAATAGGTGACTTCCTTGCATATCAGCGACATCACAGCAATACGAACGCATGAACACGATGATGCAAAGAATAACATTCACTGGTGATCACCTTGCCAAGCCCCGCCAAGAAAATTCATGTTTACTTGATAGTAAAATAGCCTAAAGCATGTTATCCTAACATGTGACCAAATTAAAAGTCTCCCTGTAAATTTGGGAAAGGCTGGCCTCAAAGGGACAAAGCCGTGTCATGGGGTAGGACCTTATCTAAAGAGACTTATTAGTAGTAGCATTAACTCAGTCTGAAACAATCTGGTTTTGGGACAAGATTTGGGGACCATATGGTGACTAGTTCACATGAAAAATACCTTCCCTGTATGTAGTGCAGAACCGCCAAGTTTTTGCAAATGCCCACGTAAAAATCTGAAGAAGAGGACACTGACCATTTTGTTCTTCTTGGAATATGTTTTTTTGAGCAGCCTCTCATTCATCCTCTCCTGCTCTCGCTGTGCATGATGAAAAAATCTATTCTCCAGTGGATCGACAATGGGCTGAACATTCTCCTCTTCCTCTTCCACCTCCTCATCTTCCTTGGGCCGTTTCACGACCCTTTTCTCCTTCCACCGCTCCTTCTCTTGTGTTTTCAGAAGGCCCGTTTTCTTCTGGGAAAAAAAGACGGAGAGCACATTAGTAACCTTGATAAAATAACAATGCCGTGTGAGGACATGACCTTTTAACGAAATCATTCAGCTAGAGAATGAAACACATGTTCCAATGACTATAATTGTTATCTTGGTATATCAAACTAAATATTTCATTCAAGTGTCATGACATTGCGCATTTGTAACTAAAAATGTGTCGCTCATAATCGTGTGTGATAAGTTCATCAAATTAAGTTTATTCAGCCATTCCATAAATTCAATGTGAATTCAATGAACCGGAATAACTAATGTACATTGCAGGAATCTTATACGATCTGAAGAGGAATAAAGACAATGATAACAGCAGTAAGGAAGTTAATAACTGTAAAACGGCAAGCTGCAAACAGTCCGATTTAGTATTTGCTTCAACAAAGCAAGAAATCACTTGAGCAGAAAGCTACCATAATCAGTATCTCTCTAAAGTCATGGTTAATCCTGTCAACAGCAGAACAATGCTTTACTGGAGCCATAATCATTTTATGGCTGTGATATAATGAGCTTATGATATGAACTGAAAGTCTGCTTCTTACACACTACGAAAATACACTCGCGCTACACTTACACTGACTGTGACCAAGCCAGTTCCCTTAACTAATCATTCCTTTCACGCCTCAGTCACGGCCTGCTTAGAAATGCCGTTTGTTTATTGGAATTCAAACACTATTTGTAACAGTCGGGTGTCTTACATGATAGTTTTCCCCTCAAACTCACCCCCTGAAATATTGTTAGTCGTGATTGGTCTAATTATCTTCATCTAGCAGGCTATGATGTGTCAAGCTGTCATTGTTGTTTTCCGTGGAGTAAAAGTGCAATATATCATACTGAGAGTTTGCCACTCTTATTTTGTCAATTAGGGTAACTACAAATATGAGTACAACAATACATACTGTATATTTTTTAAATGTATACAATTCCAAATGGGACTGAACATTTTTTTACCCCATAGGTGGATCCTCTACCAGGAATTTAGTTCTACACAAATATTTAAACATGTGGTCACTGATGATCTTATGCATATGGATAACATCTCTCCCCAATATCAGAGCAGCAATTCAAAAATCACTCTGGTTGCCATTAATGTAATTTGGCTCTTACAGAGAATTGAGTCGAGAGCAAAATGGAAACCACTTGTGACCCTCAGACTTAAGCTCATCGTGTAATGACCTACATTATTCATTCAGAAAGGCTGAGAGCAAAGTAACAAAGCTTTACCACAAGCAATTATTGTGTTTCTAAGGAAAGGGTGTCATGCATTACAGATTTATATTAATTATAAGTGATCATACGCTAATCATTACAGATTTACCTCATCTATATAAATACGCAACATTATTACATACATATTCTGAATTATTCATGTGTACCACTCACCCCACATTCCAGTGCACTTCTAATGCCTGCATAAGACCATAGAGAAGCAATAATGTACAATGAGTCAGTTCCTATCTGATGTGTTCAGGCAGAACAAAATAGCACTTTATATGGAAGAAAGGGTGCCAGATTATGGTCAAAGAGAATTATTATTATATGAGCAGGAGGAGGTACACTCCAGCAGCAGCATCTATTCATTGTCTGTACCACTGAACTTGTTCAGGGTGACAGGGAAGCTGCAGTCTCTTCGAGCTGGCAAGGTACGCCATGGACTGATTGGCAGTCAATCACAGGACTGACACATAGAGAGAGACAACCATTCACACTCAGATCCACACGAGTGGGCAATTTAGAGTTGTCAACAAACCTAACATAGTGCATATATATTTTATGACTGCAGGAAAATGTCAGAAAAATTGACAAAACACACACACACACATACATAACATAAAAAAAAACATAACACAACATAAAAAAAGAACATACAAACGACGCAAACTTATAAGGCCTGAGTAGACTTTTCGGGGCCCTATTTTGCTTCCCAGGCACAAGACTAGTGCAAAGTACCGTATTTTTCGCACTATAACGCGCACCTTCAATGAATGGCCCATTTTAAAACTTTGTCCATATACAAGGCACACCGGATTATAAGGCACACCTTCAATGAATGGTCCATTTTAAAACTTTGTCCATATAAAGGATATATACATTTGGCCCACGAGCCGGACTTTGGACACGCCTGCTCTAGTGGCTCAATATTGGTTGATATATAAGGCACACCTGATTATAAGGCGCACTGCCGGCTTTTGAAAAAATTTGAGGTTTTTAGGTGCGCCTTATAGTGTGGAAAATACGGTAGTGTAAATGTGGGCATGAGTGGCATTTTCTTTATTTTGGTACTTTGCTGGACTTTGCGCTGGTAGAATCGGCCGTTTGAAACTTTGTGAAATGGATGGAAGGAAGTAGTTTTATCCCAACCAATTCGTGTGGCGTGCCTCATTTTCATCAAAGTCAGGGTGTGAACTAATTGTATCCCTATAGCATGCACAACAGAAGAGACAACGTTACTCTCAACACAGTATTTAGGAAATGTGGTCCAGCACAAATGTCCACTTCTGCTTCATGGTGCAAGTGGGATTAAATTAAAATAAAATGTAAAGTCAATACTGTTACTCAAAACAATTTTGCAGATTCATGAACAATTGTGAATCTCCCTTAGTCGATTTCAATTCAGGCGATGGCAGATTGGGTTAACAAACAGATGAGGGAGACAAGAAAAACTAGATAAGGAGAGGGTACAAAAGACCTCTCAACTACTTTGACCTAATTATGTTGCTCTGGCAACAGTACAGGAGATCACTCTGGCTGAAGAAAGACAAAAAAAAAATCTGCAAAGATTTCATAAAGGCAACAAAAGGATGTACGACTATGTGTGGCTTTACCATTGCTGGTGACTTCATGTCCACAGTGCAGAACCAGCTCAGAAAAAATAAGCTTAGAGCTTTCTGCAAAGAGGAATGTCAACAGCACTGAAGTTATTTGCAAGGATTGTTCACGAGGCATGAAAAAAGCATCAGCCAGAAGAATCTAAAAAATGAGCCTAGTGTAAGGAAAACAAAAGTGAATATAAATTCCCCTTTTGGGAGAAATGTGTTTTACATCCATTTTTTCACAATTCAAATCAAGTTGAATAAAGTGAGTGTAAATTTAGATTACGCTCCCTAATGGCACATAATAGTGCCTGTAGAAAGCAATGCACTTTTAGCATGTAGCACATTTTCTGACGTAAGCCATTATTCAAATCATACGCTGCAATCAGCACATCTCTCTCACATTAAAGATGTGTTGTGCCAATTTTCCTCACACTGAAACAGTTGCCACATGTCTTGTAACATGTGTCCGAATCAAGGATTGCATCATAATTATAATTTCAAACAGCCCTGTTTAGAGCAGTAATTTTTGGTCAGGGTAACCACTGCTCACCCCCACCACCACCCTTCTATTGTCCAGCGTGAGTTTGGCTTTGCATTACCATGATGGCTCCTGATAAACAGCACAGCAAAATGTGGACTTGTACTTAGAGCAAGAGGGGACTCCTGCAAATCACAGATTAAACAAGATGTTACTGACTGGTCAGGAAAGAACTTTATACAATATTGCTCTGTGGTTCTTTCTCACGTAGGTCAAGTTCACATGGTGGCTACCGTATTTTCCAGACTATAAGTTGCTCCGGAGTACAAGTCGCACCAGCCATAAAATGCATAATAAAGAAGAAAAAGACATGTATAAGGCGCAGTGGAGTATTTCACATTTTTGGGGGAAATTTATTTGATAAAATCCAACACCAAGAACAGATGTCGACTTGAAAGGCAATTTAAAGTAAAAATAGAATAGAGGCAACAACAGGCTGAATAATTGTATGGTATGCTAACATTACATGACACATAAACAATGAGCTGAGAACGTGCCTGGCAAGTTAACATATTAAGACTTACTCAAATAACTATAGCATAAATAACATGCTAACAAGTTTACCAAACCATCCGTGTCACTCCAAATCACTAAATCCAAGGAAATTTTCATCCTCTGTGTCACTTCTAAACAACTCCGCTAACACCGGATGTAGACGATGCGGCTCTTCCCCTTTTATGTCACTTACGTCAGACTCATCGTCAGTTGCAGTTCCAATTATTCTACAAGCCTAGAGCGCCCTCTTTCGGTTTTGTGCGAATATAACGTGTGTAATGATATAATAATGTGTTAATAATTTCACACATAAGTTGCTCCTGAGTATAAGTCGCACCCCTGGCCAAACTATGAAAAAATAAGTGACGCATAGTCCAGAAAATAGGGTATATACTTGTGACTGGTACCATATGGCAATGTGTGTGATAATTATCAGAATCTAAGACTAAGAGCAAAAACTGGGCCTGGGGATGAATTGTTAAAAACTGGGGTATCAATAAACTTCACCATTTAGAGTTCGGTTAATGGTGTTGCTGGAATTAATCAAATCAATGTTCAGTGTATTTAGGCTGTATAAGCTATAGGCTATATGTTTTGCAACTTATACTTCTCTGATCTTGTTTTCAAACTGCAATGAAATGATTTATATTTGTGTAAGATGCATTTTCACAATCGGAGGCGAGCCATCTCACCGTCATGCACGAGAGGCACATCATGGACATTCCTTTAAAGTTTTTATATTCTTCATTTATATTCAGCATCACAAAAAGGAGGCAACTCAAAAACAGACACTTTTCTCCTCTACATGCAAAAACTTAGAGTGAACTTTTCCAAATACTCAACAAAATGATAGCATTCGCTCTGCAATATTGCAGCACTGAAAATAAAGTACTGAAAGGCGATACATGACAACAGAGAGTAAGAAATGTGTTACCAGTAGCAACAGAACAGCAAAGCCTACTTGTGTAACTCAATTACGATACAAGGCGCATGTTGTTTCTAGTCATATGAGAGTTTTCATTATGAGAAATCCCCACTGTGACACAACACAGTGGCAAACAGCAACAGTGTCTCAAGGGATACACTTCAGCACATCAGACTTTTAGGGAATTTAATAGCAGAGAAAATGCAACTGACTTTAGTCTTCCATCACCACTGACACTTTTTAGATGTCTGAAGAGTAAGTACATGGATTTATTGCTCGCTTGTCAGACTGATTGTGTACACATTACAGCAGCTCAGGGACTTGTCATGTTTTTAGACAGGATTGATTTTTATCATGCAGTCCCAGCCAAGCACACAAGCACGTAGACACCAAAGCATACTTTTACCAGCGGATGCTGCTGTCAGGTGCATCAAACAACCCTTTGATTAAGACACTCATTACCCCTCCTCCCTGTCTCACTCAAAGCACATAATCAGTGGCTTACACCAGCGAGAGAGAGAAAAAAAAAAACACATTGTGTGTCAAAAGGCTTATCAGCCTGTGAACAAGAGAAGGCTGACTTTTCGTCAGTGATCAATGTTGAATAATGGGCCTGCAAGAAGATTAAATGAAGTACATCCTTTTTAACTTTTGTTAATCAATGCCGTATATGTTCCTGTTCATTTGACTTTACAAGTAAGGGGGTCTGTGAGTGGATGCTTATTTAATCAATAATATAGTTACTTGCAATGCATTATGCGGGAGTGACGAAAGAAGCAAGATGATTAAAGTGTGTTTGACTAATTTGATTATTTATATAACTGGCAGTAGAAACATAACATATTGTGGTGTCATGAACTGTTTCGCATTTTATTGTTGAATGTTGCTGTAGACAGAGAAGTACTTCGGAGTACTGTAATGTACGAGCCCGTAAACGCTCCACTTGCTCGTGAAGTGACGTCGCAACCACAGTAGCGATTTCCCCTAAGCCTCTGTTAAAAGTGATCAGTAGTACTTGACCACAAAATAATTAGGGTAAATTGCAAATATTGCATATGACACATTGGCAAAAACTCCAACTTCAAATAACAATAACATGTGAGATAACACAATATTGACTTGGCTAAGGTCAACTAAATGAGCTTGCAACATTGAATCACAACCTGTTGCTTCTTGCCAGACCTTGGCATAGCCATAGCAAACACACTACATGTACTATTAACTAGAGATGAAAATGAGTACCTAGTTATTACATATAGAAATAAACTAACCATAAGTTTTAGAATTTGTTTTAAGTCTGAGTCACACACCCTCGACACCACTTCATAATAAACTCACTGATCTGATTTATTCCCCCCATGCCTCTCCAAAAAAATCAGTTTTGTCCACAGTTTAAATAAGGCCCTCCATGGAGACAGATTGCTGTGAGTAGAAAGACATTGTGACCAATATGTCCTGTGAACCTGCCACCCACTGTCACAAGAGGCCCCCTGCTTGCTACTGGGCCCACACACCGCAGCCCAAAATACAGTCGGGTGTCATTTCGAACGGCTTTCTCCACACGCACACACTCTCCAGGGAGAGGAAGTGTTGCCTTGGCAACTCTTATCCCTACCGATGGTGACTAACATACATTTCAATAAAAACAATCAGTTCCACATATTTCCAAACTGACTGAATTTTGTCAGGAAAATGAGACAGCAGAGACGGAAATTGCACATATGAAGAGTGCAATTTAGATTTTTATTTTTCCTTGCATTATTTAATTTTCTGTCAGTTTGACAGACATTGTAATTTCTGTTCACTGAAATACCAAATGAAAAAATAAGATCCTTTCTTAATATTTACAAAGGGTAACAGAAGTGTTTGATTTTTAGCTGAGGAAGGTCTAAACTGACTCAGACAACTGAAGAATTTCAGCTACAGTCAAAGAAGAGGCAGGATTACTTGGAAATGGTCCTGTGTCCATCTAAAGAAAATACCTTCTCTTCTTCACAAATCTGTGTATGATCCTGTCTAAGGAAAACAGGTTAAATATAGATGATTGAGGCCTCACCAAATATATTGTGAAATCTTTACTCCTAAGTAAAAAATACTACCATACACCCTACAAACATTTAGTTTTGTAATTGTCTCAGTTACATCTATTTTGTCCTTTAATCCCTAAAAATTATAAATGTCACAGCATTCTGTTATATGTCATTCATCACAGGATTTATAGGACTAATGGTTGTAACTAGAAATATAAAAGAATCACTTGCAGTATTTGTGTCATGTTCTTTCAGTATGCATCTCTGACGGAACTTCAAGAGAAAAAGCCCCTCCCTGAGTAATCCAGGTATGAACCTTAAAAATCAATCATTCCACCAGCTATTACATTCATGTACAATTAGTCATAAGAAAATCAGAGTCAGAAAACAGGGAAGAAATGTGAATTTAAACATTTCCAGGTAAGATGTACTTAACAGGATCAATTCGTGCAAGAAACATAAAAACAATGACCAACATGGGGAGACAGTGGATGCAGGCCTGTCGGCATTCGCGATTATGGCGCTCTGAGATCTTAAATGGAAAGAGAACACAGGGGAGGAGAAGAAAAAAAAATGTTGCGGCTCTAACTACTCTCCTTGATTTGAGTCTATAAAAAAAGCCTCAGCACAGACAGCATACATAACGGTAATTGCAGTGGTCTGCATGCTTTTTTATCAAATTCAATTTCAGTTCAATTGAATTCACTTTTATTTACAGTATGTAATGTTGCATCAAATAACTACGGAACTATTCTTAGGCTCAGTACAACCTCTCTAGAATCCCTTGCTGCCTTTATCAACAGATCAAGTCAAATCACCCATGAGAAAACAATAGGTGAAAATCTCGAAAGAAAAAACTTCAAGCTAACCCAAACTTCAGTGCAGAGTGGCCATCTGCCACTACTAACTGGGTTGAGATAAATAGGAACTGAGAACAAGCAACATTTCTCATACCGCAATTGACGGAACAAAATTTTCCAACGCATTTCCGAATTCCCGTGAGAGTTTCTCTGAGAGGCAAGAAATCATGTAGAGGGTGGTTTATATCATAGACGGAACATCTTGTAAACCATCTGTTCGACTGCATTCCACAATTGGTGCGTACATATTTATTGTGGTCCCAAAACTCTCACGTTATTCAACTATAATAATGTTACAGAGACAATGTTGAGAATCTTGTTATATTAAATTGTGACAGCCTAAATGTAATATATTAATAGAATGCGTTACTTTTCTAACAGCAGTCGTGACTTTTATTACGCGTTACTCGCAAAACAAGAGTTCATCATATTATCCAGTATTGACAAAACACAAACAGGAAGAAGATTATAGTAGACATCATCTCAAATATCATCTGGCTGGTTATGCTCCTTGACCAGAGTGCTTTTTGGAAAACAACAGGTCAAACAGTAAAACAATTACCCTGGCAACTCATCAACCAGAGGCCAACAGCAATACAATTACCGCCAGGTAGTGACATACAAGTGAGCAGAGTGTTTGGCTCTGCATGTAACAATGCTTGCAGTATAATTGTGCCCTGCCGAGTGCACTCTAATCCTGTGTTTAACAGGTACAGTAGCGGATGGGATGAGAGAGTGGGGGAAAAAAGAGAAAGGTATTGCCAAAGGCCTTGGAATGGAGCCATTTCATCAGGCGGGAGAGAGAGAAACATATTCAAAGGGTGTCAAGAGGAAAGAGATGTCTGCAGTCAAGGCTGGCAATGCAACCACCTGACAACTCATTCCAAAGGAATAGGCAGAGACTAAGAGCCTGATTCTGTCGCAAACTTGATCTTAAGCAGGCCGCACGTGCAGTTTGTTACAGTTAGTTACTCAATTCAGCATTTTTGGATCTTTGCCCATCCATCCATCCATCCATCCATCCATCCAGGGCCGGAGATGGAATCAAACTCGCCGAACCTTGAGGCGGACGTGCTAACCAGTCCTCCACCAGGCTGCCCTTTTTGGATCTTTGTAAAATATCGAACTTATACTAGTAAATCACAAATGTTTGTATGGCGTGCAGTACCAGGACAATTAATTGGTGAAATTGTCACAAGGAATTAGCACTGTTACAAAAAATAAATGGACTATGTAAATCTAACAAGTTGCTACCTTAATTTTGTTAATGTATAATTCACTGCAAGCAAAGCATGATTTACGTTAAGTAGCCACCTATTTACATTGCATAATGCCACATTTTCATTCTCATCTATATTAAATGAACAGCTGGCAAGGCACTTTTATAAAGCTGCATATTCTCCTCATTTACATATACAAAGTGAATGACTTAATGAACATTTAAAACACCTCCAGGACAGCAAGCCCACACATTCCAGAATCACATTTGTATATACTGAATGATTAATGAAGTTTTCTTAATTTGTGATTTGAGTAACTCATTAAATAGATGCACTCTTATTAAGTCATTTGGATTGATGGATATGTTCCAGTAACTGCATTTACGACAACAGCCTGCGGGGAAAGTGGCAAGTTTAAAACTCATATATACGTACATTGGTAAAATGTTCATATTCCATCTAGCTCCTCGGCTGATTTCTATGAAGCCCTTAAAGCGGCATGAAACGAAAAAAATGAAAAAATCAGACCCCCCCCGGGGGTCTGCAGATATTAGTCATATTTCAACAAAACCATATAATTGAATGACTGATAAATTTGATTTAATAATAATAATTATTATTATTATACATCAATAATGTATGCACATGGACTTATCGCAAAGACTCTCTTTAACTTTAACAACCTAGGCTAAACGATCTGACATACACAAGGATTTAGTCTTTCCGTACACTTCCTTGACACCAATTACTACTTTCCCATTAGCCAGGTTAGGTGCAATCTTGTAGCATCGACAGTAGAGACAAAGCATGTAAAAACCAAATAGGTGTTCAGGCATTTCAGGTTCACGTTCCTTCAATGCACCTGTATCCCTGTCTCAGAAACCAAGTAGGTCTGAATAATGTGTCTGATAGCAGATTACAGCATTTAATGTACTGTATTTCTTCTGGTTGCTATTACCAAACTGAAATAAGGATTTCAAGTCGTGAATATGAGGTGCATTTTTGCTGACAGCAATTTTCTGCACAAAATGTTGCTGCATCTTTATATGTTTCACATGCTACATATACGCCTGCTTCCTCTCAGAATCACCCAGCTGCGCGCCTCCCGTGTCCTAGCCTTCCCCGTAATGAGGAGTGATCCATTTCCCTCTCGTGGAGGAAAGACATGTTTATACAGCTCCTGCTCACAGGCAGCAAGAGGAGAAAAACTGATTACAGAGGCACTCTGGTCAAATGTCAACACAACGCTGCACAAGTAGAGACACACATCAAACGCTGCAGTAAGAGTGCGAATAGACGGCTAGTGCTTAGTGAAACAGCTAATAGCAAACAACCTTGGAGTTTACAAATAGAGGAATTTCCTCTGTTGTTGACCTTGCAAAACCCCCAGAGGACCGTGTGTGTCTTACTGTGGTACATACACTGAGCTAAATTAACTTGTACCATGACAAAGCACTGAAAAATGGACCGCAAGAAGTAAAAAAAATGAACCGTGTGTCAAATCTCCATGTGGCTGCCTGATGAAGCCCTAAACAAGAGGGCAGCATGGTTGTTGCAGGGACAGCAATTCATTACAAGAGCCCCCCTATCTGAGAAAATTAAGAGCAGGGGGGCTAACTGTGATTCATCTTGCTGAACAGGCAGAAAACAAGCACAGACAGCAATGTCCAGTCCCTGTGAAGCCTTAACTGTGAGGTCGTGAGGAGGACTGTCTGAAAATTGCAAATTGTCCCTAACAAAACCATAATTATTTTTGATGCGAGAGCTACATCAAACATCCTGGATTGAGAAAGAAAAAAAAAAAAATCATCACAAAGAATCCTCTAAGTTGTCAAAAGGAAATAAATGATGAGGAATTTTTTTTCAATTTTTATTGCCATACTTGTTCAACAGCGGAATCCAGGGCTGTTTTTTTTTTTGCGTGCCTCTCGAAGTAATGAGGTTGATAACATCAGTCAAGTGTGCATTTACTGTGATCAGTACACATTAGTCCCTCGTATTTTCAACCCAAATATAGTGTGGAATATTATAAATACACTTAAAAGCTGATGTGCATCTGCAAGTGCCAGTGTCATTTAGTCGTTAGTGTCGCAATAATTACAATAAACGGGGATGTATGCAGAAATTCAAACATCTAACATGGAAAAAAAACAATAAATAAACACTCTCGGACTTGACTTGTATAAAAGTGGCCTACATTTTAAAAACATCTGGAAAAATCTTAAGTTGAACATTTTATAAATAATAGTTTTCACCAATGGAGCATTACAATAAAGAAAGCAGCGCATAAATGCTAAATTCTGTTAAGTCCAATCACTTCAGGGTGAGAATAATAATAGCAGCTAATCAACACTCCTTGGACCTACATTTTATGCTCGAGGCATACTGGTGATTTAGACCATCTGCTTAACTGGATAAAATGTATGTACTTGATTTAGCTTTTGTTCTGGTTGAGTTACAAACTATATTTTTAACTGTGACACAGAGGCACTAATCCCAATTCACAGCAAAGCAGAAAATAATATTTACAGACAGTGGGCCAGTTAGGCCAGTCAATGAAAAATAATTAACCAAAATAATAATTTTCCCCATTGCATGATTGCAAAGTCTTTCATATATGGAGAAGTAACAACAGGCATTCAGTACAATAGTGATGTTTTTTGGGGGTAGACAGGCTGGGGCTGTTGAACACTAGCTCGCTTGATTTTTATACCAAATCTAACACAAAAGGCTTTGATGGAAGTGGCCAATAATGTTTCAGCATCAGCTACAATGTATAAAGCCTTAGTCACAGCCAAACGTAGCTGTAGCTATTGAGTACAAATGTCCAAACAATGTTGTCCACATTGCACTCATACAGTATTTGGAAATGATACGATTTGAGATAGCAAAGGGATCATTGTTTGGACAGACAAATACTACTTCAGTCAATACAAGCTACATCTAGTGTTTCAAGAAATCCTGCTGACATCCAAAGAGGAAAAGAAAGAGAGGTATGGGGACAAGAGAAGCATGGCAGTGTCAAGGTTTGCAGGAGTCAGCCCAACTATAGCCGGTATGATCGGATGCCAGATCACGGACAAACTAGGCGCAGTGACAGATCTATTTCCCCTGCTGCCTGCAGCCAGCTGTCACTGCAGATAAACACAATGCCTTCTCTCCTCAACAACGGGATGCTGTAATCTGAAATTGACAGCTGAGTCTTCCCCGCAGCTCCGAGGGGAGCACACACAAAAGAATATTTGAGTCAATCGACACAGGAAAAATAAATATTTTGATGACTCATAGAAGGTTAGAAAAAGAGAATCCATCTTGAATGTACAGTAACAAAAATCATAACAAGGCAAGTACCATATTTTCCACACTATAAGGCGCACCTAAAACCCTCCAATTTTCTCTAAAGCCGACAGTGCGCTTTATAATCTGGTGCGCCTTATATATGGACCAATATGGATTTGTGGATAAGAACTAATTTATTAAAGTAATCTTTACGTGTTTATTTTGTGTGTTGTGTGATATTAACATTTGAGCAATGTTGAGTTATTGATATATTGTTATTGTTTTCACTATTTCGAGTGTTACTACATTGTGATTGCACTAACGTTTGCGCAACGTTGAGTTATTTATTCTATGCGCCTTATAATTTGGTGTGCCTTATATACGGACAAAGTTTTAAAATGGGCCATTCATTGAAGGTGTGCTTTATAATCCGGTGCGCCTTATAGTGCGGAAAATACGGTAAACAGAAAACAACAACTTAACTAAGAAAAAAAAATCTGGAAGGATGGATGGAATGATTTTTTTTTATAAAGCGCTATATTGGATAACTCGTTGCTTCCAACTTTGGAGAAGGTCATTTTCTGTTCCATCATGATTGAGTTCCAGTCCAAGATCCATAAAGAAAAGGCTGGATGACTTTGGTGTGGAAGAATTTGAGATCAAACACTAATGACTTCAGATCCAACAAATATTCTTCTGGAACACGGCACACACATTTCCACGGACACGCTCCAATATATTGTACAGAGCACTAAATCAGCACACTGAGTCATAGTTGGAGCGACTGTTTATGTATGCACAGCGAGTGTTGAGCTGCCATGTGTCATAGCCAGCTAAAACAAGCCCAAGTCACAGCTCAATTGGTTTTGTGTCTCTTGACTCAATATATTGTGTTTTTTAAAGCCACGATAAAAACACACAAACAATCTCATTCAATGAGCATAAAATGAGGTGAAGCACACATCTTGACTGGCTCTCCTGGGGACTGCACTGAACCTCATCCATTCTGACGCGACCAGGCGTCCCCTGGAGTCCTTAATAAAAAATCAGTATGTGGACGTTAAAAGGTCCACTCCCTTTCAAACACTATATAAACCTGGAGCAGACAATTCTATCCCAATTTTCAGCCAAGTAGTATCTCTCTGTTTTCCCATTTTGTTTTCCACCAGAGCAATTTAAGCACACCTTCCAAACCCAAAGCCCAGATCGAAGCGAGAGAAGTCAATTCCATTCATGGCAATCTGCTTCTTACATTATTAATATCTATATAACTGACAGTCAAACGACTGGCTCCTGGAGAGTCAAGCCACAAATCAATAAAGTACAGCTGGAAATAAATCCGACTGAGCAACATTGGAAAGACTCCTTTTTCCATATTACACTTTCCATAGCAATATTTTGAGCACAGCCTGGGTGGGTTTTACCACACAAGGAGAAAGAAAGAGCAGGAACAAACAACTTTATTTTAGGTACTGTAGGTAGGTACGTAGATCTTTGGTGACGCATTCTTAATGCTTCCGTTTGACAAAACATAGTGTGGCATTGTCAAATTTCTCACACTCCATCACGTTATCTGATGTCAGGCAGTGGGGACTACTAAGTACCCAAGGCTCAGATCACAGATGGCAGTACCTTGTTTCTCGACCTGCCACATTCTGATTGTGTCCTGGTTGGGTTCACACTAGCTACCGTGGAGGAAAAAAAAAAAAAAAACCTGCATGGCCTTGCTCCAGAGTCAGTGTCAAGACTTATCTTTTGAGTGTAGTTGTTTGCTCATTTTATAGTTTTAAGTCTATTATATATGTTTTAAACCATCTACTTTCTTTGCTTTTTTTTCTAAATACTTTTTTGGCATATTATTGAATTAGCTTTGAATGTTTCCTCAGAGGGTGCGCTCTGGATTGGGAGCTGTAATGGGCCGTGGACATGGTTCTGCCTCAGTGGTCATGAGGGGCTTTGCGTCCGTGTCCTGTGGCTACGGTCTGTGATTTGCTCCTTGTGTAGATGGCTATTTGAGATGGCTTTTCCTCATCCTTTTCTGTGCCACAGGTCATTATGTCATTTTTAACCAGTGTGTGTGCGTGTGTGCGTGCATGTGTTTAGCTTCATTTAGGCATAATTCATTGTCCTGTTATTATATTGAGTGTCATTAGATTGTGTGGGTGTACCTACTCTCTTGGCCAGTATGATTTCATTACTGGGTACCTGTACTTTATGTCTACGCATAATGGTGCTAACAAATGACAATCAAAACAGATAGTCTTGTCCACTTTGGGAGCCCTATAATAATGTCTGCTCTTTTACGAGCTGACTTAGTTTATAAGTTCAGATAGAGTTGACATTAGTGTGGCATTTACCTCAAATCATAACACCGCAACTGTCCTTTAAGCAAACAGTCCTCTATTCTCCAGACTCATTCTCTTTAAATGTTATCTTATTTCTGCTGGGTAAGTGATATATACATCATAGCTTTTTGTCGTTTCCTTCAAAAAACCCCGAATCACTGGAATCTGGTGTGTCTGTGATTGCCGTGACCTGAGTAATGGCCCAACAAAACACACAATAAATCCAGTCAGATGCCAACAAGACTCACTGAGTTTGTGAGAGAGCTATTGCCTTATAGATGGATAGACACAAACTAAAAACTAACACTGAGGAAATAAAACCTTGATTCATCTGCCAGTCACAATCAACAGTTCAAATGAATTGTGGTAAAATGAAGAAACATTTCTAATGATGGCAGCATCCTAAAGTCCTGTAGATGCAATTTCTAGAATAGCAAAGCAGTGGTGAGAGGGGTTGCTAATATGCTACTCCTCCAATGCAGCAGTAAAATAGCAAATACATAAAATTACTGAAACAACTCGACATGATCTGCAGTTCCATACCACTGCAAACTATGAGAACAATAAACAAAAACATGTTCTTCCATTACACTTTTTCTATCTTTACACGTCTTAAAAATTACCTCACCGAGCGTAAAAAGCTTTTTTTGATATTTCTCAAATTTCTGTTTCCATCCAGTTTGTGATTTGCATTTTGCCCATTTCTGAGGGTAACGGAAATTCACCAAGTGGTGGTGTAAAGGAAAGTTACAGGCTAATATGAGCCCAGATCCCTTCATGTGCATTTGTGGAAACGGTGTGGGTGTGTTGGAGCATTCACTTCCCATGCATGGTTAAGATGTTTGGTATTTTCTACCCTCTTTCAAAACATCAAGTCTCAACAGAATTGCTTGTCTAATGTGCCAGAATCATCAACCCATAAATGGGACAAATACTATGTGGCATCCTAAACTTATGAACCAGCAAAATGTCATGTATTTTTAACATTCAAACAAAATGATGAAATTACTGTAAGGCGTCATTACTGTAAGGCAGGGGTGTCAAACTCATTTTTTTCGCGGGCCGCATTGTAGTCATAGCTTCTTTCGGAGGGCCATTATGACTGTCAACCCAAATAAATGTATGAGCACCTCATACTATATACAGTAAAAGCTACAAAACAAACTGGCAAATAACTCGTTTTCAAATCAGACGAGTAAAAACTGGTCAAATATTAAAAATATATATATACTATATTATGAATACAATTTGCAATTCTAGTAATGACACACGAATTTGATGCACAATTTGTCTTCGCGGGCCACATAAAATGATGTGGAGGGCCGTATCTGGCCCCCGGGCCTTGAGTTTGACACCTGTGCTGTACGGCGCCACAGTTCAAGTCAGGACTTCCCATTTGATACATGCGCCCAGTAATAATACGTAATGTTTTGACAGATGTGGATGATTGTTATGTGTAACAACGTTAAAGTTAAGAGTGCATTTCAAAAACCACACTCCATTACATCAGTTTTATCCTGAACCCTGATGAAAATGACAACTCAATGGACCAATTCCCAAACTCCATTATATGTATCGGTTTACAAATGTCATGTCTATAAGGACTACTGTCACTAGCTAGAATGCAAGAAATAATACACACCTTTGAGATGATGGTGTGGATTGTTACCAGATATGTTCCCGTCTTTAAAACACATTTCTTCCACAGGCTGGTTAAAGGCAACATGATATTGTGTTAATCTATCACCCTGACTTTGTTCAAACGGCCATTGTCTTAGAAAAATAAATATTACACGTGTGCACATGTGCAGAATCATGTAACTGTTCATGTGTGCGTTGTGTGCATGCCAGTATTCTTTGAGCCTTTTCCTTGATTGTGTCAATCTTTGCAATTTTGAGGGGCAGGTTTCAAGATGACAATATATTGCAGGCAAGTGTCTGTCAGTAGCCGTTTTGTTTTGCTTATTGTTCCTTTTATTTTTCTGCCAAGCTGCCAGTCAGAAGAGAGACGGCATCTATCTCGGGTGAGGGACATCCCACAGAGAGAACTGAGAAGCCCATCTATCTCTGTGGGTATGTGTGATTGCTGGTGGACTGATAAAATGCCCCTGCGGCAGCATTCTATGCTCAGGCAGGCAGCGATCTTACATCGCACTGATGGTTACTGTCTGAAAGCTTTATCTAGGACAAAAGTGGCCTTGTTAAAGCTCAGCACCGGCGCTTAAACCAGCCGTGAAGAAACAGAAAGAGATTATTTATAGAGTATGTCTCTGGGTGAATTTAATTATCTTGTTGGAATGACTGGTAAGTAGCACTTATCTTTTCTGTGATCTTCCCAACCTTTGCAATCCACCATCAGAAATACAGGCACATTAAGGTTGGGGGCCTTTTCACTCAACAAGAACGACTTCAGGGGCCACCATTGGGCATAAGAGTAATATTAACGAAGGGCTTGGCGATTTGTCCACACTGCTAGATCGACCCTTGCACAACCAGTTCACAAATTGGCCATGCAGCCAACCTCTCCGATCAACATCCTCACAATAATCGATCAGTGTAAATAGGATACTTTAACCCATTTAAGATAAGGGCGCATTACCACGTTTCAACCACTAGAGCCGGAAGGGCTGTTGCGCAGTTGATGCGTCTTCTTTAGGTTTTGTCATTGGTATGTGGAATTACCAGGATTTTTTTTTCAAGCATGACAGACGTGAGAATTTCAAAATAAGTGATGCATTATTGACAATTTGCTCGGAGACTTTGAAACATTCGATAGGGATTTGTGGCTAAAAAAACTGCCTGTGTCAAACGAGGAAGAAGAAGAACATTTTATGTTAAGGCTTCGACTCAGAATGGCGGTCTAATTCTAATCTTCAGGGCTGTTTCAAACACCAGTCCCAAGGGGATACAAGTACCCACAGATGCAACACCATTGCAAATATTGTATTGCAATGTTTTTATTGTTGTTTTGTTTACCAAAGAACTCTGGGCACACCGCATTACTAAAATGAATATTTATAGTCACTCCCAAAAACGTTTGGTTTTTGGTGGTGACACTAAAGTCGCCCCTACGTTTTAACCTCAATAATAAACACAACATTACATTGATACCCCTTTTAGCTTTCGATTGACACATTATTACATTATTGGATGTTGTGGCTGAAATCGACATAGTTTTATTAGAATTATCATGTTGAATAAACTAAACATGAAGACAGTAAGCAGAAGCCTTTGATTTTTCAGCCTGCAGCCCTTGCTGGAAAACTTTGGACACCCCTCGTGACACAAATGATGACATCACGCATATACGTAGGCTACTGCAAGGGATCTTGACAACAAAGTGCTATCATTGAAACTAGCCATATTGCATCAGCAATGCAGGCTTAATCCCTGTTTTTACCGCTGATTACATCACTGCAGTTGGAGAGATTACAATGTTGTTTATGTTCCCATCATTGCACTACAAATGAGAGACTCTCAGCGCTTCCAGCTGTGTATCCAATAACGCAGTCTGTTGCTCTTCTCATTCAGCCAACTGCTTATATGTTTCAACAGCTAACAGCACACTTTATATCAGGTACTTAATTGCAGTAGTGGGGGCCATATGTGGACTGATGGGAGAAACATTTTACATTGGGGTGACAAGCTTGCACAGCAGCCGCCAGTTAATCGTTTTCTCTTTTAAGATAGAGGTGATTCTTTGTAGTGACCTAATCAGTGCTTCACCCTGACAGCATACAATAAATACACCGGACAGTCGATATACTTTAAATGAACAAAAGCATAGCACAATGGGACTTAAGTAACTACTCAAGACTGCATGAGCTGAAAACAGAAATTGTAGCGAAAAGGGATTGAGAAGAGAACTGTTCTTCATAGCAATAAAAGCACAATTTTACTGAGATCACACAAACCTATTGAGATTATGCATTTTACAGCAACATTAATTGTAGACTACACATAATGAGTATGTCTTAACCTATTTAAAATGAGAAAAATAATTCAATCGACTAAAGATAAAGTTAAACATTATTTGATTAATTGAAGATATAAATTCAGTGAAACAACTATCAAGGAAGCATATCCATTCAAAGAATTTGGTCATTTTCATGTCATGTACATTATTTTTGTGTACACATCATTATATAGTGAAATGTGGGACGTTGCCATGCTTCTACAGCAGTGCACCATAAATGCTTATTTCTAACCCTTAACCCTAACCCTACCCCGAGCAGTGTCACTGATACGCATATATCTGTGCATTAACCTCATTTGTTGTTCATACAATCTCATCGCAAAAAAAACCCTCACGAATAAATACTCTCTTGGAGTTAATGCCTTAGGACAGTATTTAGGACTACCTAATCTTTTTTAGCTGGCTCATTATTGCCATGTTATAGTCATTGTTTTATTTGCCTGATTGTGACTTGAGTGTGATGCTGACAGTCGGACGTATAGACTACCATGTGCGTCGGATGGAATGTCACACTCGATGTCCTGTTGCGGTATGTTAACATATTGTACCATCAACTATGGATTATGTGTCAAGGATTGTGAGATATACTTATTTTTAGACCCATCCCCACAGTTTTTCTTTTCTTACACTCTGGACTGTACCACCTTTTAGAGCTACATACTCAAACAAATAGCGGTGTGGTGTACTGTACATATCGGGCATACTACATTCTCTGAGGCACACTAAGGAATATCAAAACAAGACTGACCAACTTGGATGACATGATTAAGCTGGAGTGATGGACCAAGAGCATTCTTTTGATCGTACCATAAATCTTGGAGGAACTTGAGCTGTTTGTGTACAATGCACATCGTTTATCTTAATGTTTCAACAAGGTTTATTTCCCTTTCTAAAAAGAGACCTCAGTCAGGAACGTACAATGGTTACCAAATGTTATTTCTCCCCAAACAAGGTTCTTCTGTCAAAGGAATCTTCTATTGCACATAGCAGTTACACCTTTGTCACTTTACTACACCACCAATGAGTGAGAAAGCGGAAGGTCTTCTTCTGCTAAAACTCATGCAATATCATGACTAGGTCTTGCTTAAGCTGGCAAGAGACTGCAATATTTATTACAGGAGGGAGCCAGAGTGGTTCAGTGCCAGAAAGACTGTAACTCCCAAGCATGAGAACATACTGGAGGAGAGAACATGGATAATGCAGGAGAAATCAATTCCAGCTGCTACATGTTCCCTGTCAACCTTTTAACTATTTGGAGGCAGTAATAAAAGATACAGAACAGTAAATTTGAAAAAGATACCTCTATTTAATAATCAATAATCACTGCAGCTCTTGTTGCTTTTTTACTATAGAGACAAAAAGGAGTCAGTACCCAAATACCAGACATTGTCTAGCATTTCCTGTTTTTGTTGTAGACAGGACAACGGGGTGATGATGGAAAAATGCGCTTTGCAGAACATACTGAAGCCTCTTTAACACACTGTCTTTATCATTCCCCGTTCAAATGTCTAACACTTACCACATGTACCCTTGTGTCTAACAAACTGCTGAAAGCTTCTCTCCATTCCGCCCACAGCTAATTCAATCTGGTCCTAATCTGTGCAGAGTGAAGCTTCTGTCATAGCAGCAAGCCACGATGTATAAACAAACACGCATCATGTTGCGCTTCCAAATGTCATTTTGCATTGGTTCCATGCTCATTCCTCTCATTTAGGCATTTTGATGGCTTGCAGCTCGGAAGAGTACAACTCAAAACCAAGAGCCAACAATCAGAACAGAGGAAATGATGGGTGTATTATTGGTCACTTCCAGAATCATTCACTGGAGTACAGAAGCATGTAGCTGTGAGCCAAAGGAAAAGGCACCAACTGTGAGAAGGATATTGTGTGCTACAAAACTAAAAAGTCTGCTGCAGAGAAATGGAATAGTTACACATACATACGTATATGGCTAAAAAGTGCACATTAGGAAACAAATGAATAAAACATACACCCATACCATCCAGATCTTTCTAGCTGGTTTCAATTATATCATCAGTACATCAAATTATACATTTCTCACGTGATAGATTTATTATAATAAACTGACTTGAACCCAACCATCTAATCCACATCCGCCGCCTTCATTTCCACAAGCCATTCCAAAATCATATCCTATTCACGCTCAAGCTCATAACAGCCCAGCTAATGCATCTTTGCTAAAGGAGATGAAAGCCCTCCAGATGTAGGCAGTCAAGGATGAAATTTAATGTGGTGTTTTTAAAGATATAGTGAACAGTGAGGAAACCATCTCGGACTACACATCAAACCGATATGAAGCAGAGCGTCAAGTCGATTGCGTCTAACTTTTACACTATAACATGATTAAAACGGGTTTGTTTTTAAAATTTTTTACAGTGATGCCCTTGCGCCTAAGAGAGGTTTTCATAAGTTTCCTAAGGTATCAAATAAATGAGTGGCACTAAACAACAGATTTTCCCCCCATTTTTAACAACAATAAAATTACCCCTCAAACTTGTTGAACCACCTATTTTAGCGCTTGCAGAGCTGTATGGTGGCAGTAAACTGTCAATCCTGATTGTTATCATCTGAAACGAAACTGAACACAAGATTTTATCGTAACACAATGTTAGTGTATTTCTTACGACTGTGTGAGAGGGTCATGTATTACTCACCTTCGATAAAATTTTAAAGTATTGTTGGCTTTTGTATGTCTGAGAACTAAACACAAAGAAATGATATTAATTTCCAACCGCTGTCAAAACTGAGGCTTTGCTGTGCAACAACAGTGATGGCATTTGCTGTCTGTTGTTGACATTTTTGAGCCAGCAGCTGCAGGATCTTTCTCCATCCATACTTGCATGATGCAATTAAGAAAACACAATAGCCTGCAATGCAGGAGAAAAAAAAAGTAGTAGCTAAAATGTAAATAAAAACTTTTAAATTATTGTACTGAATAAAATATTGGGAAAATTCTCAAAAAAAATCTCTCCATGTGTTGACTACCCACAACAACCTTTTTTCAGCCAACATTTGTCAGTCCAATATACAGCTCTGACACCTCATTAATAAAGATGGTGGATGCCTGAAAGCTGTGTATGTTCTACACAAACATGGTGAATAATTTACAAAAAACACTCTTGGGGGAAACTCTGAGTTGTTGTATGCAGATTTTAAAATAAATGTGAGATAGCAATTCAAATTGTAGTGTAGATGACACATAAATTATGAACCCTGATAGCTATCGTAGGAGAGCCAAGTATGTAGAGTAGTCTGCAGAGCTTCCTGAACCATGACCATTCCATTCTCAATGTTTAAAGCTAATCCAACTTGTGTCCTGCGGTCTGGCATGAATGTAGTATTGCCTTTTGGCTGTCTTGGATGCTTGTCCAGAGATTAGGTTCCCTCTGAACATAGAATAGTGAGTAGAGTCAATTGCACACGCAAGCTTAGTGTAAAAATGTAGAGCGACCGAACCATGTTGCAAATAGCGATTATCCATTACTTGAAGACATGATGGACTGACTTAATATATTTATTGCGTTAAAGGAGCTTTGAAGAAGAGTTGCACACCTGTCTGCCAAAGGTTTATGGACTCTATTTTGTGTTTGGTGAAATTCATCAGAGATCTGTGAGGTTGACACTTGGAGGCCGCCTTCCACATGGATTTTACGTGTCTTGTGTGAGCTACACTCCCACCCTCCACAGCTTTGCCACAGCCAGTGGGATGATTTTAAAAGGGTATAAAAAAATGAAAGTAATATTAACACATTCAAGGAATTTCTTCTTGCAATGATTTAGAGGAAATTTTCTCGAGGTGATATCTGCAAGTGTTTCGAAATGCACGCTGTCGGCATTTGTATGAATGAAATATTATGCTATCCAGCACATACCTGTGTGTTTTCTGTCTCTCTCACACACTCCTTGTAGCTCACGCTCATCCTTTTCACGCTCAGAATCTCTGTTTCTCTTTTCTATTCTGTCCTGTCTAAAAAAAAAAAAAAAAAAAAAAAACTGAAACAACAAAAAACAGTGTCTTCCAAGTCCTCTGGCTGTCTCTCTGTGGTGCTCTCAACTTTCATTTCTTCATCTTTTTGGCTCTGTCTCAATGTCTGCCTCATTGTTATTCATCTTTACTGTGCAGAACTAGGACATAACATCCTTTTTTTCTTTCCATTTTAAACAATTGAGAAAAAGCAATGGAGAGGAATACACAATATTTCAACAACCAAGTCTATATATAATATTTAATGCTCTACTGTTGAAGGCTTCCCTGGTTTTGCATTGGTTTACGGTTTTCTAACGTTAGCTGTAAACTAAGACGAGATTTGTGTCAAAATTATTCACGCAAATACATTTGCAATTTTCCCATGATTTTCAAATCCCCAAATATTTTTCATGTTTTTTCAGATCCACAAATAGCCTGATTTTCATGTGTTTTGATTGTTAAGTGCACATCTATCATTTCCAAATATTCAATTCTGCAGGTGAATTGTCGAATGTGTATTTGCCATGCGCATTTATTTCTGGCTCAATTGTCATGCCATTTCAAGATTTCCACTCGCACAACGATATCAGGTATTTTTTGTTTTGAAAAGTCATCCCTCCTCTATCTGTGACGAAGCAGTGTTGCTGTCTCTAGTGAATGGGGACAAGCAATCATCCTACACTTGTCTTTTAAAAATTGGAAATTGAAAAACAAGCCTTTGTATGACGTTGCTAAAGTTCTTTTTCTTACAGCTCCTTTCATTTTCCCCAATTGCAGTAGGCAAGTTGCTTGCATGATTTGTTTGACAATAACAAAACAGCCATACAATCATCCATCTAATATTTGAAATGGCGTTACATGTTTCCAATGTTAAATATTCAACTTCTTTCATAAGCACACATAAAGTCAATTGTCCATGGAAGAGGGCACCATATAAAATCTCACTTAGGACTTGAAAGGTCTGACCAGGGCCTACAAATAAGCATCTGGTGGGCCACCAGATGCATCCCAGGGCCACCAATTGAGTATGACTGGCAGGGTGGAAAGGTTGAGGACGAGCATCATTGAGACAGTGACCTACATGATCCAGAACCAGCTCCCTGGGGAACACTGTGTCATCATACCCTAGACAATGCATGAGTGATCACAGTAATTAAATGAAGGCAATTGGTCAAAGGTCACTGAACACATCGTGCACACAAGGCTTTGCCATGGTAAATATATTTAATAGCTCTCAATTTGTCGATGACTGTGTTGTGATTGTAGCCCTGGAAAGAGGCATTCATTTTTGCATGGTAGATGCATTTGTTTCTTAGTAAAACAATGTTAACATAATAGGCATGTATTTAAAGACTACAAGGGAGAGGAGCAAATTTAGGGTTCATTAATTTTGTCAAGTAGAGATTGGTTGCGCAATCACCGCAGGAAAAGACAGTATGCATCACGCCAAAACAATTCTCTAAATGACAAATTACTAAAGGCGGATATGTAGGAGGTTAAATAAGCAAAGGCTTATTTTTGGTATGTAGCAGGCAGACCATTTCCCTGTAAAGTAGACGAGCAGTGTTAAAGCTAGTCTTGCTCACAAATGGAGCAGTGCTTTGAGCTTCCTGGCTTGAAAAAAAGACTTTGAAGTTTGAGAACAAATCAACCCGTGTTCTCCAACAAAAGGCAATTGTGGAAGCCATAAACACTTGCAGATATCACCTACAGAAAATACTAGATCTAGATTCTGTTTAGTACCCTACTGGATCAATATACTGTGGAAAATTCAAATTCAGGATGGCGTCTTACCCTTGAATAACAGCTGTTAAATAAAACTTCATTGACTTGCCAAAACAGCAGCAAACATAATGTGACTCCAAATTTGGGGCTCTTAAAAGGCGTTGGCATAATACAGAAATCCCGCCATTGACTTTTATACTAGACAGCATGGGGTTTAGGACAATAAAGCGCAGTGTATTCCATTTAAACAGCAAACACAACTGCTGGCCCCTCGGTCCTAAATTGTCAGGCCGAGAAAACAAAACAACGCTTTCAGAGGGAAACTATAAAATTGATTATTGCTCTCTCTTTCAAGTGCTGCTGCAGCTTTGTGACTTGCACATGACTTGGCAGGAAGAGAACAGCTGGCCCTCTATTCTGTCATTGGTGTCCCACAAAAGAGGAAAGCTGAAGCGATGCTTGCTGGCCGGACTTTATTCAAACACAAGCACTGCAGCAATTGGACAATCTTAGCACAACCTTCACAAATTTCTGCAGTTAGGCCAAGACCAATACAGAGTGAAAAACCACCATCTTACTTCAGTGAATTTCTACAGGAAATTCAAAAAGCCAATGAATGGTTTCAGCTTTTAGGTGTTAGAGGAAGTGACAATATCCTCAAAATAAAGGTTTTATTCTTCCTTTGACCACAAATGTTAGAGGAAAAAGCTTGGATGACTCAGTTTCTCAGTGTGAGGCACAACCCACTGACATTGAACTAATAATACTTTCTTCACAAATGAAGCCCAATTAAAAAGAAAACAATCAGACGCCTTTCAGTGTTGAACAAGATGATTAACCATCAACTTGTTCACATTTGAAATTGATATTCATGCGCTCTATTAATAATTGCAGTTGTTGAGCAGCATGTTGCTGCTTCGCAATAGGAGTCTGACAATGAGTTTGAAGCTGGTCCTCTTAATTATTCTCCAAATGCTTCCTGCGTTGAGCAGATGTTGGGCTGCAGGGCAAGCAACCGAGCAGCAGGGCTCCCTGAAACCATTCACAGATCACAACTTGGCTTTGACTGACCTGTTTCTCTATCAGGGTGGTCCGCTCTGATTTAAAGATTAATCTTATTCATGCATAATGTATTTGACAACAACAAAAAACATTATTTACACTGATTTATTGCAACCATTAAATGTGTACGTAGTTAGAAATTGTAATTCAATACACCCTATTGATTCTTAGTGAATAATAAAAAAGCCCTAACTCTCAGAATGGTAAAATGACTAATTTGGGTTTGCCAATTATGGATTTGACCCGAGCACACAACCATTTTCTACCCAATCAATAGAATCATGAGTTTCGTGTTCTGCTTCCACTACTTGTTTCAGCTACCACAGCATAGATTTGTAATATTGCTGAGCTAATGTTGCAAAAATTGTAGTGGCACATAATTCACCATTCCACAAAGAGTTCAAAGTAGAGGGTCTTATTCAAATACTTGTTTGTGCATTACCAACACACAAAATCAAGCAAGCTTGATTCATTGAGCTTTTGAATATGTTTCTTAGTCATGAGTATCAGATGAGACAAATTGCATCCAGCATTTTAAAATGCGGCTTTGACTGAGCTGCTGCAAACTCACAATGACAAATTGAGGGATGTGTTACACTAAACCTGCTGTGAATACATGACACAGTTGACGCTAGCCACTGAAAAGCACCTCAAAAGCCACTGGTTTGGATAAATCTGCAAGCAAACATCATCTCAAGTGCATAACTTCAAATGTAGCAGGAAATGGAGCCAAGGACTAAAAAAAGCATGCTACTCAGTCTCAAGTGAATACACAAACTAGACAGCATGTAGAATCTGTCTGAGGGAGCACTTTTGGGGAGCACAAAGCAGGTAATTTTAGTTAAAAAAAAAAAAAAACCACACGTGGTGACTAAAATCTGCAGATGATGAGACGTGGAGACAAAGGTGACACTTGTATTTGACGTCTGTTTTGACTTGTACTGTATTTGTGGTGGGGTGAGTAGGCATTGTCAGCACATTCGGGCGGAAGTCAGTCAGACAAGTAACCATCATTCTTCACAACATCAGAGAATTTTGGGAGAACTACAGTGGCACAGTGATTTCACAAACTTAATGGGTGTTTGGGTTGTCTGTTTGACCCTAATGTCCGCTCGAATTTTTTTTGTGGCCTAAAACCATCCAATACAGTACAAAATTATTGTATATACGTATTTTTTAAAAGTCAGCAACTGTTTGAAAAATGTTAAAGTTTACCCAAACTTACCTTGCTGGTGCCTGTGAGGGGATAATGGAGTGCAGACGGTCATTTTCCAAGAGGAAGCACATGTTTTTACATTGTAGAAAAAAAAGAAAAGACTGTATTTCTATTATTGTTTGAGAAAAATGTTTTATAGCTTGTTTAGAAACAGGAAAAATAAAGAAAATCTTGGGACGATTCTGTTTCCAGTATATATGTGCATGTACTGTGAATAATTACTACCCACATCATACACACCATTAGTAATTACACTTGCATGTGATTTCCTGACAGAATCACTGCTGCGGATAAAAGTGCAGTGCTGCATTGCGTTGTAACACAACACTATAGTGTTCACCCCGAGCTGACTGGCCTCCACAGGAAATCACCTGCCCCCAACCCCACACCGCACCACTCACATGAGCTGCTCAGTATCACAGTTGACGTATCCTGGGCTTTCTCTCCATAGCACCAAGCAGTGCTCTGCAAAACTCAAAAAGGAACATATAGTATGTAACCTGTAGTAGGGTTGGGCAATATATTGTTATGTTAAAAATTGAGAATTGAACTTAATACTCAAAATCGGGATATTAGTCACGTGAACTTTCTATGCTGGTGTTACATGTAAAGCTAAACCCAACCAACTTATGCCCTTTTAGGTTTGGTATTGATGGACAGCTAAAGCCATCCATCCATCCATCCATCCATCCATCCATCCATCCATCCATCCATCCATCCATCCATCCATCCATCCATCCATCCATCCATCCATCCATCCATCCATCCATCCATCCATCCATCCATCCATCCGAACCGCTTTTGCTAAAGCCAGCCAATGACAATTATCTCTCAGAGAGGAAGTCAGCGATGGACACATGCAGCCGCAGCTGAAGACCATACACACAAGAAATCCACTTGTGATTCAGGGAGTGGCTGCGAGACAGCTGTTTACATTCAAGCCATAAAGTAAAGTACATAGTACGCTGCTCATGTATTGTGTTTTACAACAGAAGGTGACTATATTTATAATTTTACATGTAGTAGTGGATAAACTGCAAAGATTGTGGCCAGCAAAAATATACGAGCTATGCCTGTTCATTCAAGCAAGTCTTGCCTTCCACAATTTCTACATGATTATTGTTCACATCCTCTTTCTGTAGCAATGTGCGTCTTTCTATATATCTCCTTGTTAATTTGAATATAGGTCCCCATGCAATGCAATGCAATATTTTATGAAAGTCTCAAACACACAATCCAAATTGGCACATTGACATAGGTGGGAGGTTCAGACATATGGAAGTATAATTACATTAAACAGCTTAAAAAAATAGAAAAATAATGGATTGGAACGACATAATACATGAAGACTGAATTAAACAAAATAAAGCTAAGATTGAGTTTCAGCAAAATACGCTATTTTAGCACTTTTACCCCTCCAACCACGATTGTGTCAGCTTGTGTGAGTCAGTCACATTATTTATAAAGAGGGTAGATAAACTGTTGACCTTGCTTCATTTCTCCATAGCACCAGCTGACTCTGACACTGACAAGGACGCTCAAGGATAGAATACAAGATGGTACCAAGAGAAAAGGAGGGAGGGACCATGTGAGTGAGTGAGTGAGTGAGTGAGTGAGTGAGTGAGTGAGTGAGTGAGTGAGTGAGTGAGTGAGTGAGTGAGTGAGTGAGTGAGTGAGTGAGTGAGTGAGTGAGTGAGTGAGTGAGTGAGTGTGTGTGTGTGTGTGTGTGTGTGTGTGTGTGTGTGTGTGTGTGTGTGTGTGTGTGTGTGTGTGCGTGTGTTTGTGTGTGGGATGTTCTATACCACTTTTTTTCAGACAAATACCAGTATGATTACTCAATTCTTGAGTACTACCCAATACCTATCGATACCAAGTAACCGATACCACTCGAAGATTCGAGTCATAAAATTTCTATTAAACCACTGACAGACAATTCTAAAGAAAGTATTTTATTTCTTTATAACAAAAAGCAGGGGAGTCACTTTGGAATATAAATTAATAAAACACAATTAACGCACCCTGATCTTGGATTAGTTTGTAATAAATTAACAAAAGTGCAAAATGAAGCTGACTACTCCCTGAGTTTTAGGTTTTCTTCATAATAAATTGGACTGTAAATAATACAGCTTTATCTGTTTAGATATAAAATATAATTTATCACAATGTATGTCTTTCATAGCAGCTAAGATACAAACAATGACCAAAAAGTAGGGAACACATGAATGTAGCACTCTTTGTGAGTAAGTGAACACACTGTCTCATTGATAGTCATTGTTTTCCAAAGTAAAAACGGATGTTTGCAAATGTTTTGTTTTGATTAAACACAATGGAGAAATCAGTCTGCTTTCATGAAGGACAAGACAAATCTGGGAGTTATTACTTTTCAGAGTGCAAAATCTGAAAATTTGGACAATCTTTAAACAAACGCTTTAAACGGTGACACGATTATTATTAAAACACGAGGTGATTAATTTCATAATTGACTTGTCTATTCAGCAGTTTCAATTTTGACATCTCTACTGAAGTGTTAACAAATATATCCACCTTCACACAACACATACAGAAACGTGACAAACTCTAAAATACCCTTCAAGTTGTGAAACATGAGCCAATTCTCACAATTATACATTTTCAACCAAAAGCGTGGCAGAAGTTTATGAAGTGTGAGCATGATCAGAGAGAGAGAGAGAGAGAGAGAGAGAGAGAGAGAGAGAGAGAGAGAGAGAGAGAGAGAGAGAGAGAGAGAGAGAGAGAGAGAGAGAGAGAGAGAGAGAGAGAGAGAGAGAGAGAGAGAGAGAGAGAGAGAGAGCAATTACGTTGATTCTAATATTAACAAGTTCAAATGACAAATTTACTCATGCTCTAACTAATGAAGACATACGCACCAATAGAAAAAATGAGCTCATTTTGTGCAACTTTGTACCTGTTACTTATTTCAGCTGTGTGTACAGCTTGGTTGCGATAAAGCAAATGTCCCTTCAGGGATGATAAGGATTTACTGCAAGCTGTTCTGCACTATCAGCACTGCACTCTATCTTTCACATATCTGAGAAAGGCAATCACGGTAGCACAAAGCAATATAAGACCAGTTACACTTCTATTACCGGTCTCTTTTGTTTTATTTATTTATTTAGATTTTACTAGACCTCCCCTGACATTTGCATTCTTTGGAGAATGATGCAGTTTACTCTTCAAACTGTGCATTTACCTTCATGTTAAATAAACACTCGTCTTGTTCCTGTCAACAACATTATCCTCTTTCCTGCAGCAGTGATGACCCAGTTTCACCACAAGGATCATTAAAAATGCATTTCGTCTAATGGACTTTTATTTTCATTTAATTCCCTGTGCGTCACAATGTGACTATATAATATGACAGCCAATTGTTGGCATACTGTTTGACAACATGTTGTAATTATGTTGAATAGATAAGTGGTCACTCCACCTTGTCGTAATTTGCATGTTCTATCTGGGCGTTCTTCTTAATATTGAATTTCTTGAAAACAATCATAATCTCTCAGCAAATTAGGCAGCAAACACAGTTGTTTCTTCTTTCAGTAAAATATTTCTGCAAATTTCCACTTGTCTTGAAAGCATCCATGTGTCAACTTCCCTTTCCTTTGCTACAGTCTCCATTTTCAAACTAGGCTGAAAAAGGCAACCCAAGGACATACATACACTGAAGTGTGCGTTCAGAAAATCACTCTCACGCCTCACCTGACTGAGTAGCGTATTCGGAGAGGCAGAGCATTTTTAGCATGTATTTCCGAAAGTATGCGAAAACACAGACACAGGTCTCCTACCACCTTCCGGTGAAAATTAGAATAGCTTTTTTATACATGTGTATTTTAAACTGTGGTCAACAAAGACGACAAGCTACCCTATGGATTTTATACCAGAGGCTGCAGGTCGGTGGAAATTTGAACATGGGCCGTAATTGGCCCCCAGGCCCAACTTTGGACACGGAGGCTTGGTAAAAATTCCCCAATCCCAACCACAATGGACAAAATTGATAACAGGTGAACTATCACCTAGTGTCTATTTATTAGAAGTACTAGTGCCCGACTGGTTTGGATTTTTTTGAGGCCGATGTTGATTCTGACGTTCGGCAAAAAGAAGTTACGATAACCAACTAATCAGTGTTTTACCAGAATCTTGTTATGAGTATGAAATATTTAAGCAGATGAAAGAAGTCCAATCTTTTGGCAAAGGGGAACATGCATAAATCATGCTAACTGACATGAACCCCAGATTGGAAAGAATAATTGTCCAGAATTGGCCAAAGTTTGGTAATGGATAATGTAATTAATAACATTATTCATGTGCCACTTCATTTCACTTTCATAATTACTGTCAGTAGATCTGCATAAACTTGCTCACCCCACTTCTTGTGGTGATATTTAGATAGAGGAGTTATCTCCCTTGATGACAGTTTTCCCTGACTTGCATTCTAATTAGTAGCTGACTAACGGCAACACAACAAGATGTTTTGGAAGGACACTGGGGGATGTTTTTCTTTTCCTCTGGAGCAGAGGGTGACCTGATGGAGTGCGTGCACTAAATGCAGATTCACATGCACATTCAGCCTCAGGTTAAAGTCACTCGTTTCCATTTCACGCAAAATGCATGTACAAACAAGAGAACTAGCCACTCTTGCTGCTCATCATGCAACGGCACAATGTTCATTACATATGAAGATGATGGACTCCATAATGTGGCATTACCCTACTGCCCACACTCGGTGATTGTTTACTGTATTTAATGGTGTGTGCACTTCTGATGTACCACAATGACATCATAATTAATAGTCTATGTCTGTGTTATTCTAGTGATTTATTACAATTGAATGCAGCATCGGCATATTTGGATGACATTGGGCTCACATTGATGATGTGCATTCGATATGTCTGTTTACACTGGAGATGTCTAACAAGATATCCAATGCATATCAGATTTGTCACAGATTTGAAAGAGGCTGGAATTCAATCAAAGTGTATCTGCATTACACAAATGCTATATAGTTTTTTTTTTTTTTTTTTTTTTACTTGTGTGGTTGGTTGGTTCTTTTTTGACACAGTGCCATGAGACCTATCTGACCCATTCTGCTACTTGGGAGCATAAAATCGGAATTGTGTCAACTGAACCAGAGTGTAAATTCAGCAATTAAGTGTGCTGCTTTACCAATTCACGGTGCATGTGTGATTAATTGTGGTCATAATTGGCACTGTTCTGATCTCACTGCCAAATTTATCATCATATTATTGAATTAAGCTTCCAGTCTAAATTAATTTGCATCATTGTTCAACTTACGAGCAGCAATGTGCATGTTACTATTTCTTGTGAGGTATTTGAAAGTTTGTATATATACTTGCATTTACAATCAGAAAAGATATCCGAGGTGTCAAACTCAAGGCCCGGGGGGCCAGATCTGTCCCACCACATCATTTTCTAGACAGTAGAACATCGAATGTCAATGCTAATTCGTGCAATTTTCTCCATTGGAAATAACTGAAAACGAAATACTGTTCTCAGCCACCAAGTTTATACCCTAATGTTGTCTTTTTTATTACACGATTGCGGAGCGAAAATGCGCATTTTATATATGCAATATAAATGAAATAAGAAACACATCAGTAAAACAGTAAATTTGACATCTACATATCTTGATTTACATTTCTTGATCTACTTTGATACGGCGATGAATTTATAAATGTGAAGGGGGGGGGTCTCCTCAAATAAGAAAAATCTGGTGGCTGCATTTTGTCTGTGCTTTCCTTTCTTTGTTTCTTCCACTGGGACCTGGCTGGTAACCCCTCATAACCCCCTTAGCAACACTAGCGGTTTTTATTCCTCAAAAATGAATTTATGGTCAATCTCAGCACTTGCCAAGTCCATCACACAAACGCCTCTTTCATACTTGTCTATGATCGCCTTTTTCAGCTCTATCGTTCTCGATATTTTCCTCTTGTGCTTTTCTCCTGCATCTTTCTTGGGACCCATGTCTTTTCTCTAGTACAGTGCAGCCTTACAGGGGTCTTCAACCCACCAAAAAACAACACCAACCAAGGGACAGGTGGAACAAACTCTATTTTGTTTACAATAGCCACATGAGTCGGGTAGGTTTCCGAATCTTTGTCCGAGAACCGGGACAAAGATTTCCTGACATTTTGCGTTGAAAACCGAATATGTAGAGTTCCGAGGCAGTTGACTTCCAGGGTTCCACTGTATTTATGTATATGTATATTTATCGTATTTTCCGCACCATAAGGCGCACTCAAAAGTTTGTTTGACTTCACTGATACAAATGTTCACCAGCGATGGCTTTATGCACCCTTAAAAATATACTATACAATCATGTTTTTTCCAAGTCTTTATTTTTTTCTCCTAGCATATTAGGTTTGTGAGTACACCTTTTATGTCGTACAGCAGTGTTTCCCAACCCTGTAATGAATGTGGGAAGAACTTCCGGTAAGAGACTTCTGGTCAAATCCTCCCATTAGTTACAATGAGTTTTGCTTAATGGTGCGGTGTATTTGAATGGTTTTCTACACTGTCAGACAGCTTAAGGACTATCATTGTATCTTTGCAGGTTCAGTCAATGTAATCAACCATATGCTAATGACTAGCCAGGAGAGTATTAATCTGTTCACGCAGCTCTTTTTTTCATGACTTTGTGCATGTAGTATATGAGCATCTGCATGTTTTCCAATGTGTGCGTGCGTGCGTGCGTGTGTGTGCGTGAGCGTGCATGCATGAGAAAGAACTGCAATGCAGTCAGGATGTCTGCTTTTAGCCAACAGTCATGGGCTGATTGACTTTGACAGGCTGCCTCTCAGACCCACCACAACACAAGCAGCAGAAAAACCAGTATTTCAACCGCAGAACAGTCTGCCCATGCAAGCTTACTTCCAGGGCGATTCACTAAAATAACATTACAATATGAATAATGCTATTACCAAAGCATTTCAGGCAAAATACACCTGAACCTCGATTTTACACACTTCGATTCCACGCGGCTTTCTGTCTAATGTGGTTTGGTCATGGATCCCAAAAAAGTAGTACTTTAAGTGGATGATATGAGGACTGTATAAGGCTAAATGACTAGCGCGTAAGCCTTAGCGCTGGTGATTTGATATATTTCCGTGACCAATTTAAAGGCATTAGATAAATATTAAAGGCGTTAGATAATAAGAAGTCGGGCTGTTTGATCTTTATAACTGTTTTATTACAGTGTTACAATCACTAAGATTGCTTTTGATTAGGAAAGGGGGAAATTTGCGCAAGCAGCTCCCTAAATTGTGGACAAAATCCAACACACCTCTTCCACAAAGTCACTCACAGGTCAAAGAGCATGGCCGGACAGTAGAAGAATAAGTGGCTGCTTTATTTTCTCTTCCATCCAATTCACAAAATGACTTACTCCATCCGCCTGATATTGTCATCTGCGTATTGCTTCTCTTTTAATAAAATGTTAAGAGACTTCGATGTGCATGGAGAAATCACGGTGACAGACATCAAACAGACCTTTGGCTGCCCAACATGCTTGACCTAAATTAACGTAACAGGGATGCCTAAAAACATGCCATTCTAAAAAAACAACTTTCTATACAACACGCTTTCCGGGTTCACAGCATTCCCAAATTCTGGACCCCAAAGTCCGTGTAAAAATCGAGATTTAGGTGTACATTTTATTTCATATAGTCGCTAATGAACATACTTTGTTTTCATATTGTCATTGTTCCAAAGGTAAAGTACTTGTGGAAATACATTTCCAACCATAATTGCCTGTATACGGTATACACAATATACATAAATGAATGAAACATGAGGATGTTGTTCAGCGCTCAATTTTGTTGTGAGCTAAAATATTATTCATAGCATTCAGGCAAAACATCCAGACATGTGATGTAGGTGACAAAGATTTTGATGTTGAGCAGCACAGACATCCTGCTGTTATATTACGTTGAATTATTCTAGTCGCAACTGCTGGTGTTTAAATGTGCTAGATAAAACTGACAAAGTAAATACTTTATTAATTTTGTAAGACAGGCGGGCGCGGTGGGGGGGATGGACAGACAGATTGATAGGGTGAACCCTCGTTGCCTGCACCCAAGTCATGTGAACAAACTGTATTCAAATTGCTGTACAATTTGCTGATATTTTTCAGCCAAAACGTTGACTTTATATTTTTAGCATTTAAGCAGTATAATTTATACTTGGGGTTTACATGGTGTTGAATCGTTAGAAACATTGTAGTATTTATCAGTATCAGTGTCATTTCATCATGAGGACCACTACATTTGCTTCCTCCTAAAAAATGAAGGGCTCGTGTACACCTAGTATATAAATCTTAGTCTGGAGCCCTGCACTACATCAATCAGGTAGTAAAGGCAATAGTCAGAATGGTTGGTCAGATTTGTTTCATTTCTGTGCAATCTACCAAAACCACTGAAGTGGTTGATTGTGATTGACATATTTGGTAGACCTAAATTATAACACGTTTTAACCAACCTTCTGACAGATATAGTGGCTTAGGAAAGCTTTCAGAGGTATATGACCCTGAGTTACATTTATGGGCTATAGACCCAATAAAGGCAATGCCAAAGGCTATATAATGACTGTCAGCTACTAAAAAAGCTTGTTCTAACGGTCATAAAACATTTCATTTCATCAGTCAACACAAGAAAGGAAACTGACAGCTACAATACACGGCTGAGTCATGGTTATGTTCAAGGTTTTTTCACTTGACAGTTTTTCTTCTATTGTGAAAGTGCTTGTGCTTTTAACTGAATAGATGTCAAGAGACACAATTGCATTTAATAATTATCAAATATCATTTTTCAAGTAGTTTTGTTAAAAGAAAAACAATATCATTAAATGTAGCACATTTTTGGCATTCTTATTACACAGAATGATTAATGTAGTTGATATTTGTTTATTTTACATTTGAAAGAAATGTGAAGCGATGCGTAGCCTAATGTGCTTGACATTGCACAAATCACACGCAAACATAAAAACATGGTCACTGATTCAGTGGAGCCTGCCAGCATGTGGAGCCGTTTTACACCATTGCATTGTTGTGCAAATTGCAACGCCAGGGAAAGCAGTTCACAACACACACACACACTCACACCCACACAACTTAGGAGAGTCTATGATGAGCCGGGAGAAGGGGGGAGTTCCTCCTTTTCCGCTGGTTGTCTTGGCAGTCAGAGAGGGGAAATACAGTATGATTATCCAGGAGGGGAATTGTTTTATCAACTCCTGAAGCAAATGAATGAAAACAGGAGGATTTATGTACGGAGCACAAGCTTTCCTTTGCTGCCAGGAAGCAATTAACAAGCAAGCTGGGATACTATCCTCTTTGATTCACCATAACTAAAATGGTATTCCGGTTGCTGTCTATGTGCTCAAAAGATGTGCTCGACTCAATGTGGTACTAGACAAAAGAGACCTGAGAAATATTAGTAGTGTTTTAAGTTCAAAAAACCCCAAAGTTGCACTGTTTAATTTTACATTTTATTAAATAGTTTCCCCCAAAGTTCAAATGCCATGTGACTTGAAGTCATGCCATGGGAATTGTGAGTGCACTGCAGTGATTCTGGATTGTGTGATTTGAATGTTTTGAGTGGACATCACTAGCATCTTCAGTAATAGAGATGACAAAAAAGCACCTTTATCAAATATATTTTACTTTTTTTTTGGATCCTGTTGTAAAAAAACGGAAGAGTTTATCAATTTCCTCTCCCAGTGAAATCTCTTAATTATACCCTAATTTCTCGGAACACAATAAACACTACCTTGGAATGAAATAAGAAAAGATGAACGTTATTAATGAACAGACCAAAGGCATCTGAAGTCCCATGGGTTGAGAGTCTATTACCGTATTTTCCGCACTATAAGGCGCACCGGATCATAAGGCGCACCTTCGATGAATGGCCCATTTTAAAACTTTGTCTATACATAAAGCGCACCAGATTATAAGGTGAACCTTCAATGAATGGCCCATTTTAAAACTTTGTCCATATATCAGATATATACATTTGGCCCGCGGGCCAGATTTTGGACACGCCTGCTGTAGTGGCTCAATATTGGTCCATATATAAGGCGCACCTGATTATAAGGCGCCCTTTTGAGAAAATTGGAGGTTTTTAGGTGCGCCTTATAGTGCATTAAATACGGTACACTAATCACCAGGCTATTTGCTCAGCGAAGCTAATAGATGTAAAAAGATAGTAGCTTTATCAGAACTGGGCAAGGAGAAGGGTTAAGCGGAGTAAAAGTAGCTATTGTTGATGGAAAATATTTTCTCTTGACTGACCTAAGCAAGAGACACTGGCAGCTCAGCTGTTTACCTTTCTACAAAGTATTTATTGAGCTGATTGTCTTGTAATGGATGTTTCAGACAATTCTGAGTCTCATATGATGCTGCTACTATGGGGCTTGAAAACAAAGTAGCTATTACGGGATTTTGAATGTCCAAATGTAAATACTAAGAGACAATTAGACATCCAATGAATGTCCTCCACCTGAACTTCGATTGAATCTTCCTTTGGCTCCAGGCCCGGTGTTGGCAAGCCTTTACTATTCTGATGGCACATTGAGCAGTTCAACACAACAATGTACAAAATATTAGCGCTTTTTTTTTTAAGGTTTATGGCAAATGCCAGTGAAATATTCATTTTGCGCATTGTGTTAACGTTGCAGAGTCCCGCCACAACTAAAAGCAGGCTGTTCTTACAGGTAAAAATAAACAATAAATGCTCAACAATAGAATCAATTTCTTTCTACCTTTATTACATTCCAACACCTAAAGCCAGAAAAGAAGAGTGAAGAATACATTTCCACCAAGTCATAGAATCAAATCTCTTTAAAGCAATCTTATTTGAGCGCTTTCCTTGTTATTAACTCACTCAATTCCATAACCTGTGATCTTGTCACATTAATGAAGACCTGCAACACAAGCCATACAAATACCGACAGTGTCTACAGTATTAACTGACTCAAATCCATAACCTGTGATCTTGTCAAATTAATGAAGACCTGCAACACAAGTTATATCTACAGTGCATGTCGGTATTGCAGGGATTATATAGTAGGCCTTGGAATTACGATTGATAACAGTATCTTGGGACAGAATACTGTTTGTTCTCTCATTCACTGGCTGTTTTCTTTATTGACTCAGCAACCGGCATTGTGTGTGTGCGTGCGTGCGTGTTTGCGTGCATGTGTGTGTGTAATTTTGATCTCATTCCACAGCTTGGTTTAAATCCTGCTGGTGCCGGGATGTGTGCCCTCATTTCAGACACACTGACAAAGTGGCCGCTCTGAAATAAGCTGTGGCCTGTTTGCAGGAGGGAAGCAGATGTAGTTTACTCTCTTTGATATATGCATGAGCAACCAGAAGATTAAAAACAGTCATTGCTGACTGGAGAGGATAAGCAATGCAGTGAGTAAAAGGATTGACATTCCCAAAGAATGCATGATTTTACATGGTAGATTTAACCATGGATGACAGAGCTTGTCATGTTTTTGCAGATTTTCTTGCAAAGGGTATCTGACATATATGTCGCATCACGATATACTGTATAGTCCATTGTATTTCTAGCACACACTCCTGGTGAGCACACAGATGCAACATTGACTTTTAAAGATGATTGAATGATTCATGATTCACTATTAGAGCTGGCAAGCGCTCAAGCCTGTCAAAAACATAACACCTAAAGCTGGAGTTCCCTGCAGCATTTCAGAAATATGCAATACTGAATATCATTCTAAAACACTTTAAACAATAATTAAGCTGCTACAAATGTGTATTGCCACTATTTTTATAATGATTAAAAATAATAGACTAGTCAGTTTAGTGGATGTTTGTTTCATGTACCATGGCCTGAAACATTGTTTATTCTGTAAGCACTTAATAACAAGGTGCTCCTCTTCCCACAACTGTACCACCCCTCTGGGTGCGGTGTAATAAGAAGATATTGGAAAATACGCCTTTAGCGGTTACACAGAGGTGTCAAATCATTAAGTTGCGACAACAGAATTTGCCTCCAACTTACAAGCACATTGGGAAAGGTAAAATGAAACATCTGACGCCTCTATTGTCAGTCCATCTGTCTTCTGTTTCTGTATGATGTCAATGTGAATTGAGATGTGAATAATTTTTTATTGCGTGACTCTGAAATTCCTTTTGACATTGTCTTAGTAACTGGTCTAAAATCAATAAAGCGTTACCCAACTGCTAAAGTTTAAATAATAGGCAGTGGAGTAATAATTGACAGATAAAGCAATATGAGTACTTTTTATTTGTATAGATTAAAACAAATATAAGGATAGCTATTAATTAGAATACACTATCAAACAAAAACACATTTTGAACCTTCTTTAAATAATTGAAATTAAAGAATTGAACCCAACACATTTGACATTTTTAAAAGGGTACTGAAATTGTTATATATTTATCCTTTAGGTATTGCAATGGACTGAATACAGCTCCTCCAAATCTAAACTAGTTTGAAAAAGTTAAAACTTCCAATCCAAAAAATCTTAATTGGGACATCTCGAATTATGAGGTTAGAGTGGTTGTAAGGCAGATAGCAGGATGTCAGAAATGGAATTGATCTGATATTGCCTTAAAGTCCCCTTTCCCAACATCCATTTAGTTTTGATGAGTAAAGCTAGGAATGGTGACAAAGGACTTCAATTCAGCAAGAAAAGTGAATGTGGCAGCTTCTCCTTGAGTTGTCAAGCAAATGTCATTGAGACAGCAAATGGAAGTGGCAATGGCAAAGGAAGAAAATCTGCATTGCATAACTACCCTCTGTGCTCTATTATCTTGGCCACAGTGTATTATACAGCTGCCAAAGCTGTCACGCAAAACACTGAAGCAATAATCCTTACTTGGCTATGATGGCACATACACTCAGAAAGAGTGACAGACATCTCTTTAAATGTAATCGCAACATCAATTAACTATGAGCTGTAATTAGCTACTGACTGACAAACTGGCATCGCTGTGAAGAGATAAAGATTCAGATTCAGACAGCTTTATTGATCCCTATGTAGGCAATTTGTTCGCAGCTTCCGGGTCCAAATGCACATTCAGCTTCAACTAACACTTAACAAAACATCTCGTAAAAATGTGACAAGGAGTGAGGTAGATACAATAGGAGACGGGAAATTATGTTTGAAAAAAAACGAGCCAGTGTTGGTGGCAAGTGGTAGAAGCAAAAGGCGACAACTGTTAACACTAATTGTTTTAACAAGGAAGATGCCCAACTAAACCATGACTAAACCAGACAAGAGTCCTGACTGTGTGAGTCATGTTAATAACATTGGAAGAATTGTTAAAACAAGTGATTATGTCTAATAGAGGCTCATTTACAGCTTGTTACCAAATTGCAGGAAAAAAAAATGTGGGCTACATTTTGCTTTTCACACTGTGTCTAGTTTTATTATTCTACCCTTTAGAACACAGGTGTCAAACTCAAGGCCCGGGGGCCAGATACAGCCCGCCAAATCATTTTTTGTGGCCCACGAAGACAAATTCTGCATCAAATTCGTGTCATTACTAGAATTGCAAATTGTCTTCACTTTTAATAATATCTTTTTTTTTTTAAATATTTGACCAGTTTTTACTCGTCTGATTTGAAAACGAGTTATTTGTTTGTTTGTTTTGTAGCTTTTACTGTATATAATATGAGGTGCTCATACATTTATTTGGGTTGACAGTCATAATGGCCCTCCAAAAGAAGCTATGACTACAATGCGGCCCGCGAAAAAAAAGTTTGACACCCCTGCTTTAGACGTACAGTAAATCTGATGCATGACGTACCTTGATACTATGATGATATTTCAGATCTATTATGACAGACAAAAAGGAAAATATATTGTTGCTCCTCTTTGTAGGAAAAGTAGAAAAACGTTCATTGATAAAAGTGGCTAGTTTTCAAAACTCTGAAATTTAACACCCACTGCAAAAGCACACGCCACAATTAATCCAAATGACAGGTCTGCAAGGCTAGAAAAAGACACCCACGCTTGAAAGTGCGCTAAATGTCAAAAAGGAACCTAAATAATGGTGAAGGTTAAACATCTCTCTTGCTATGTCAATGAAAGCCTTTGGTGAATAAAAAACCAGACATTCCTTCATGAACAACATACATGAACATGAACATGAACAACATATAGTGGCCTTTCACATGAAGAATTATTTTCTACTACAAATTCTCCACTCACTTATGTCATCATAAAGACTTTGAGGAATATTAAGTCAGTACATCATAAAGCTGTAAATTACAACAGCTAAGCGACAAATAAAGTAAAATAAATAAAAAAAACATATGCAATTAATCTACAGCTCTACAAATGAGCAGATGAAATGTCTATTGTCAAAATTCTTTAATAAGATTTATCAAGCAGTTTAAGAGTCATAAAGAGTAAAACAAGAGGGGCAAATCAGCAGTGAACAATTACCAGGCAACCCTCAAACAGCGCAGCGCCAAAGCTGGGCTCGGAGAGAGCATCTTAATCACAGCGTAATTACATCCTGCCATTCACCGCAATGAAAACACAAGCAGGAAGATGTAAGGCAACCCGGGAGGACAAGAAGGAAATGGATATAAATATACATGCTTGCAACAAGCTGCCCACATGCTTTTATGTACCACTTAATATGTGTCTGTTATGTTGTCGATTTTGTACTCTTTAGAAATTCCTCATATGCTAAGCTGGTTGAAAACAGATTCTTATTTGGAGGGCTTGTAGTCCCATGTAAATAAACCTCAAAATAGACAAATAGAATGGCTTAAAATAGAAGTCTTAGATTGAATATATTTGTTCCACTGCCTCCTAAACAAACGGCACTACTTGGAAAAAAAATGTGAGAACTACCTACAAATAGATATCATTAATAAATAAATCCATATTGTATCAAGAAAAACATTAAATAGATAAAAACAAAATGTGGGTTCTATTGTGTGATTAGATTTCCATATGACCAAGCCGTTTTTTTTTTTTTATTTACTTCTAAATGTTTCAATGGTTTTCTGTTCATGTGTTTATCTGTTTAGACTGTTTATTTGTTAATTATTTGCTTCTGGATGTCATTAACTGTTGGGTTTGTAAATGCTTGGAGATGTTGTTTGCCTTTCTTGTATGAAGCACATTGAGTTGCCCTGTGTATGAAATGTGCTATACGAATTGAAAACACACACACACACACAAATTAACATATGATGTTATCAGCCTCTGGGCAATATCTTTTCACGTTGCCCATTTAATGTGCTTTCACCTTATGATTGATTTTAAATGTTTTGAAAGTTGTTTTTATGAAATACTTCAACATGTATTTACTGGTTAACTTTCAGAGACACTCCAGGCTCTATTTATTGAACAAAAAATATTGATTAATTAAACACATTAAAAAGTACCTTTTTTTTTTTTTTTTGCCAAGACATAACCAAATGAGTTTGAGGGTACTCTTACAAACTGTAATGACTGATCACAGTTTTGGAAACAATTAATATAAACAAATGCAATTACACTACCTCTGAACGGCACACAGATGTAGTACAAGTGGTCATGCATGTGATTAAACTCTTGTTGAGCATCTATAGTGCACTGGAATCTTTGTGGGGTGTATTTAGGCCACTGTTTAATGGCTGAGCGCTGTTACACAAAAAATCCTGTGTATATGATGGCGCATTTATCAGCAAGATTGTCGGCAAATATACGCGACAGCTGGGGGACATCCCACTAGCACTTTCTACTTTCTGACCCAATGAAAAAGAGCATCTGGGGGGGTTACCTGTTTAATTAAAGCCCAGTTGTTTATCAACGTTATCACCAATGGGAAAAGTGACAACATCAAACAAGACTGGTGGCACTAATGTGCTGCCTGATCATGAACATCAACAGTGACTCACGTAGCTTGGAGTGTAAGTACAGTACACCATTTATCTGCACTGTAGTGCATGGAAGATTATGGCATGCATAAAAAAAAACATCCTATTTATCCATTCAAGCCTAAGGAAGCACGCATTACATCAAGTTGGTAAACTCATTGACTTGATTTATTTATTCAGCAAGCAGTCCGACCTCCTCTGTTACTAAACGTAGGTCAGATAACATAAGCACAAATGCTGTGCGATGCAGTGTTGAGAAAATTACAAAGAGTAATGATGTATTGTATTGTCTGCGAACGTCTGGCAACTGTTTGCCGAGCATTTGCGACCTTGAACAAACCCAGACGAGAACGCAACATTTGCAAACACTCGCAAGTGTTCGTCACTCAATGCAATAGGCTTTTAAATACAATAGAGTTGTAACTGTACACAAATATAAAGAATTTTAATGCTGCTGTGGACTTGAGATTTTTGCCACCAATGAAATTAATGTCATGTACTACTGAGAATTATCCGTTATATGAAGAGGATAAATAAAAGCAGATTGATTCAAAAATTGTGAAATTTAATGCACCTCATTATGTTTCTATTTATTTCTGGACTTTTTTACATGGCAGGCCTATTCCACCGCCCAGTATTTGTCATAGTGCTTTGAATGAGTCCAATTTACCTGTGGTCAAATTCATTATGTCCCCCATATCATGACTACCAGTAATGTCTGGAATAAAATATTTAATAGTGGCAGTCCTAATTACATTCAAAGACAAACAATTATAACTGCAATGCTGCTAGCTTAAATTTGAGGACCAGATGGGAAACGGTGGCTGCAGAAAGGGAAGCAGCAATTCTCAGTTTTCCTAACCATTACTGTCAAGATCCCTGTGGGCAGAAAACTTAATTTACCCATGGTACTCTATAGAGCTGCATTGTAGCCAACAATAGATGATCTGTGTAAAACAGAACCTTAAGGAAAAAAGAGCAATCCCACTTAACTACTCTTATCGGAAGTAATAAAAAGAAAGCTTTATAAAAGGGCAGGTTTTTGAGCAAAAAAAGAAATGACACTATAATAAAATGGTCTGCTTCTCTCAGAAGTCTTACCTTGACACCACTACTCAAATGCAATTAAATAAACCTAAAACCTCATTAGAGTTGGTTTAACAATTTATTCTACAGAACAAAAAAAAAAAAACACACAAGATAATCTACACTATAAATTTATGTTGAAAGCAGATGGACAGCGGGATTTGGGATTAACGAGAGGGGATTAGTGCCTCCAACATTACTCAGAGAGCAAACAGAGCAAATCAAAAATCTTTAATGCTATGACATTATTTATCATCTACTCACTTGTTCAATAGCAACAGCAAAGCAGCAGAAGCATAAAGTAATTGTTTCAGAACACTGCTTTCAGGTGAAATTCATCTATCCATGGGAATTAACTGCTCAGCATTTGGAAAACTTCCTCAGCACAGGTAATGGCACCATTATTTGAGTTTGTTAAAAGGGAACACAGATTGAAACATCACGGTCTCAAAGAGAGCTGATTCTTCAATTCAATTCAATGTCAAATCATGACAGTTGTTTTTGTATTATCATTTTTTTCCAGGTTCAGAGACGGGAAATTCACAAAAATATAAACATGGCCTTAATATCATATGTAGGCATAGTGGAAAATGGCTTTGTAGGCATGACGGAAAATGGCTTTCAGATGTAATGAATTCGGATACAGGATCAAGGCAGGCCATGCTCGAGTCTAAGCCAGTATCTCGGGAGCTGGAACCTATCAGTTTTTAAACACCAAAGAGTGCAATAAGAAATTACATTACTGAATGTTCAGTAACAACTGTGCCCGGGTCCCAGGCTAAAACAGAACAATGAGGTGATGATGGCCTTAACAAGAACATGAAACAGGTTAAATTGAGGTGCTTTAAAAAGAAAATTAGAGGAAATATTTATGCCATGCCTCAATAAATGCTCCGGAATGCTAATGGGACAGAAGTCTTACACTAACACAATCATGCTGGCCATCAATCACCTTGACTGGGTCAAAAGGAACCACACACTCTTACCACCGGCGAGGTGCAAGCTTTTCGGCGCATGATGCAATAGGTCAGCACTGTTCCATGCTAAAATGCTGCAAGTGGCAGTCTGATGAGCAATTAGCACCGGTAGCGTAGGTCACGCACTCATTTCAGGCATCTACTTTGAAGGTGAAAGCGAGCTCAACATACATTTAATGATCAACACATTTAAAGTGCATACGCTAACAATATTGCTGTTTAGAGCTGTAAACAAATAACGATTGCTGTTTATTAAAGCATAGATATTATAATAAGTTATTTCAGAGGAAATCCGGGAAAAGCAAAAATCACAGCTCCGAGTCCACTTACATCGTTTAATAAACCAAAGCTGTTCGTATGAAAATCAGAACAATTACCCACAAGTAGTCAGCCATATCTTGCTTCATTTACTTAGCCTTGAAATGAAAGCTTGTTTGGAGAGTGCACTGATTTCTGTTCTCATTCAATATGCATTAGGCAGTTCAGTGAGAATAAATTATCCCAACGTTATTTTCCAGGAATCTTGCAATAATAATAATAGTACAGCCAAAATAATACACCGTTTGATTTAAGACAAGCTGAACTAGAATGGCAAATGTGAATATAAAACTGCACCATGCTAGAGAATCCTAGAAATCAATCGCATGGAGCAGAGGAGAAGCCAGTAAAAAGCACTTAGCTGCTCTGACATCCTCAAAGTACACAGCAGCTGTGAGAAGCTCAAGAGGGCAGAAATAATCACAGATATGGCACACGAGGGAATCTTCACACATCTTCATAAACATGTCACAATGTAAGCACGGCTATGACATGCGTGACACTAAATAGTAAGCTCATCCTGCTTAATGGTAATCTCACGCTCAGATTTAATGAGGTGTAATATATTTGATCTAGAGTAGATGCTTTCTTCCAGGACTTCAAAAGTGCCTCAGTAGTTGTTGGTGGTTAGAGTTCAAGCACTTTCACCTCACTCCCTTTATGCCACTCCAAGCATAGTGGAATGGTTCAGTTAAATGCAAAAACAATTGAATTACCCGTGACCTGAGCAGGTTAAACATGTTAACAGATGGCCAGCTGATGATCATCATCAGGTAAATTCTACTGATCTGTTTTTTTTTTCTGGTGGTGCACTCCTGAGCTTATTCTGCAGCAACCCTGCGATTAACCATATCAAACTAAGTGGGAGTAAAGAGACATGACTGATTAATTCTTTTGCTGAGCCTTCATGGGTGGCAGTTGCTGGAATTAGGTGCCTTGTGGTATCATCATTTGGCTTGTAAATTAGGTCATTATCTTAAAATATAGATCTCTAAGGACATGCTGTCTTTATTAAAGATCCCCCCCCCAAAAAAAACCTCTCAGCTCAAATGAGGCAACCCTTGTCGGGAAGACTGATATCCCACTGGGACTAAAGATTTATTTTTCATTTGCCACTTAATGAGATAATATGAGAATGTCACAGGAGAATGTCTTTCAATCCTGAAAGCATTTTGCTAACATTTAGAAAGACGAAGAAGTAATGGCAGAAGCAGTTATCAGTAACCTGCCAATCAACCTGTCACAACTAACTGTTGCAAAAGGGTGTTCATCACCAAGCAAAATGTCAGGAATGCATTTCCAGCTCTGAGTGAATGTGGATACAATACTATCCAAGCCATTTGAGAAGCGACACCACTTGTTTGTTTTCTTTAATGGCCTGTGTGCTGCCAGTACAAAACGTCTCATTCACAAGGCAGCAAACTTGTAAAATTCACTGGTGCAGTGGCAGCCAAACTCAACTACCATTCACACTGATACATAAAAACTGAACTGCAGGGTGCACTGAAAGTCACTTTATATAAAATACATATTTAAAGACGAATGGTAAGCACATCGTCATCGTAAATCAAAACATGTCGGTTGATAAAAATACACCATAAATGACTTTCTGAGAATATTTTACTTTGAACAAAACCAGAGACAACTGTGACATAAGGATGGATAGGGGGAAAGACAATTTTATCCAATATACTCTAATAAATTTTAAGTGGAATCTCTCTAGATCAGGGGTGTCCAAAGTCCAGCCCAGGGACCATTTGCAGCCAACTGCCCATTTTTGTTGGACAGCTGCGTAGTCTCATAATAAAGTGTGTGTGGTGTGTGTGTGTGTGTGTGTGTGTGTGTGTGTGTGTGTGTGCGTGTGTGTGTGTGTGTGTGTACACACACACACACAAAAAAAAACTAAATAAAACTCACCCAAGCACAAGAAAAACGTGAAAACTTCAAGAGCCTGAATTCGAACACCCAACCTCAGAATTGTGAGGAACATTGGTCACCATGCTACTTCACACAACTTTTGCACATTAACTTTAGGTATGACCCAAATGATAACCTTTGCATTGTCACTGATAGCAAGTAGGCGATAATGGGTTGATTTTAGAATGTTGCACAACACAAGATGAAGTGACTATCCTTTTCTTTGCATTTTCCTAAGGCTCTCTGTGGAAAAAGTTTGGCCTTCCATGGTCTAGCAAGATAATATACCTCAGTGGAGAGCCACTGTACCTCCAAAGGAGAAATGTACTTTTTTGTGAGCAGACCGGAGGTAATAATGTGCATCCTGCTTACCTCCAGACTGTCCAGACTGATGAAACTGGCGATAGCAAATCCATCAATGATATCTTCTTCCTGTGAGCTGGACTCCCGTCTCTTCCGCCGGGGAGTGCGCGGTGATCTGGCGGCCGCTGCGGGGTGCGACGCCCTTTTAGCGTCCCTATTCGGACTGTGTTCCTCCCTGTCAGAGTACGTGGAGTTGGGATCGGGGCTGCGGGGGTCTTTGCTCCCCGTCTCTCGCAACCTTCTCACCGTTTCCCTCTTGGGTCGGCATCTCCGACCCTTCTTCAATTTCCCATCCATGTTAAGAGGAGGGAAGGGGGGCGGAGGAAAAGGGGGCGGGGGGGTCTTGGAGTGTCAAAACCAACGCAAACAGAACTCCACGGGAGACGCTGTCTGTCTGCGCCGTGGAATCACAAACAAAACACAGTGAACGATCCTTGGCTACGCTGCAACGACTATAAATGATCGTGTGTGTAACTCAAGCCTTGGACGCTCAATGACCTTGGGTAAAAAACCTCGGCGATCTCCATTACGACAAGCAAACGCGCAAGTATAAACATAAGCGTGAGGAGGGGAAGGCAAAAGCCACACGCTTTTGGTCACGAATCTGCACCGTGTCGAGGCGCTATCTGCTAAAGCAGGTGCAAAATGGCAGATCCAGTTCAAAATCCACGAATTAGACTCGCTTTGTAACTTTTGTTGCATCGGAACATTGACAGAGCGCCAACGCCGAACCTCGCTGCAGGGCGCAAACAGTGCAGAGAAATCATGTCTCTGGCCGTTGTTGTTTCCCCACCTCCCCGATCCATGATCCAATGTCAAAAAGAGCTCGGGGTACTATCCGGTCGAGACCAAACCCCTTGTGGTCAACCGAGGTCTGATGTGGTCCTTCAATAATCCCCGCGTGTTGAGTTGGAAGATATTATTCCTCGCTGTACTTCAAGTGTTGCGTGATACTTGTGCGCAATATAGCCGAACCGATCCGAAGCGTCCGAATTAGACAGCGGTCCAGTGTGAAATCAAACTCCACACGGCAGAGTAGCGGTCCATTCCAGCTCGGATAATGTTGGCTTCCCCCACAAATCCACTCCAGTCCTTCCCTTGGTTGCTCAGTGGCTCACGTTGCTCTCTATTCGCATAATAAGCGTTTGATAAGAGTCCTTAAAGCGACAGGAGTGATTAAAATCTCTCTCTCTCTCGCTCTCTCTCTCTTTCGCTCTCTCTCGCTCGCTCTCCCTCTCTCTCTCTCTCTCTCTCTCTCTTTCTCTCGCCTCCCATCGCATCCTTTCATCCAAAATGAAGAGACAGTCAATCTTAATAGAAACCAGCCACAATTCCAGCACTTTTATGGATTGCAGTTTACCAGAAGGTTGCTGATGTTGAATACAACGTAATTAAAAACAACATAATCGAGAACTCTCGCCCCCGAGTTATCACATGTCACTATTTTAAACTGTCAGATGTGGTGGCACGCCTGCACGCACACGCACAAAACGATCAAGCTCATTTTTAAATGGTTGGCTATTATCCTATCCTCGGAGCTGGTTCCCCAGCCGAAAACACAAAGTAGCATTTTATTGTCTGGTTTTCTGGAAGAAAAAAAGTCAACATGACACTCTGTCCTCCCATGTGAATAAGATTTATTTACCTGTTGGGGGAAGGGGACAGTGTCAGGACAGAGTTCTGCAGTGTTAAGTCACTAATGCAAAAGTTTAGTTACCTTTGAGATCCATCCATTCATTATCTACACCGCTTGCCCCCACGGGGGTCACAGGCATATTGTAAATTAATACCATCAAACATTTTGCTAATCTGTATAACATGTGTATCAAAATTTAAGTGATGGGAACATTTTTAAAAATATAGTGTAGTGCACAAATGTCGGGCTAAAGCAAGTTTGATGTATCAATGACTGAAAGATTTATTTAGTTCTGTTCCATTTTATGTAATAATATAAACATTTTTGAAGGGGAGCGGGAAATGGGGCTTGAGTCTGGTGCAATCGACTCGTTCAAATGAGTTTGAGTGCATTTCTTGTACAGAATCACTTCATGCTCTTATTCGTCCCTAGTTCTGTTTACCTCATCCGGGAGCATGAAGCGGTAAATGTGGGAAGTGTGACAGTTAGTGTGACCATCCGTCCATCCATCCGTCCATCTATTCGTCCATCCGTCCGTCCTCACGAGGGTTGCAGGTGTGCTAGAGCTTATCCCATTTAATTTTGGTTGAAAGAAGTGTACACCCCTAATTCAATTAGGTGGTTGCCATCCAATCACAGGGCACAAAAAGACAAAAAAAGCATTCAAACTGACACTTGAGCTTATCCCATTTGATTTTGGGTGAAAGAACTGTACACCCCTAATTAATTAATTAAGTGGTTGCCATCCAATCACAGGACACAAATAGACAAAAAAAGTATTCAAACTGATACAGTTATAATTTGTTTTTTATACACACCCACTAATTAACCGACCAATTAGTGAGCACAGGTGAGGCTGTAAACTACGGGTGCGTTGTTTGACAAGGCCACACAACCTTTGTCTTGCCAAAATCTGACCCTTCTGTTTTCATTAAATGATCAATATTTCTGCAGTGAAGCAAATTTATTTTCATACATTACACCTCATTTGGGAAAGTTTCAGCTTTCATGTGTCATTTCTAAAAGCAATGGATGCATTTAAAGTCAGGATATAGGCTTTTGTTTCTAGCGACAGACCTTTTGTCAGGGACTGTATTAGGATATGCTTGATCAGGAAATAACATTTAATACCACTTTGTTTCTATAAATCTTCTTGTTTATATTTTCAAACGATCACTTTTACCACACTCTTGAGAAATCACTAGTAGCTTTTTTGTTTGTTTTTAAACAGGCTACTCGTGGTCCTTGGGGGAACCACATTGGAGACTCCTGCACCAGCTTCTGACTTATTTTCAGGAAGAATACTTCTGGCTTGAAATAAGGTTCATGTTTACATTTAAGTGCACAAAAAGTAACAGTTTCACAATGAACTGTTGTTCTGTGTTGTTTTAAAAGGGGAAATGTCATTTTACAAAAGCTCCATGTCTAACTTGAGGCACTCAAATATCTATGCTACAGAATTTTTCACAATCTTGATGTGGTGCTGAATTCATTTCAATGAATAAATTCCCCCGTAGCCTCCTTGATATTTTTTCTGTCAACAGATTATCCAACCCGACAATCTGAAGAAGTACTTTGACGTAAAAGAATCCCACAGAAGTTCCCCTTCTTTAATGATGAATGGAAATATAACAAATGCCATTGTTAATTTTCATTCAAGATTTCATTTGTTTAGTCATTGTTAGACATTGGGTGAATTTACACATGAATATTATATTTGTATTTTTCGGTCTGATAAAAATAAACATCTGAAGGTACTTACCTGTTAATACTTGAGTTGTTTTTTTTCACAGAATACTTATTTAATCTTACTCAAGAGGAATACTTTTGCTTGAGTCCGATTATTCTGAAATAACAGTCCTCTCGAGTTGAATGTGTTGCTACTCTTCCCACCTCTGCTTCTGAGTCATCATTAGTTGTGTGGCTTGTGAATCATGAAGCGTTCACATCCAACGCTTTTACTGTTAATCATCTCATTAAAAGAGTTGCAAGCAACAGGAAATAGATTGTTTTCAGTGAATTTAATTATTATTTGATCATCACAGTACTACAAGGAGAGAAGCAATATTTAGGCAGTTAGTATGCTGATTCCTGGGAGGGAACTTTCTTTCATGCCTTGAATCTTCTGTGAAACAGGAACGAAACGCATCAAGATGCAAAACGAAAGTACTTTTATGCTAATACAGAGCGCTGTGGGGTAAATCATCTCGAGCACTGTAGGTGATTAAACTGGATTTGACAGTTAGTGAGTGAGTATGATGAAGAGGTTCTGATACACCGCTGAGTCAGGTCGCAGAGTGCACATCTCCAAATGCTACTTGTCCGTACTTTGATGTTCATGTCTGCTAGCTTCTGTTCAAGATCTGCCATATTTATCAAAAACACGCTGTAATCTTCCATGATGTTACTTTTAAAGGACAATCGCTACATGACTAGTGCATCAATCTTTTGGCAAATGGACTTTAAGAGAAACAGACACGAGATCATTCCCATGTTAAGATAACCTCTGCAACTCAAACCCTTCTCTGAACAGCTTTGTAAAAACTAATTCAGTAAGGAGATTAAAAAAAAAAACAGGGGAACAGGTATGGAGAGCAAGCCATGGAAGAGAGGAGATTACCTCAGTTTTCTTCAATGCTACTATTTGCTTTGAGCTTAATCCATAGCTAGAGACTCAGAGCTCCCCACATTGCAGCCATTCAAACACTAGTCTCTTTCAAAAGCTTAGTCTCAGCTGTGCTGCAAACTGAGAAGAGGAAGCCTGTCATGCTCATGCTGTATGATATTCGCGTACAAGAACAGCTTTTCATTGCTTCTTCCTCTATGGTATGGGTTCAATATGTTCCCATAGTCACAGTATTTAATGCAGTTAATACAGTTAGCATGCCAAATTGGTTGGAAAAATATAGCATAACGTGTTGATTCTGGATTGAGGGGCGGGAATCTGAAGCAGATGAGAAAATTGTTTCAAGTACACACCAAAATATAGAAACCAGGCTTTTACACACTGCACACAGTTCGTCAAGAAATTACAAATATGCCAGAGCAAGTCAATGTTGACATGAATCATTCAGTTGGATAACATATACAGCAATTTGTCCACACCCGGAATGTAACAGATCGAGGCCAAAAATCCATGTTTCATTTCAAGTATTGTGTAAATTGTGGATTTTGGTCAACTGAGTTTAAGTATCGTCTGCCAACTACAGCATGGCTACGGGAAATAAATGATAAGGTTCGTCAACCAAAAATCTTCCACAAGACTATAAAAACTTGCAGTTTAGAAAAATATGACCGTACATGAACTCTGCAATGCTGCGTTAAAGTCAAATGTTCCACACCAGATTACATACCAACACATTTTCACCACGTATTTAGGCCTGGTTAAAAAAAACAATAAGCTTATGCTTCTATCCATTGTCATTCAGACAACAACTTGTGTCTTTCTGCAAATATATGTAGCAGCCTAAAAAAAATTCCAGATTTCACACAAAGTCACTTTGTGAGTAAATTGATTTTTTTTACCTGAATCAGAATCGTCCTTATTGGCCAATTATATTAAACACGCAAGAAATATATTTCTGGTAGTTGAACAGCAAACAGACCACTAAATGAAAAATATACTTTTATATAAATAGAGTCAGCGAGCAATGTAAGGGGACCAGTTGAACGGTAATGCTAATACAATTGTGCAAATAATGCAGATAATTGTCCAGTGGTGTGGTCATACTAATAATATCACACCAGAGATGTGCATAATGGGCAAAAATTGGGAAACTCACAAAAGAATTCTAAGTCTGTTATTTAAGAAGTTAATGGGAAAAGGGAAGAAGCTTTTGGAATGTCTGCTGGTTTTAGTTTGCAGGTTCAATGGCACCTATCTGAGGGAAGAAGCTGGAAAATGTAGTGACCAGGATGTCCAATAGAATTTTGATAACCATTGTCTTAGTTCTTACAGAGTGCAAGTCTTCGAGAGTAGGTGGGTCAGGGATTCCAATTATCATCTCGGCAGCCCTGACTGTCCTTTGCAGTTGGATTTCAAGTTTAAGTACTTTTATGACGTTTGATGGTGTGCTGTAAGATTTTACCACTATAAAATGGGTGCCTTGGTGAGGAAACACTGGAATCGTGGATGGTCAGCCAACTTGCCATGTGCCATTTTTGAAAAGATTTTTCAAGAAACGAGTGCTCTTTTTTGCAGACATTAAAATAAATCTATGGGTTTCTGCAACTGAAACACATTTCCCAACTCTGAGTAAAGAAAAGCCCTTTATTTATTTATTTGTTATTATTATATCTATTTATTTATTTATTTATTTATTTATTTATCTATTTATTTATACTGCAGATTGAGTATCAATAGATAAACCAGCATTTCATTTTTTTGATACTGCATCTGATAAGACAACTTGGAAGTACTTTTTGTCGGAACCCAGATTTCTCGTTTGAGCAAAAGCACTGAGACAGACGGGTGTCTTTTGTTGTTCTGGTTGGACCTATATCTTATTGATCATTCCAACTATACACAGTGCTGAATGTCTACACTCAGTTTAGGACTTTGGACTTTTGCATACACAGGATACAGTTAGAGGTGTAACCAACATGAAAACCAGAAAACTGTGTAAGGGTGAAAAATTCCACTTCCAAATTGCTAAACTAAGATGAGAAAATGAGGAACAGAGTCATTGCACAAATACTGATCATAGGCAACCGTTTAAAAGTAAATCATGAGCAATTGAGTGGCTGAGAGTTGGATTCCGTTTCTAATGTTCACATTGTTTTCCCTATCACAAATGACATATGGTTAATGGTAAATGGACTGCACTTATGTACCGTATTTTCCGGACTATAAGGCGCACCTAAAATCCTAAAATTTTCTCAAAAGCCGACAGTGCGCCTTATAGTCCGGTGCGCCTTATATATGGACCAAATTCCTAAATTTAAACTGGCCCGAAGCATTGTGTGATGAAATCAATCATAAGTGGCCCGCTGAAGACTATGAATCATGAATCAAAAAGACTATGGATCATTATTTTGTGATTATAAGGTAATTTGTTGCGTCTGAAGTTGAAATAAAAAAAAAATAAAATGGAGAATGATTTGATTTGGATTAAAAATCTGACAGGTTGCATTAATGGTGCGCCTTGTAGTCCGGAAAATACGGTAGTGCTTTATCTACACCGTTCGATGCCCAAAGCGCTTTACTCACATTCACCCATTCACACAGACATTCATACACCAAGGGGAGGCTGCAGGCCCACTGAGTAAATTAGGGTTGAGCGTCTTGCTCAAGGACACTTAGACAGGGTCATCAGGGTTGAGGATCGAACCCACAACCTTGGAGATGGCCACTGAGCCACCCCATATGTCAAGAGTAAGTTATAGACGGATGAAAGGGAGAGAATCCAGTCACTTTTCAATATGAAATATTTTTCAGTGTCAGATAATAAATAAACTGCAAGTACTGCAATTTTTTTTCTTTCATCCGTAGTAGTAGAATTAGCCTCACTGCTCCAATGCTTTAAGAGTGTTACTTTGAGCATTTGAGATTGCCTTCATTATTCTGAATACACACATCTCAGTGCTGTGTTAAATTTAAGCACCAAAAAAAAAAACACTCCAGTTTAGCTCAGCATACTGTTGGACTTGGATATCTCAGTTTGTTGAACTAGCTGTCATTGAAGAATTACTATGAGGGGGAAAGAAAATAAGTGTGTGGCTTAATGCCTATAGGGCTGTTGGCTGTCTCCTTGACACATCATGGAGTAATTCACTTGTATGGTAGCAATTTATGGAGAGACCCAACAAGAAACCTGCCCGGGGGGCCTCAAACAACAAGTGCTCTCTCGAGAAACTGCAGCAAGCCATACATTTGGCCTGGTCTGGTCTGGACACTGCAAACCACAGCATGAAAAATTAACCTGCTCACTCCACAGAGCCGACCTTACATATCCTCTGTATCTCTCTTGTTCTCTCCTGCTTTCTCCTTTTATCAGGCTTTCTTCCTTTTTTCTATCTTGTGTTCTTACTGTCAACACAGGCTGTCCAGTGTTATGTTGACTTTTTTTGGTCTGTGCTGCAGATCTTTGGTTCAAAACCAACAGCAGTTTGTCAAATGTTGAATGCTGGCAGTCATTTACAGATGGGCTGACTGACGATGAGCTGATCATATATTTTGTGTGTAACAGAGCGAATCCATTCTCACTCAAAGATGCTCTGCCAGTGGTTGGTACTGTTGAACTCAACATGATTAATAGTAATTTATTAGGCAATATACTACAGTCATTTATCTTCTGTACACTCAAACCACTTCTTAAAAAAGATGCATGTGATGGGTAATTACAGACCAATATCCAACCTTCCTTTTCTGTCCAAGAGTGTAAAAAATAGTTAGCAAACAGTTCAATGACTTTCTACAAAAGAAATAATTTATTTGAAGACTTTCAGTCAGCAGTTTAGGGTGTACCCAGCCTACCGCCCAATAACTGCTGGGGGAGGCTCCAGCACACCCGCAACCCCCGTGAGGATAGGAGGTTCAGATAATGGATGGTTTGAATTTCAGTCATTGTTGTGTTTTTTTGTGCACGTGCTGCTAAATCAGTGATTCTCAACTGTTGTCACTTTGGGACCCACATCTTTTCACACGAATCCTCTGAAAATGCAAGTCGGCATCTTGGATTTCTAAACACCGCTTAAAACAAGGCACACTTGAACGAAACATGAATAATGGAAGCCGATTAGTCGACACAAGAAGCTGGACCGAGAAGAACTGTTGTCAGTTGACATGACATAACACATGAATCAAAATTAAATCCAATCAAAACAAAGTCAACAAAAACAAAGATTATTACACGTGCTTGCCATTAAATTGTATCTATTGGCAATAAAGAATTTGTGTGTGTAGATGTCACCCATGGCATTACGCAGGGATTCATATATGAACCACTACTATTCAGACTAAAAATGCTTCCTTGAGAACGTATTACATATTAGAAAGTACCGTATTTTCCGGACTATAAGGCGCACCGGACTATAAGGCGCACCTTCAATGAATGGCCCATTTTAAAACTTTGTTCTTATATAAGGTGCACTAGACTATAAGGGGCACCATTAATGCATCATGTCAGATTTTTAATCCAAATCAAATCATTCTCCATTTGATCTTTTTTATTTCAACTTCAGACACAACAAATTACTTTATAATCACAAAATAATGATCCATAGTCTTTTTGATTCTTGATTCATAGTCTTCAGCGGGTCACTTATGATTGATTTTATGACACAATGCTTCGGGCCAGTTTAAATTTAGGAATTTGCTCCATATATAAGGCGCACCGGACTATAAGGTGCACTGTCGGCTTTTGAGAAAATTTTAGCTTTTTAGGTGCGCCTTATAGTCCGGACAATACGGTACTCTGTTACCTTTTGATTTTTCACAGACATCAACAATGAAACTAAATTAACACTCTCAGCTACCCAAGTTCCAGGTTTGTTTCAAAGAAACCAAAAACTGGACGACTGCTAATATATCTTAGAACTAAACCAAGCTCAACTTGAAATCACAGTCCTTGACTCACAGCAAGTCAGAGGCAAGATCTCTAACGATATAATTTCGTCTAGAATGCTTTGTAATAATCCCCCGGAGCTCCGTGAGGAATGTTGGCTCCGCATACAGCAATTGTTAAAAAAAAAAAAAATATATATATATATATATATATATATATATATATATATATATATATATATACGTATATATTTCCTCTTACTGGCTGATGCTCAAAAACTATTTTCATACATTTGTGACCCTGCTGTGCTGATTTATTGCAACTCTTTGCTAATAACTTGTCTAACTAGTAAGTCTATTAAGACCTTCCAGCTGATCCAAAACGCTGCTGCAAGAGTCCTAAACTGAATCAAGAGAAGGGATTATATTACTCCTATTGTAGTGTCTCTGCACTGACCTCATATAAAATTTTGAATTTACATAAAAAGCACTACATACACAAGCACCATTGTACCTTCAAGAGCTCATGGTGCCTTATCAACCTAGTAGAATGCCACACTCAAAGAGCTTACAATTAAATGTCCATGCATTTTTGTTTTGTCAAGAATGAGAGGTAAAGCATTCAGCTATCACGCTCTTCTCTAGGGAACCGTCTTTCTGATTCCGTCTGGAGGGTAGAGACACTCTATTCAAAATAAACATATAACTTTGCTTAATAATAAAGCTTACAGTCAGGGGTGGCTTGATTTGTCCTGGCTCATGTCATTTTCACGGCAATTTCTCAGTGACTTGACATTTGTAAAAACATGGAAAATGACTTCTTCCAACAACTTTGGGTTTGCTGTTCAGATGTGTTGTGCCATCTTCGAGTGAGATTCCCTTTGCACAGGGGATAATAAAAAAAATGTGAAAAAAAAAAAATCGATGTATGTTTTTTTTGTTGTTGTTGAGCAGTCCATCTTTCATATATTATGCTTTTGGAAATTAAAATATATTAAAACACCTTTCTGTACAGTGATGCAATAAAACAGATGTGTACATATTTTGTGCTTATTAAAAATGGCATTTCTGTCGTATATCTGATTAGGAAGTGTAGTAGTAGTGCTGGCAGACAAAGTTTGCCCCCCACCCAACCCTCCATTGTTTAAGTTGCCCATTCCTGGTGTTGTATATGTGTGTGGTTCTTGACCTGCTCAATATATAAAGTGCCTTCAGATAACTTCTGTTGTGAACTAGCGCTCCATAAATAAAATTGATTTAACTTGAGTAATGTAAACATGTCTGTTGCCATTGAGGACTAAGTCAGTTGACAGTGATCAATTCAAAGAAATCAGGAAGCAAGAAAAAGCGAGTCAGGAAACTGGCAACTGCAAAGTAGCAAGGTGTCAATAATTGAAGACATAGGTTGTAAATCTAAGTGCCTTTAGATATTTCGAACCGCTTGGGTGCAAAGTTTAATCAAACAGAACGATCGGCTCTTGAGCTGTGAGGATGCTGGAGTTGACTTTATTAGAAGCCATCGAAGAAGCTGCGGGCTTTTTATTGCAGGCATCATTCAGAGTGAAATTAGCAGTGTGACCTGCTATTTTAGCGAAATAACTTGAGCGCAGAAATTGATGTGGCTGAATGTCATGTTAAATGTCACGTTAATAAAGAAGTTGTTTCTTAGAATTGTGTTCACCACTCGGCTCTTTTCATTCTTAAGATCCTTCTCCATCCGTCACTGTCATTGCCTAGGAAATATCTTAAGAGGTTCCATTCATTTTTCTAATCTGGTCCTCTCATACATGTAATTTATTGTAAAGATTGTGAAGTCATTATTAAATAATTATTAATTGATAATATATTAGCGATATAATTTGGCGCTTTTGAAGATAATAATAATGATGTATTTCCTCCAGTTAGGTGTGCTCTATGATATAAATCTGGGCGCAGGCATGGGAGCTTTGGTTGAGTCTGCCACGGCCACAAATGTGATATCAAAATGCCCCGTGTTCATGTTTCATCTGTAGAAAGCCTCAAGAGAATCTAAAAAATGTGTGAGCCCTTGAGCAGAATGTGAGAACCGTGAGCGACCCCATGGAGAGTAAACCTGAGCAAACAGACAGCGAAGGAACCGATCAATGAAGAGCTGACAGGATATTGAGGGGAAAAAAATCCACATCTTTTGAAATAAATTCTTCCAGTCCCATCCCCTGCTGGAGTTTTAATGACTGTGTGTTTCTGGTAATTTAAAACTGAGTTTAAGGCTGTATGAAACAAACTACCGTTTCTCCCACATGCCATTTTGAATGTTGTGAGGATAGACTTCCACCGCTAAAGAGTGAAGATGGTTTAGGACACTGGTGTCAAACTCAAGGCCCGGGGGCCAGATACGGCCCGTCACATCAATTTATGTGGCCTGCGAAGACAAATTGTGTATCAAATTCATGTCATTATTAAAATTGAAAATTGTCTTCACTTTTAAAAATCATCTTTTTAAAATATTTGAACAGTTTTTACTAGTCTGATTTGAAAATGAGTTATTTGTCAGTTTGTTTTGCAGCTTATACTGTATATAATATGAGGCATTCATACATTTATTTGGGTTGACAGTCATAATTTCCTTCCAACGAAAACTATTACTACGATGCGGCGTGCAACTAAAATGAGTTTGACACCCCTGGTAGGAGGTACACTAGTGCAGACCTGGGCACCAGCCACCACCCCCCATCAAGGTGACTCCAGATGGAAACCCCAGTGGCCTGCATCCAGGCAAGGGAAAACGCTGTACACAGTTTTTATTTATAAGAGGTCTTTGTATGGTCCCTCACCAAGAAGCTGCTTGCCTTGGGTTGCCCTGCCAGACACTAAAGCCCCGAGCAAATCACTGGGACACACAAACCCCTTTACGGCGATAATGTGAGGGCTCAGAGTGGATTTAATTGAACTAATTACGTCTTCAATTTACCCAAGAAGCATTTTTTGGAGTTTGGGATCAGGCCAGAGCATCTGGAGAAGACCCATGCTAGCACATGGAGAATATGCAAACTACATTGGAAGGAGCCCAGATCGCCAACCTGAGAAGTGAAGGTAGCTGCACTAAAAACTCAGCTACCATGCCACCTTTTCAAGTCATTAATTCTTACTGTCAGGCATGTTGAAAGTTTTCAACAGAATGTGTGTCACAGTTGCTTTGCAAAGAAAAAACACTTGCTACAATGCACCTCACTCTGCTCTTTCCCTTTGTTCATTGCTATAGTACACATGATCTCATTGAGTCTGGGCAAACAAATGAGAGAGGCTGTGAGAATAACAAATGAGTAGAGAATCAACAATGCGCAGATTGAAAGTTAAAATGCTATAAACATGAGTGTGTATTGTAATAGAGCGAGAGGCAATGAGAAGGACCATTATGCTGAGCTTCTTAGAAAGCTCCCCTGGCTTTCACAAGGCTTTTGATGAGCAAACAGCAGCCCAGAGATAAAACACACTCATAGGCACGGCTGGATTTGCATGTAAAGAGACTCGGCTTTTCACACACTGTAAGCTATCTACTCCAGGCAAATAAAGAAACATTATGTTTTCAATGCCACTTTTTCAATGCTCCTTAATTGTTTCATTTTTCCTGATGAGTCAACTAATTAATCCAAAATATTTATATTGATGAAGAAGAAGACTTGTGACGGCACAGCAGGGATATTCACCGTTTACAGCACCAAGCAATAACATTACGAAGAGAACAATTTGCACACTTTACAAATTGTGTAAATTATACACTAAAATTCAACAATTTCCCAACATTGTCCGAAGCTTGCTATCCTTAGGCTAACATTAGTGTACGGTTTCACAACGTTAGCTGGCACTGGATATGTGTCACTCTCTTGGAAGATGTTTTTCTTTCTTTCTTGTGGTATTTCCAGCAATCCCGTACCATTCAAGGTGACATGACCTGTCAATCACCTGACTGCTGTATTTTGACTGAGTTGCTCGCTTTACTTGCTATAATGAGCTATTTACTTCTACATTCCAAAAACATGCATGATAGGGTGATTGACTTGTCCAAATTGCCAATATGTGCGATTGTAACCGGTTTATCTATGTGTGTTCTGTAATTAGGCAACCAGTTCTGGGTGTACCCCCCTATTGCTCTAAGACTGCTGGGATAGGCTCAAGAAGGAGGGAGGGAGTTAGAGGGGAACGGATAGACTTGATTATGAAATTTCTTAAGTGAAACCTATTAATGTACTACAAGTTCATTTGTCTGGAGGCGGAATCTTTCATTGTGTTGCACTACTATAGCACTGTGTTCCTCAATACTTAAACTATCCAGCACGATTTCTATGTTTTTGGTGCTTGCCTCATTACTTCCAACAAAATGGTCTAGATAAGGATGAAAACAGCAGCTTGGCATTGTGGCTCTGGCATCCGTGAGGGAAATTATCTGGATTGAGAAGGTAATGAGCTTGAGAGCAATGAGCGCACAAGGCTCACTGGTTTTCTTTCATGTGATTGAGGTTTACAAAAGAGACCAAAACAAACACTATGTAAGATGAATAAAATTGTATTTTGCTGACTGTCATTTGCAAGCTAATGTGTGCATCATCACTTTAATCAGCAATTGCTATATTTTCTGTTCTTGAGATACAGTTTTTGATATACATGTAAGTCCAATAAATAAAACCCCACCACTAAGAGACACCCAGACAAATATGGCCCAATAATTTAGGCAGAAAGATGCACATATTGTCCACACAGTGCAAGTAAATAAAGCGTGATTAAAGTGTGAAGCCGAGTTGTTGACAGACACGCTTCTACAATATGTCTCTGTTTATGTTCAGTGAGTTTGCTGCTTCTCATCTGATCTGTAGTTAATCTCATGGATGTCCCTTGTGGGAGGAAATGACAAGGATAGAAACAGAAATAGAGTTACTTTCCGCTGCAGCCTGACGAGCTTTTCAGAGCTAAGGCTCTCTGGGGAGCTTTTTTATGTCCAAAACCTTTCACGGGACTTCCTTGACTCAAGTGATTATGCTTATAGTGTGTCTGTGTTTATGTGTGTGTATGCATGTTCAGTCTTTACTCTTGAACTATAAACCACTTGAGTGAGGGTTTTCTACTCTTCCTGTACCACGGAGCTTCTGGGTGTTAATAGTATATTTCATTACATTTGACAAATTTAAAGCATAGAAAAGTCAACAAAATGTATGTCCACTCATCCCTCTAGACTTGCCACTATGGTAAAATGAACCTTTAAGCACAAACATCCATTATGAGTCAGATCTCTTGAAATACTTGATTTCTGGCCACTCGGATATATATATAAAAAAAAAACAAAGTGCAAATAGAGAGCAGCTTTGTTGATGTCTTCATTTGGTGGTTCTGGTGTGCGCTCCGCTCACTGATAGCCTGTCTTTTGGGATGCACTTCACCTCCGTGTACGAAAGTTCTATACCAGGAAAAGATGAGTCTATCTACTATCTTAGGCATTCTGCTGGTTTCAAACTTTTATAAACGCAAGCCAAAACAGTGTTAGAGAACATGGCGTTCTGTTAGGAATATACTTGCGAGTGCTGTCTCAGACATGCTTAGTTTCCAGCTGTGCTTAAAGCAGTTCTCACAATTTGTACACGCTGAAAAGCAGAAGAAGAGATAAAGTGACAGAGTGAGGGAGAGAAACTGGATGAATTCTCCACCTCACTTCACTTCTGCCTAGGACCTAGAGGTTTCTTGCAAAGCTTTTAGTGTGATGGATCAAACAGCAGCTGGAGCCGCTTCCCAGCCTACCCAGCAAACTACTAGCTTTGATATTTCAGTCACTATCAGCCTCTGCTTCTGTCTGTTGTCTGTCGATACTACCAGGTAAATTAATCTCTTGCTTTGCTCCTTTCACAACCTCACCTCACTCAAATTGTATCCATGCTTCATTCATTGAGAATTTCATTCCACTAGAAGCCCTTTCTGTTTTACACTACATAGCAGAAGGTGAATGGGTTTGTCATTATAATTACTGGCAGCCCTGCAGGCAGAAAGTAAGATTGGCTTTCAGTTCAACCACAAATGAGGAAGTGAACCCACTCGTTTTGTTCTCATCTATTCGTTTTCAAGCAAATTGAAGACAGTGAACCTGGTCACTTGTACTTTTGTGTCACAGGAGGTTGACAAATCTTATCTATTACTGCCAATGGCCAGTGGTGCCCAATCGGTCGATCGCAGTCTACTACTGATGCCAATTCGACTGCGAGGGGTGTAAATGAAAAAGATACAAACCTGTTTTTGTTTGCATTTTATCCATTTATTATTTGAACCGCTTATCCTCAAGCGGGTCGGCGGCATGCTGGAGCCTATCCTAGCTGACTTTGTGCAGTAGGCAGGGGACACCCTGGATCGGTTGCCTGCTAATTGCAGGGCACGCAGAGACGAACAACTATTTACACACACCTCAGGGCAATCTGGAGTGCGAAAATGCAAATAGAAAAAACGTAGTCGGGATCAAACTCACAACCTCCACGCTGTGAGGCAGACGTGCTAACCAGTCGTCCGCCGTGCCATCCCCCATGAATGCATGCAATCTTTAAATGGCCAAGACAAACAGCTATTGAACTGCTTCGACTGACTATTTGCTCCTAAATTATACTCGCTGTGACCTTGTGCTATAATCTCCAAGTTACCGTTTTAGAACATGGTTACTATTTGTAATGGCTATGTGTCATAAACAAAATTTAAATAAAAAAATCCATCCATCCATCCGTCCGTCCGTCCGTCCGTCCGTCCGTCCGTCCGTCCATCCATCCATCCATCCATCCATCCATCCATCCATCCATCCATCCATCCTCTGCACTAGACGACTGGCACAATATGCTTCCAATTCCCCACAGATGTTCACATTTCCTGTCAATAATATACTAAATATTTTCTTTGAAGTAGACTTAAGTAGAGTTGTGTATATAAAATTGGTGGCGATTGGTCAATGATTTCCAACTCTAGGTGAAAACAGAATATAAATCAGGAATGCCACAATGCTTGTCTCCTTCATTCAATGGTGTTGTCAGGCATCAAATAAATAATGTAACATTTACATTGTCTGCTGTGGACATTCACCCCCAAGCTTTACCAGCAGAGCATTTGTTTTCGCTCATAAGAATGGCAACAACGGCCATCAGTGCAAAAGGCACATCTACAGAGACCTCTATATTGAAGTGGCCAACAGTAACAACAGACCGGTAAAAGACAGCACACTCTCTCCTTTCCTGCTGTCTTTCTTTGCTTGCTCATAAGGGTGGGTTCAGGGCTGTGACTTTATCACATAAATATAGCCGCGGACTCCTGGGACTGAAAGCAGAACGGAAACCTGCATAGGCAATAAACTAGAGCTTGTATGAGACCAATTACACAAAACATAAGCCGATGATTGTACCCATATCTCATATTAAGATTAGCAACACGATAACAATGGGAGAGTAATGACCCATTGAAATGGGGTTGTTATTGGCAGAATCACTTTTTATTGCTCTCCATGACTCACATTTTCACCCAGGGTCAGCTTTTCTGCATGCTTAATTTACAGAGAGCTAAATGAGACTTTTTCTGTGGCCTCTGCCATTCTATTGATCCTCCACGCTAGTGCTCTAAGAGGAGTTTATAATGAAATTTGTATGGTGCTAAAGGTAATTAATTACAGAGCCACCAGCGGGGATAATATGTCCATTGGTACTTGATTTGAGAGCGCGAGTGAGAGTAGGACCATTATGTTTATTTACAGTGCATTACAGTTCATCTCATTCAGCTAAGTACATATGCAAGTGTGTCTCATGCAAGTATAAAGAAATGATGGTGAACAATAATTCAAAAGCAAAATGTGATGAACAATGAGCCAACACGCCACAGGAATATATATGTAATACTGAAACAAGCCGTAAATATGCACAATTTGCAAACAGCTCTCACATGGATCTGGCTACTTAAGAATCACTCAACATAAAAATCAATCAACTTGATCAACATGCTACTGTAGAGATCATCAAAAGGTGTCGTGATTAATTATCGGAGTCCACTTGTTAAAAAATGTAGCCTATATTAATTAATTACAAATTAATTATTATTATTACAAATTTGTGAGTAAACTGAAATGTGATTATCATTTATTCATTTATTACTTTCGCACCATTTTTGGTTGGCAATGTGCCATGAAAATATTCAAATAGAAAATGGGTGCCTTGGCTTAATACAGACTGTGGTAAACTAACGCTGAAACTAAGATAGCTGAGCAAATCTGTACTATTAATGAATGCATGCATATTTTCAAGAGTCTTCGACTCCTGGAAAGCCCATGACAGCCATTCAACTTTCACTGCATGCTCAAACAATTTACCTTTTGTTTCATCAGAAAAATATGGTCAAACAATAAAAACCTAATGACACTATTGATCAAAATGATAAAGAAAATGTGCCAATTCTTCAAGTCAGTGATATAGATCAGAACCCGGTGAGAAAGTTGAGCCCCAACAGCAGTCTGGTTAAATAAGAGGTACAAATCCTGCAGTGTTGATCTGTCACAGTTGCTTAAGCGGCCAGACAGGATGGCATGTTCGGGGCTGAACAGGAAAACAGAGGCGTGTAACAAAGGTCCTGGAGGGAAAACTGACAGTGTTTGACAAGGGAAACATAATGTGGGCGTACTGTATATGTGAACTCAAATCAACCCAACTTTATTTCTATAGCGCTTTAAGGGGGGAAAGGAAGTGAATAAAATCCATTAAAGCACCCATTAATGGGCATGTAAATTGTAATTCTAGTAAATCACGTCTACCAACAGCGCACACAATCACACAGAATGAACATGAAATCTAGATTCTTTCGTGGCGTGCAATGCACACTAGGTGGCCAGGGCTAATTACCACCTTACAAATTACCACATCAAATGAATCCCTAGCTCTCTTACAAAACGCCACATCTTTTATGGCGGTAAATATAAATTAGAAGGAAAAAAGAAACATCTTTTGGCTCTGTCCCTCCCTTCTTTGTAATTGAGGCAGGCCAAAATTACAATCATTTTAAAATAAAAAATCCCTCAGAGATTTTTTTTATGCCTTCTTGATGATTCTCAATACACATTGGTTGCAACTGGAAACCAGTTTGAAGTGGTATATTCTGGTCCGTTTTTTTTTTAAATCACTGTCAATCACTGCATCACCTGTCCTGTTTACTCTTTACCAATGTCATCTTCTGTTAAAAAGCCTCTACAAAGCACAAAGAGCCGGAAATCAACTGGTGAGAGTAAAACACATCGTTATGTTGTACTTCTTCAGTCGTGCCACTTCATAAAAACAAACATAAATCAAACTTCAACAACTATCAGTGGATTTCCAAAAAAAACTGACAAATTCAGTAATATCACATTCTCCATAACGGGCTGCCACACTCGTCTCTGCTCAGAAGAAGTAGTTCTGCACAAACACAAACTCTGTCATTACATCCTTGAGCAAGCCATTGGCACACTGTAAAAATCACTGCTGACCAGAAATTGGTTGTTGATGAAGATAAGACCAAATCCATGGTATTCTCAAGCCCAAGAATTATTAAAAAAAAAAAAAAATGTACCCATCACCTCGCTAACAGAACACAAATATTTGGGCATTCGGGCAGACCCCAAATTCACATTTTAAAGTCTTATCAATACACTCAGAAGTAAGGTAAAGCTAAAAACAGGATATACACAAACACAAAATAAATGTTTGCCTCGTGTGTTGGCATTATCTTTATCGTCATTGGAATATTGCAAGATTATCTGTAGAAATGCCATCACACTAAAACTATAACAGCCGCTCCACCTGAAGGAGGGCTATAGTACAATTCCCTGTTAGCAAAACACATAAAACATAAACTGTAGCTCTACTTACTCATTGCACTTTATAGCAGAAGGTGGGATGGTCACCTTGATCTGTACAACAAGATAAACTGGCTCATTTTCATTTAAAAAAGTATTCTAAATCATGAATGGCAATATGGCACCATACATCAGCATTTAATTAAACTTAAAGCCTCCATATAAAACACCTCAATAGGGGCAAGTCACCATTTAATGCTCAAAGCGACTTGGACAAAGAGTGAATTTGGTTATGAAAAAAATGCTTTTAGTTTTTCTCCTGCATCTTTCCGGAACACTCATATAATTTTTTTTATAGTGTACCGTAATATAATCCAGCACTGTTTTGATTTCAAATAAAACTGTTTTGATAATATTGTTTTCTTGTTATTTTGTGTCTCCCCTAAGTCCTCTCAATGGAGTAATTGTAATTTAGAGCTTGCCCTCAGTGTTTTCTCAAGATTAAAATAAATGTTGCACTGAATTATTTACTGTACAGTGGACATGGGGAAATGAACAACTGGCATAAAACATCATAGCTTAAATGTATATGCCAAAGCTATAGGTCTTCAAAAAATTCCCAGAAATGAAACCACAAATAATAAACCACTATCTTAATTTTAATCACCGACCAAATCCATAGAACACAAATGACTTAAACACCAGTAACCTCTATTTACAATGTGTCATGTGCATTCTTAAATTGTTAGTTAACTATAGTGAGGTCATGATCTATGAATTGGGTCTAAAATAATAAATATGTTAAATATTTTTCAATCAATCATTTGAATGTTTAGTAAAGAAACATCATGAATTAACAGATTATATTTTATGCTCATTAAATTAACATTAAAAAAATGTATGCTCACTGCTGTCAGACGATTCTGGAAGGCTGAAGCTGCGGAGGACAAGGATGATTGATTGAGATCTAGAACAGGTTTTGCTTTGGCTGACACTGACAAGGAGGAATCAAGTTAACAAGACAGACACGTGTGGGACAACAGACATGTGACATTTGAAGACTGAATGTTGAATCTTTGTAAACGATCGGCAAACACTGACTCGACGATATTTTGACCTTATTTCATGAAGCTCACAGGGTAGCGTTCCCCACTTTATTGAGCCTAGGCACACATTTAGATTAAAGAAAATCTCAACAGTTTTTTTTTCTAGTTTAGTGATTTCTTTCTTCAGTCTCTGCTGCGCCAGTAAATGATTCAGCACAAAATCCCTTGATACTGGATGGATGGGACTATTTGCAATGGGCCACCCCATTTACATGTGGATGAAATAGTTGGTACCCTTCTGTTAAAGAAACAAAACCCCTCAAAGGTCACGAAAATAAGTTGCAACCAGTGGTAGTGGAATTTGCCGAAATGTATATTGACAAGACTGTGGGAGAATGTGCTTCAGACTGATGAGACAAAAGTGGAGCTTTCACTTCTGCTCTGTGTAAACACAGAGCAGAGGAAGCTTGGTTATGTTGTTTGCTACTCTAGCAGCAATTTGCAGTGACAAGCATGCACAAAATACACTGCCAACTCTCCCAGTTACAAAGCATATTTGGCATTTATAGCCACCAATGAGGTAAGAGTGGCGCCATCACTTTTGAGCAGACAAGGCCAGCTTCATTTATTTATTCATGATATCTGGTGTTCTATTCTTTTGGAACAGAGGTACCAGCAATTGTGCGCGCGTGCGTTTGTGTGTGTATATAACAAGTGTATGAACACAATTATACAAAATAGTGGTATTAAATTAACCTCAAAGGGAAATCTTTACATGTTTCCCTCTGCCCATCTGGAGTGAAACTGCTGTGACAGCCCCGAGGTGTCCCTCGATCACGCACGATCATGGCATTGCAGGCACTTTCAAAGGACACCCTATTCAGCAAAGAACGACACAGACACTTCAATCAGAGAGAAAGGCTATTGATGCGTCAGGGACTACTGCTGTAATGGAATTCACATTGTGCAATTTTTCCCCACGCGTTACATCAAGTTGAATGCGCCAAATGTTATTTGTAGAGTGCTGCAGAGGTTCACTTTTGTTTAAACCTTAAGTGAAATTTCACTCTAGTCTGAAAAGTGTTTTTTACAATATGTGATTTGCTGCATGATAAGCTGTAATGTATTCCTGTTCTTACTGTCTAATGCTTTAATCAAACATCATATTCAAATCTACAATCACCATTTGTGTCTGTCTTGTGTATATTAAATGTTTGGCATAAACACTGTTAATGATAAGCCCACCAATTAGAAAGATGATGGATCCCCTATAATGGTGGTCGGCTATGTAAAATTGGCAACTTCCTCACGCAATGATCAAGAGCAATCTTTCATTTGTGAAGACAAATTAGGCCTCTAATCCTGTCCCTGGTCTACAGGATTGCATAACCATGCAGCAGACAGAAACAAGAAAAGAAAATGTTGCTGGTAATGTTGCTGGTATTGTTACTGATATATGCATGAGAAAATTTAATGAATGGCAAAATTTGATGACACTATACCTATGGATGACCAGGATTTGTTTAGTGCAAAAATAAACTAAGTCGTGTAACCCAATCAACACATTAAAAGCTATAATAAAGCTATTTAGATTCTTGTACATTACGTACACTCAAAATAGCCATGTTTGTTGTTTTTAGCTTCTCATTTCCAAAGGTAATAAAATGTAACATAAAAATCCATTATACCAACAGAACATTTGGTGATATATTCTAAAATGCAAAAAGCCGCACAGTGAAAACACCCTTCGACTGCATTTCTAAGTCTGTATTGCTGGCAGTGCTATAAACGGGATGCTCAATAAATCCATCAGTTTGTATTCCCATTGGCTGTGGCAGCTCCATTAGCCATCTAAGAGTGTTGGCTGATGGCTGATCCAGAGAATGTTGCTTTAGATAGCCCTGTCACTACAATGTAGTGATTGTCTCCAAACGCAATGGGTTTGACCTTTGAACCTCCAACTCCTCGGCTGGGATAAAATGCTGACACGATACACTTTTACCTTATGAGTTTCTTGCTATATGTGCCTCTTTTTTAGCAGAGGCAAGAGGCAATCCCCTCCAATAAAAGGACACAATATGTACAAATATATAACTGTATTGTGTAATCCGTCCGTCCAGCCATCCGTCTACATCAAACATCAAAATTATTTTGAATATCATTGCCCGTACCTACTGTAGGTACGTATTTCGATTTCCACTTGCAGCCTTTGAGAATGGCAGCCTTCTCTTTTCTTCCATACTGAAAGAGAAGGGAAGGCAGCCTGGGCAATTCTCTGCGAGTCCCTCGCGGACCGCGGTGATAAAAGTGATAACGATGACTCATGATACAGTATCTGAGCTCTTCAACAGCTTAAAATGACTGTAAGGAACTTAGCACATCTTTTATTCCAAGATATGACCACAGCAGATATCCTTGTACGTATTTTCTCTTTAGTGGAGTGGATTTCATGCTCATCTTTGATTTGGGATATTAATCATATTTGGATACTCTTCTGGACGTTGACTGCAGTGTAGTGGAAAAAAAAGTATGGACTAATTCCAGCCATGAAGATTCAACAGATTGCCCATGAATGAGGAAGCAAACAGAAGTTGTGGCAGCGGCGACGAGCTTGCTTATTACTCATGTAATATGCGGCGCACCCGTTTTTCTGATACTGACAGAGTGACAGAGAGCACATCAGTGACAGATTAAGGGACCTTGCGTCAATATTGACGCTGCAAAATTGCAAGAATAATTCAGATACGCTAGAAGAATGTATTGTCCACTGGCCGGGGATATCTCATGTGGAATGAGGAAGCAGGCGACGGCAGCGCTGACCCTTGTGGCAGGCAGTGGCCTTTTTTTACCCCCATTTGTACGGCAGCTTTTCAATTACAGATTGACAAACCTTCCATCAGTATTGACACTGCAAAAATGCAAGACTGACTCAGATCCGTAAGAATTACAGAATAAGGGGGTTACTTTTTTTCAAGGTGAACTTAATAAACTGCCCTATAAAAAAAAGTTCCATCTATAGGCAAGAGATCTGGTATATCACTAAATAGCAAGCAAAACAACATATCTGTTCCCAACATGTCGCCATGCATTAAACGGTAACCAGGGGGAGTATTTTGACTGGACACAAAAAATGGGAACACCAGATATTTATCAAATTTACGACACCTACAAGATTGCTCCCTTTCTCCACGAAGACTTCAATGTGGAATCTCCAAAGGTCGACTTTAAAGAAACCAGATTGTGAGACTCTAGGAGGTTCCCCATATTTGATTGTTACTCTAAGAAACGACAAGGTTTCAAGGTTGAAAGTTACTATAATATGTCAGACTGCCTATTTGATTAAAAATGCATTTTACCTTCTGTTTTGGAGGCTGTCTAATTAGCGTGCCGTGTAAATTGTTAGTGGTGACGTTTTTGACTTAGTTGCTTTAAATTATGTTTTTCATTGCAAAGAATGAAACGCAAAACAACATTAGCATATTTATTAATGTCTGCTTGATTGAATTTTCTTCAGTAAGATGCTGCTCTCACTGAACTCAATGTTATTGTTTTCATAAAAACACAGAGGTTTACGTGCAGGCACAAAAGACGACTTTACAATCTAAACACAATGGCGGCTTGCAGGCTTAGGGAGTAACGCAATACATGTACTAGCATTCCGTATTCATGCTACAAAACATTTAACGATTCTTTTACAGTTACAATAAAAAGCATGTAATCAGATTACAGTTATATTGATTAAAAAAAAGGATTATTTTGCAGTATTACAATTTCAGTGTGGACCCAGATGCCATGGCGATGCATACAACAGGTATTTGACTGACTGCCCTGTAAATCAATCAAGTGAACATTTACAATGGATGCTAGGTGATGTTTAGTTTTTTTGAAAAACTCATTCAGTGCGGTTGATAGACAGTTACATCAATACCATAAAACTGAGCCCCATTGAGTTAATCCCATGACATCGACCCGCGCTCCCTTGGTGAGCAACTGGTCAATCGTGATCGACGTAATGGGCACCACTGGACGTTAAAGGTTATTCAGAACACTGCTACGACCAAAAAAGCTTTTTGGCGGGGGACTGCCCAATAAAGTGATTTCGTTCCTTTTGTATAAGCAAGTCTTGACAGCTGTGGAATATTAAAAAAAAAAAGACGTTTCCCATACTGATGTTTTATTAATCTTTGGTAGCACATTTTGGGTTGAAATGTTAACACAGGAAGAGTCTGAATGTTTTGTGGAATGTGCTTGTTCCTGCTTTGTAGGAACTCTTTCTTCCTCGTTCATCCTCAAAGAGATTGCAATATTATTTATAAGATTATTATAAGAATATTATAAGACTTTGAATTTGCTGTAGATGAGAATTATTCCTGTTACTGAGGTCTCTCCAGGGTTTCAGAGTTGCTCAAATTGAGTACCCCATTAACTGTTTAGAACAAATTGTTGTCATTTACTGGATCTGAAAATGTCAAAGTTCCAGTAGTCACAAAAATGATAAGTTATCTCCAGACAATTATTACAAAAATTACAAAAAGACTATACTGTACCCTTGTCACCTTCATTATTCAAAAGCTTGATCATGATCCTAATCATTTGAATCAAGTGTGGAGTTTGAGACAGTCAAACTATGCCATACTTTGCCCAAAACATTTTAAATACCCAGACATTCAATTATTTGAAAAGATATTCATATATTGAAAACGTAATAATCTAATCAGTAGACCAATTGCTGTGTTTCTGTTATAACTACGTTTGTTTTTTCTTTTTTGGTTCTAAATGGCTTACCTGGGTCAGTTAGTAGTACACACATTTGTGTTACAAAATAGAGATAAATGCTCCTTGCAGCTTGCACACAGAAGAAAAACAACAAAATGAAGAAGGAAGAATAACGCTGTAAAGAAGAAGACAAGCTCTACTATTGATGCTCTTGAAAGATCAAAATGTCTATGAAGTGCTGTAAAATTGTATATTTCCTTGTTCTGCGCAAGTCATATTGTAATTGTCATCTATATGGAAAGTCTGCATGTTTTTTTTTAGAGAATGACAAGTGAAAATACAAAGGTTAGATATGTTTGTGCAGGCTTGTTATGTCATTGGTTCTGTTTCAGATATCTTGTCAGATTAAAGGCTACTTGTATCCAAGACACAATATGTGAGCCATCTTTTTAAGTGGCACTGGCTGTCACTTTCACACCCTCCAAAGAAAAATGCCTGTATAAAGCCAGAGCTCTCAGGATATAACTGCTTCACATTTCTGAAGCTCTACATTCAGGAAAGGAGAGGTGTGTGTGTGGGCTGATGAAGTTATTTTACCTTGGCTCACTTCCAGAGTCACTGCCAAAAAAACAAACTCCGCACAGCATTACTCACTGATAATCCATGATGGAAGGCATGTCAGCAACAGTCTATATCTATGCTGTCACATCCCATTGCTGAGAATATCCATCCATTTTCTATATCACTTCATTCAAAGCTGAATCATGCTTTGATGTGCCTCAATACACCCAGTAACATATCCTCTTAAAATGGTAAGTGGGCGGATGCTTGCTGTCTCTTAATCTTTATGTGCACATCATTCCTTTTGTGATTGTGTTTACAGCTCCAAATAGAGCCAGTATTGGCCAGGGCATTATAAGCATAGTTAATTTTTGTAGTGATAACATTACTACTATTACTACAATTTATAGTCAATATATTATAGTATTATATTATAGTCGATTCCTCACATCTCCAAGTGTCCTCTTTTGTATAACTGAAAATAAGATAAAATAGATCCAAGTTACTGTATGTCTAACATGATGCATTTTCTGCCTTTTCCATTTAGCTCTGTCTTGTCATTTGCAGGCTATTTGGAATACCGCTATTGAGAATGAATGAAGATCTCAATGATCATAAGTATGAAAGGCATTTCATGCCACATTTAGAGTATTTAGAGCAAGCCAAGTCTGCAAATAAAAAAAAAAAGTTTTATTATGCTTTCAAGGAACATTTAAGAAGGGTCATTATTGTGTGCTTTTGTTTTGCTTTCTGGTCATATGAGTGCACTCAGTGTGCTTTCAGGCCTAATACCACAGAAGGATCAATATAATTTTTTTCCCCATCTTATCTTAGCCAACGCTCTGGGAAATGAAGATTGAATTAATGAGCACTACATGCAACACTCAACATTGATCACAGCTCATCAAAACGTTGTTCAGAGAAAGTGTAGTTTGCTTCAAACTACAGCAACTGACTATATACTCAATTAAACTGAGAATAAAGCTTCTTGCGGCTGACGATTCTTCTTGTTAAGAACACCCTGACGACAAGGGACACTGAATAAAGGATAGCAATGAATATCGCATTGATTAAAATGTCAGCAGAAGGTGGGTAAACTACTGTACGTAATCAGCCTTTATGGCGTGGCTTGCTTTCTTCCATGATAGTGGGTTCGTGCATTAGCAGGATTATAATGTTTGTTATTCAATGTCTGCCAAATTCCCCAAAAATGCCACACCCACCAAATTCCTCACGGAAAGCAACCATCCTCCAGAATATTTCAGCACTGAATTCAATGTCTCAACTGTGAGTTTCTCAGTTAATTTCTCTTTTGTGTATTTATCTTAATTTACTTCAGGCTGCTTTCAGGATTGTAAATTTGCGTGCCTTTCTTCTGCAGTACGAATCGTGGAACATTTTACTGGGAGTACTGTAATTGACTTGATATGAGAAAAATCTCTTCAGGGCAAGTGCAATTAAATTTGTAGAGTTTGAAAGCCCTTTATTTACAATACTAATGATGAGAAAAATTGCTTTCATTTTATTTCCTATAATTTAGAGGGGGAGGAGGGGTGCAAAACTTGATTTCTATTTAATGTCAGTACAGCAAAAAAAATAAAACCCAAATAAATAAAAGAATAGAAGTGCTACTATCATTGGAGCCTGAACTTCTTGTAGTCAGTATGCACATTCACATCATATAAAAAAGGTCAAACTGGTCAAGTTGAAATTCTGAGTATCAGTCTAATATTTGCTTTAAAAGTAACTGAGAAGAAATGCCAATAAAACAAACATCCTTCTCTAAAACGTATCCCTCAAATATATTGAAGTATTTTTACTTTTTTATGTGTATTCAAACTTGTCTCCATTGCACAGTAGAGAGAGAAGCTTTTTCGCATCAATAGCAATAAGCTGAACAGGGACGGTATTCAACATAAAAAAAAGAAAGTGAATCAGAAGGTGAAGAGGAAGCCTTCTCTGCGCCAAGAATACTGCTACATTTGTCTTCAACCAAACTAATAAAACGAGCCAGCAGTATTTGCTCCTTCAGTCGAATCAATAAACAAGGAGACAAAAAGAGAAAAAACAATACAGTGAAGGAAAGAAGCAGGAGACTTAACTCCCACCAAACCCTGGAAGAAGTTAATCTTGATTGCCGTAGGAGTATTTTTATTAGCTTAGCTGCTCCTGTGTGAATATGTAAGATCAGTAATATTTTATGACTAGAATTTCTGAGCCTCCGAGTCACACTAAGAATAAATAGTAGAAAACTTGAAAGTAAAAGTTCCCCCTATGATTTAGAACCGCTCAGATTTTATAAGTATCTTCAGTCAGCAGTAAAATGAATGAACATGAATGTCAGATTTCATTGTTGAAGAATTTGTACTTGTATACATTTTCTGTAATACGACTATTGACTATATGATGCTATGATATTAACAACATTGATTTATTTATTCAGTAACATACTGCACTTGTTACTATAAATACCGTATTATTTACCAACATTTTTTTATTGTGCTGCAAACCATCTTGAGTCGGGTTGGGACTGCGAAGAGACGTATACACACACACACATCAGCAATGTTTGTGTTGTTTAAAGGTCAAATACATAGTAGTTCATAATCCCTTTAATTATCTGTAAATGTAAGGAAACACACACACACCACACACACACACACACACACACACACACACACACACACACACACACACACACAAACACACACACAAACACACACACACAAATATATGAATATATATATATTTTTGCCATTTTTCTGCGTGCAATTTGGCCCCAGCCTTTGTTTGGGGAGTTTGCAGGTTCTCCCTGTGCCTACATGCCTATTTGGTTTGGTGGAAGGGAAGAGCCTCACCGTTGTCAGTGAAATATGTGTGATATGCTGTCGGTCATATCAAGTAGACTATAAACTACAAGTGTAGTAAGTGCGTGCTTTTTTCCCCCCTTCATCATGTGTGGTCTCATATTTAGAAAATCCTGTTGTTAGAAATCAGTGGCCTATATCTGCACCCCACTTTTGTGAAGCTCTATGGCAGCTGAACTGTGCGCACTGCAATAGAGTGGCTACCACAGGAAGGTAATTGTTAAAGTAGGCCAATCAGACTTTTGGGATTGGCTGGTCTGAGCTGGAGTGGAAAAGAGGCCAGTACATGTGATGATGAGCAGCTATTCTCTTCCACTCTGCTGGCAAAGCCTGCCTGGCAGATCTGTAACATCAGAACGTCAGACCTGGAAGTTTCACCGCCCCACAGAGTCCTGCTCTAGATCTGTCATTAAATAATGTGCAGTGCCTAAAAGGCCTCTTCTAATGTAATAGTTAGTTCCCAGAATGTGAAGTGCCTGCCTGGGGATGACACATCTAATCAGTAATGTCAAGGCTTTAACATTTTTTTGTACAAAGTAAATAATCTAGGGCTGGGCAATAAATCAATAACGGCATGTACGCAATAGACGCAATATACAACATCAATAAAAAATATGCCTGATAGAATGTTTGATAGAAAAAAATATCAGGAAGAAAACCTGAATCACAAAGCATTCAGGCAGAGGTTACAGTAAAAAGCATGTTAAGCACTAAAGCGTGCTTTGAGAGGCAAAAATTATGTTTTCAGTGCTGGTTTTCTTTTTGCAAGAACTCAGAATTATACTTTGTGTAAATGTGTTTCTCCCCCTCACTTCTGTCCAACCCTCGCTCATTCTCAACTTTTTATTCTCCTGCACTCTCAACTCTACCCTTACACTTGTTCAACATGACAGTGGCACAAATGTGCCACAATGTTGGCAGATAGAGGGAAGCCAATTTACAGAGCTCATGGGGACGAAGCATGATTTGCTAGACAAAAAAAAAATCTAGTCTGACAATATCCCGACGTGTGTGCTCCTTACATTTTAATTCTTCAGTTAAACAAAGAAGTTCTGCATACTAATTTTTCTAATCTAGTCTAGTCTTTCTTCCCAAGATATAACTTTGTATAATTGTTGAAATATAAAGGGTCATACTGTGTGTGTATTGTGTAATTGATAGAAAGGCAGCTAGATAGTTGTATAAAGATCTTAGTGGTGTCACAGTTTTTTTCTCTTTCGAGTGATTTGATGTCGAACTTTATCTAGTGAACAATTCTTTGGATTTTGCCACTCCTGTGATTGAATCGTGCATTTGGTTTCAACTTTAGTTTGGCACAAATTAGTTAATTGAGGGTACAGATTAGTAAATTTACATAACTGTGGATTCCGATTTGTAAACTGAGGGTACAGATTTCTAAACTGATGGTACAGTTTAAAGTGGTGGCGTGTTAGGGGGCAGCATCAAGAAGAGAGATGCCTCCTGCCTGGACAAACTGGTGAGGAAGGCGAGTTCTGTTGTGGGTGCAGAACTGCCAGATCGGATGTCTGTGGTAGATCAGCGGGTGTTGGCCAGGCCGCTGTCCATCATGGACAACCCCGTCCACCCACTGTACAGCACCGTCACCAGGCGGAGGAGTAGCTTCAGTGACAGGCTGTTGACACCATCTTGCAACACGGAAAGGCTAAGGGGTTGTTTCTACCCCATGCCGTGAGACTTGTTAACTCATCGCTGGGGTTTAGGGGTGCGTTCACGGTCGTGATCTTGTTTATTTATATATTGACAATTCCGTCTACTGTTTGCTTATTTAATTAATCTTGTTTATTTATACACACTTTCGTCTGCTGTTTATTGTTTATTTACTTAATCTTGCTTATTTATATATTGACACTTACTTCTCCTTTTGTTTATTTAATCACAGGTATCTATTGCATCTACTGCAGATCTATTTTCCTCTCAATTTTTTTGTCGTGTTACTGTTTATGTATGTATTTATTGTTCATGAATACTGCTGGCAATTGAATTCCTCCTGGGGATCATTAAAGGACCGACCGACCGACCTACCTACCGACCTACCGACCAGGCCTCTCACCCAGCAAGCCTGCAGTTAGGGGTGTGGTGATATGTTTGTCTTTTGTTACATCATTTGGTCTTTGTTGCTTTGAAGACTTGACTTCTATCACTGGTTGGCAGTCAGTCATGGAATAAAGATGTGTTCCTCACTTCTGCCACAATATAAGTATAATAAATCATTTGAGGTCTTCAATATTTCTTCTGTACTCAATAGGACGATGAATACAGAAATAATAGCCACACTCAACTAAATATATTGATTTTAATCATATACTATGCGTGTACATGTGCAAGTGTGTGTTTCTCCCCAAGTTAAGTGAGGAAAGATGGTTGTCTGAATGCATGGCACAGATATGTGGATATAGGAAGGCCTGGAGGTCACCATAGTAAACAATACTCCCCATGATAAATCTCCCCTGTCTATTCCTTTCTGTGTGCCTCGCTCTTGTGATTTATTCCTTCAGAGAACTTGAGAGGCGAAGAGCATACACATAAATAATTCACGGGGACGTTAACATTAAAGAGGGCCGCAGGGAAACAAAAACATGGCCATTTCGGGTTTTGTATTAAACTTGACACAGTATGTGTAGTGCTTCATAGAGCTTAGTATCGCAAAATAGAGATGCAGACCCTTGTCAGATGAGAGGTGGGTTTGTGTGCTAACATACATAGTACCTGCTCCGTTGCATTGGTGGTGATGTAGTGTAGATCACTGCTGCAGATCAGTGAAAGAGAGAACTAATAGATGGCATTTTATTGGAATTACTTCAGTTACAATCGCAATCCCCTTAGAATACTAACGATACACAAACAAAACTGCCAACTGTTACTGATTTTCCATATTTTGTTACAGAAATCTCTGCACACAACCTGGTGTTACAGATAAAGGAATAACAGGTCACATTACTCAAGCTGGTGGAAAAAAAAGATAAAAGAATATAATTAGTAATTGCATATATTTTTGGCACGTCATTTCTGCTGATGGCTCCTGTTATGTAATATGTCAATGTGAAAGCTTGCAGGGAATTTTTGGATGTGAAGTACTTCTTCTGTGAAGTACTACTTCATCCTTACAGACTTGCTAACCACCTGTAACCAGGCCTGCTCTGTTCTTTTTTGTTCCATTTCCTTGTGTTGCATCTCTATTCTATTCTATTCTATTCTATTCTATTCTATTCTATTCTATTCTATTCTATTCTATTCTATTCTATTCTATTCTGCACCCTCAAGACTATAATGTATTTGTATGGAATGCATACAAATTATGCTACAAGCAAAGAACTATTTCACATTGGGGTGTGGGATTGGGGGAGTTTAATGATGTTACACCCCTGAGCTGTTTTGGATTGAAAATCCGTTACTCAACAGCAATTCAACAGTGCTCAGGAGTAGCCAGCCTGAATGTCCTTGCTTTGATTATTTTGTTACAGCAAATATAACGAAATACATTAACCCGGCACCAAGTAAAATAAATGTAGAGTGTGGAGAACAAAATGACCTGGAATGTTCTTTATGGCAGCAGAGCGGAATGAGTCTGTTGAAGATTTAGCAACGCTGCTGCTGCTGCAGAGTGTAATCGAGGGGATGAGAATCCTGAGACAGCCTTGGAACACATGCTGTTCCCTTGGCAGACAAAGTTGAACAGTATTGTCTGCAGAATTCACCACACACAATTCAATACAAGCATTCATTCATTCATCTTCCAAACTGCTTGTGCGCACGAGGGTCACGGGGACGCTTGAGCCTATCCCAGCAGTCTTAGCAGCGTGTTAGGCGGGGTACACCCTGAACTAGTCACCACCCAATCGCAGAACTTATGAGGCATTAAGAGGAAAATGTAAAACCTATATCACAACGGAAACTGTTTTTTTTGTAGTACATAAGTAGGTTGAGTCATTAAACTGCTATTAAAATAATAATAATAATAATAACAATAATGATAATAATAATAATTGTGTGAGGTTTCTTGTCCAGGACAATTTTCATTAGAAATGAGTCATCACATCCAAGTCTTTTGGTCATCAATATTTATGTGGTACTCCCAGGCATTCAGGATAAACGTTCACCCCCAACTCCACAACATATTTTTCAGATGCATTTTAAGTACTGTATGTACTGTGTGACTTTTGTGGTAGGCATTGTTATGCTGATAACCAAAAGGTGCATCTTAAAATTACGGAAATCATACTCCTCAATTTGAAACCTGCCTTAGGGAATTTATAAGTGTTGCATATAGAAAAGTTAAGATATGAGATGGCAGCATGAATCCATGCAATCAAAGAATTTATTTTTATTAAACTATTTTAATGGAGTGTGACAAAATGCTAAATATTTTGTCATGTGACAAAATGGTAATATCTTAAAACAGCTCAAAATGTCCACAGTCCTTTCTAATTCCCTCATATTTTTAAACCTCTGGCATTTTTTTGAAAGGGAAATATTTCCAAATAGCAGTTCAATTAATCTCAGAGGGAGGGGTAAAACAATAATAATATCATAGCTATGTAATTATTTCATTTCAAGCTCTGAAAAAAATTAGGTATGATTTATTAACCAGTTAAATGACTAAAATATGTCAAATTATTCAGACCCCCATTTCTATAGTACGAGCTGGTATATCTTGTAAATACCTTTTTAAAAACAACTTATACCTGATAAAGAGAATGTCACTGTGTGAGCAGGCAATGCCGATGTCCATCATGAAATTATAACATTGACAAGAACCCAGCATGTATTCTCTGCTCCAGCTGTGTCAGCAGCATTTCATTCTCTCTTTCTGTGCCTCAGTGGAGTTGAAAAGCACCAGATGCATTGCGCAAGAGCTGCTACGGTAAGGGTATTATTTTGACATTTCAAAAAACAATAGTTGTACTGATCCAAATTTCTATGATATAAATAAATTACAGATGAACAGTGTTTCAAGTGTAAATTCAAATTACAGTCCAAAATAAACATCATAACAGCATTGATAATTAGTCTTATTTATTCATTGTTTGTGCCTTCTTGTTTTTATTTGTTGTGTTGTTTACTTGTTTGTATATTGTGTACCATGTCTTGTCACCGTGGGACAGTGGGAACGTAATTTCGATCTCTTTGTGTCTTGGCATGTGAAGAAATTGACAATAAAGCAGACTTTGACTTTGACTTTTAAAGTCTTAGACACAAAAATACTATATGCACACATAATTAAAAGAAAGACCCACTCATTCTTATGTGTCCACTTTGCTGGTACATGATGTGACCTGTGAGATGGTCACCGTCTTCATAGCAAAAATATAATATCATCCAATTTAGCTGTTTTAGCGTGTATAAGCTTGTAGCTTCTGCATTAATTGTCAAAGTAGTTATCAGTAATACAATATATATGATAGGAAAACACTATATCGATTTTGATGTACACTCCTAAATTTCCTGCTTGCACCCCTAAAATTTTAGATTAGCGGCCACTGTGCTCCTAGAAAAAAAAAGTTAGTCTGGAGACCCGTAATGCCTCAAAATTGCAGTTGAAGTACTGTCATTTGAGGAAATGAGGCGGCTTGTGGCATAATAACTTGAAATAAACACATCGACAGTCCAAGCACAAAACCAGTTATGTGTTCAATATTAACGGTAGCCAGAAATTTCAATTTGCCTTGAACAGACACCAAAAATATGTAACTGAAGAAAAAGAAATCGTAATGGAATTGTGGCACTATGAAATGAGGTGTTGTGATGACTACTAAATGACTGATCATTACAATTGAATGCACTAACTAATAAAAATATAGCACAAGAGGAAGGAGGCAGGAAAATGGTTGATACACGGCTCTAAACCCATTACTGAAAGGGAAAGTACACGAATTGTATATAATGGTCAAACCAAACCAGATTATTTACTCAGCGCAGATACACTCTGCTTCACTTTGTCTGTTATGTACCTAAATAAATTCGTTGTGGATTTTATATTGAGTCACCGGGATGTTTTGCAGTGTCCTGAAATGGCCTGCTGCTGTTGCTGCTGTTACCATGACAACCAGAGGAATGTCTGGTCCTAAATTACCCTCCACTCTTTTTCCCAAACTTGTCTCGTGAACATAATCATTAGCTGCACCTGCAGAGAGCGAGCAGTGATAGTCATGATGTTTTCCGTCGAGCACCTTCATGGTATTGTTCAACTAAAAAGGAATCTCTGCCTGAAGCATTTTTATATCATTAGAAGGCACAGCTATTGATCTGCTTTTCAATGTGACATTATCTGAACAACAATAACACACAACCCTGACACTTACTTTAGTTCAAGATAAATGAGAAAGCCACAATGTTGTAAATTGCACTTTACGTTAAAATCCACTGTAGGTTTAACACTGTAGTCTTTATCACATACCAATTTTAATCAAATATAACACAGGTGTTTGTTTTGAAGTGCAACACGTTTAAATTTATATTTTGTGCATGTTTGTATAAAATAGGTTTAGATAGATAAAGGAGTGGCGTGGAGCGGAGAGTTCTGCCTCGACTTTGAATGAGCACTTCAAATTGAATATGTGAGACAGGAGACCTGAACCATGCTCTCTTAGTCTCTCTATTCATCAACGGACGCTACGGCTAATCGTTTACCTTTCAAACTTAGCTGGAGCAGACATCTTTGATCCACTTGTCAAAGGTGACTTTGAATTGCTCGTCTTTCATGTATAACTGCTCCAAACAACCAGGCACATGGAAGCACAGTTATATTTGTATTAGTGCCACGATTGTACATGCAATTTTCTGCTGTATTGTTGTATTGTTATTTTATATTTTTGTAAAGCACTTTTGTTACGGCAATATATATCATATATAAATCAAGATGTATTGTGTTGCATTGTATTTGAGTGCAGGATAACAGCTAAATGCCACTTGTCCATGTTTGCCTTGAAACCTGGGCTCCACTAATTGACCGGTTTGAAGACCCTATGGGGTTTACGTATATACAATTAGCATTTCCCTAATGTATTCAGAACAATTGAGTGATTTAAAGACATGTCGCAGAATCTTAAAATCGATTCAACAACTGACAGGGAGCAAGTGTAAATCCTTAAAGACTGAAATAATGTTCTCCTCTCCTTGTTCTTGTCAGAACCTGAGCTGCAGCATTCTGTGATTTGCAGCTTTTTATAGGGGGTCCAGTCAGAAGGCCATTGCAATAATAAAGTATACAATAAAGTCTACTGGTGACAAAGCATGGATAAGGTTCTCCTTGTCTGCTTGGAGCATACTAGGCTTCAGTCTGGATGTATTTTTCAGATGCCCAAGACATGGGAAATAGGAGACGGAGATTGAAGAACATATGCATTTTCGTTGTTAAGCATGTTGCTATGAGTTTAATTAAGGACCTGGGTGGATTTCATTGAAAAAAAAATAAACAAACACGTTAAGTATGTGTATAATAGTTATTTATAGGCAAGACAGCCAGCAGCAAAGCTGTGGTTAAGATCAATAGTAATCAATTTGTCAGTCTGCTAACAGATAAAAGACTGTGGACTCTATTTAAAAAAAAAAAGAAAAAAAAAAGTGGCTTCCAGGCGTTCTTAATTTGTCATAATAGTAAGACAGGGGAAGCAAACATAATTATCTTGCTTTTGGTCTCCGATTCCTACTGTGTGACAATTTTAAGCCAAGCGAGGTTACTTAAGGAGGCTTGCCGCCTTCTTCTGTTTTATGTTGTCAGCTGGATTCGATTTGGAATTTGGACCGTTGCTAATCAGTTTTACGCAAGTCAGGCTCTCAAGTGTTTGTGTCCCTGAACACCCTTAGAATAAAAACTACAAGCAAATCATAAACACCGAGCGACACCGACATTCAAAAGTCATCCTTGTCGCTCTCGCACTGTTCAATTTGTCAGAGATGGCATAAACATAGAAATAATCATAGTCAACCAGCTTGTCATAATGTAGATTGCAAGATGAGATGGGAATATAAAAACTATGCCAAAGACTTCTTGGGTGATTGAAGAAATCTGCAGATGGACCTAATCACTCAGATCAGTTCTTGAAAAAATCCGGCCTTTTCACTTTAAGATGAATAACCTAAATGAGGGTGTATTGCTTTGTGTATTGTTCCTTCGCCTGTCACTTCCTCCTCTCAATACACAGAAGCTTCCCCGACCTGTGCTGGAGCTACCGAGTGCTATGGCCATTAATCAAACCCAAAAGGTCAGGAGCTAAACCCAATTCACCCACATGCTCTCCTTGTTGCCCAGAAGAGTAATGAACACGTTGATAGCAGACCAGGAGAGCCCCGTCTGAGAAGCAGTTCGCAGGGATTTCTTCTTGCTGATGAATGTAACAGTGTTCCTTGGACTGATTCATTCTCGTGGAAGTATAGACTTTGTTTTGTAGTTAGCATTTCTCTTTGCTTTAGACTTTGTATCCCTACATGAAGAAGATGTTTGTTAGGCAAACAAACTCATCTGATCTGCTTTGAAATCTGAGAAAACAAATCTGCTCTGTTTAGAGAGGCACAAATGTGAATCAAAAGGAATATAAGATAACATCCAAATGGGTTTGTACGTATTCTTGACTTTATTATGTATGTCTGTACCATGTATACAACAGTTAAATGTCCTTTTCAAGTACCGTAAATTTTTTTCAAAAGCTGACAGTGCGCCTTATAGTCCGGTGCGCCTTATGTATGGACCAAATTCCTAAATTTAAACTGGCCCGAAGCATTGTGTCATGAAATCAATCATAAGTGGCCCACTGAAGACTATGAATCATGAATCAAAAAGACTATGGATCATTATTTTGTGATTATAAAGTAATCAGCTCAGTGGCCTAGTAGTAGAGTGTCCGCCCTGAGACTGGAAGGTTGTGGGTTCAAACCCCGGCCGGGTCATACCAAAGACTATAAAAATGGGACCCATTGCCTCCCTGCTTGGCACTCAGCATTAAGGGTTGGAATTGGGGGGTTAGATCACCAAATGATTCCCGAGCGCGGCACCGCTGCTGCTCACTGCTCCCCTCTCCCCCAGGGGATGGATCAAAATCACATGGGGATGGGTTAAATGCAGAGGACAAATTTCACCACACCCAGATGTGTGTGTGACGATGATCATTGGGACTTTGACTTTAACTTTATTTGTTGCATCTGAAGTTGAAATAAAAAAGATAAAATGGAGAATGATTTGATTTGGATGAAAAATCCGACATGATGCATTAATGGTGCGCCTTATAGTCTGGTGCGCCTTATATAAGGGCAGTTTTAAAATGGGCCATTCATTGAAGGTGCGCCTTATAGTCCCGTGCCCCTTATAGTCCGGAAAATACGGTATAAGTATACATTGAATATTGTTAAGAGTGAGGAGTGGGAAGCATAGACCAAATCCAGAGCTTGTTTCAACCTCTTGTTCAGTGGAACTGACTGGAAAACAAACATGTATTTTGTAGGGGAAACTCTAGCACTGGGATTGAACCAATAGAGAAATTGACAGAATATGCAAACTCTGAACAGAAAGGTCCTCGAATTTGGTGTTTGGAATGGTTCAAGTTGGAAACAAAGCAGGGACTTTCTTGCTATCTTCTCATCCATCATCCTTCATTTCACTCTGTAATTCTGTATGTAAGTAAGCAATTAAGTAACGTAAGTTAAGTAAGTGTGACCAAACAATGCATCTAGCGTAGTAGAATGGGATCAAGTTTCACCCGGTGCTCTAACCATAAATGCTGTTTGATTGAATGGTGACAAGTCCAAGTGCAGACCCACTCTGCTGTAAATCAGTCGGAATAGACTCACGCCCCCTTGCTTTGACCATGACCTGGATGAGCAATATAGATGGTGGATGGATGTCATAGCAATCTGAAGATATCCTAAAAATATAACAGGCTGTACAGGGATCACGTAAATACAAAGTCCACATGTGCTATGAGCTGGGAATTTCCTGGCATTAGTGCAGCCCCATTGCTTTTCTACACAGATCTTCAAATAAGTCCTACTCAGGTTATATTACATTCCAAAACTGTGATTGCCTTTACCCATCCAGTCTTTGTGCAATCTGTTGAGTGCCCTGACACTGTCGCTTAAGTCAGCATCCTCACAGAGCACAGAGCATCAAATGACTTTCGCCTCATCCATTATTGAGAGGCCATGTGAGGTGCCCAGAGAGATGAAATGAATTAGCTGAGTGTATTAATAGCTGTCTAAAAATACAGCTGCAGGTCTATTTCAGGGGCCCTTAGGGCAAGGTGTTGCTAGTGTTAGTTGTGTTTGACATTGTTGGATGGTACAATTATGTGAAAGTTGGAATGTCATGTGATCTCTCAAACGAGGTGACTCTAGACCAGGGGTGCCAAACTCATTTTTTTCGCGGGCCGCATTGTAGTCATAGCTTCTTTCGAAGGGCCATTATGACTGTCAACCCAAATAAATGTATGAGCACCTCATATTATATACAGTAAAAGCTCCAAAACAAATAACTCGTTTTCAAATCAGACGAGTAAAACCTGGTCAAATATTTTAAAATAAACATATTATTAAAAGTGAAGACAATTTGCAATTCTAGTAATGACACACAAATTTGATGCACAATTTGTCTTCGCGGGCCACATAAAATGATGTGGCGGGACGTATCTGGCCCCCGGGCCTTGAGTTTGACACCTGTGCTCTAGACCAATGCCAATTTAAAAACGTAAAAATGTTATAAGGTACGGAAGGAGTGGTTTTAGATTTGCTCAAGTATCCTGAGACGACTTCTGATGTAATATGGTGCTGTATAAAAAAAATTAAATGATTGTTTTACTCTTCAACAGATTAGAATAATCTTAGGTGGTTTAATTTTATTAAGGAAACTCTCAAGTGGAACATAATGGACTGCTACTAATACCACAATCTCATGGGCCATCAAACGTAACGCCACCCATTCAATCGAAGGACCACTGAAAGCTTATCAGAAAGATGTGTGTATTTAACAGTTGAACAAGACAGACACATATCAAACCTTCTCTTGTGTCTGAACACCTCCGCTGACCTGCTGTAATTACACCATTTATGAACCTGCTAAGAAGGAATAGCCTCCTGGCCCCCGTGGATTGATTGGGCATCCTCAGTGGTGCTGTTAACACACACTGAAGATGAAAGGACTGCATTCAGTCTCTTGAGAAGGGTGGCTACTTCAGGCTGGCTGATGATGGGGAGAATAATGGCACTGAAATGCACTCTGATAAACAGTGAACAATCACTACTAACAGTTGGTACAAAGATTTTGACAGCCATTATTACAAGTAGTTATGTAGGTAGGAGCTGTATAATCTAATCGGTTTTCTTCAAGGAATGCTCAAAAACTGCTCTTTATTGGCTTTTCGTCCTAATATTTCGTTTCATTACCTTCAAGGGTTTGGCCTGTCGCCACGGTTGGGAGGGTTACTTTAGAAATATATTCGGATACAATTATTAGTTAACCATAGTTAGAAATACACATACGTAAATATATACTGTATGTATGTGTATCTTTTTTGTTTTCATTCCTGATGATTTATGTATATACTAAGTATTTATTGATTAAAAGAACAAGGAAACAAACCACATAATGTAAATGTTAACCATGAAGTGTGTGCCACTGACTGTAAGTTAAGTGGATGTGAATATAAAATTAGCCAGCTAATGAGCTTTAAATATTTATTATTCTGAATGAGGAAACTTCTGCTGTTAGCCCTTCTCTCACGACACAACATGGCAAAAAATTAAAGCAGTTTGCACCAGAGAGCATGTCTGCTTAGGTTTACGACGCCGCTGCTGACCGCCGGATAATATTTTGTATAACGCCGCAATAACCGACTTCAATTTGATTCTACTCTTGGCGACATTACAGAGTGGGGTCCTGATGAAATAAAGTCACGTTTTTGGCTTTGTTGCGGGTATTGTGACACACACACACACACACAACAACACACAATGAGTTAGGTGTCGTATGCTGAGTTGAAGAGGTGGGTCTTGAGATGGTGTTTGAAGGAGCGCAGGGAGTCAGCGTTACGAATGGTCAGGGGGAGAGAGTTCCAGAGAGTTATGGGTTATTCATAATTCTAACAATATTGTATGGTGTGTGCATATTCTCTCATATATGGAAGTTAAACATTAAAACCCCTGTGGTTTATGGTCCAGCTTGTCTTATGTATGAACAAAACAGGAATTTCCCCTAATTTTAGTTGGTGCGATTTATATTCGGGTGCGGCTTATAGTCCAGAAATTATGGTATTCATTTACCATATTAACACTGCATAGAGCAGGGCTCAGTGTTTTAGATGACTCACTCATACAACACGCCTGATTAAAATGATCAGGATAATTATCATTCCTGTACATAGCTTGCTGATGAGCTGATCATTTGAATGAGCTGTGTTGGATGAAAAATACATCTCAAACATTGATGATAGGAGCCCTGAAGGACCAGAGTTGGTGACCCCTGGTATAGAGTGTATTGTTTTCATTGAAGAAATAGTATAAATGCTTTATTTGTCCTATCTTTTCTGTCTTATGAATGATTACAATGATACTATAAAAAATTGTATTCCCTGAGACGCAATCAACAGTGTATGGAAGGTTTCTCCATGGACAACCTTTGTGGTCAGGTTCACTAAGAATGAACCATGTTGTGTCCATATCCGTGATTATATGATGTTCTCGTCTCCTCAGCTATTCATCTTGTACACTAACAAGCCATGAAAATATATGAGAAAGCTGCACAGCCATCAGCTTCTCTCTCAGCGCTGAGCAATTCTTTATCCTGCCAAAATTCATCTGCTACGCTTTCCTTCTCCCTTAACTAAATCCGTCAGCTGCTTTACAATGTACTGACAGGTCTCCTCATTCAGCATCATTTGATTATCAATTCTCATTGCTGTGGCTAAGCTCATTTCAGATTTGTATCCCTGACTTCAAGCAGCCATAGATCACCTGTCAGTCTACAGAGCTGGCAGCAGACAAGGACAGTAAGCTGTCAGAGGCTTTAGGGAGTCAGCTAGTGATTGAGGAATAACTTCATTTTGTGTGTTTGAATTTGGGTGTATATGACAGACTGCTGAATATTCTCAGTGTTAGTGCCCCGGGAATAAATTAAGTATTTTGCGGAATGTATCAGTCTTTGTGTGTGATCTGATTATCACTTGATTAAAGTGGGTTTAAAATCATATCAGCGATGAAGCAATATTTCTAATTTCTAAAAATTTGAGCCGCTTTGCTTGCAATCACATCTGAATGTGAGTGTAGTGCTTGCCAGACATCCTTTACATGCAGACTAGGTACAGGGTACATCTCACTTATAGGATAAGCATAGTCATACAACAGGGTAGATTATCATCACTACGAAACACTAAAGGATAAGTAAACACAGACAAACACACACCCTTGGTGGCTTAAAAAGCACTTAAACCCTTCTTTTCTCTCTATCCAGTAATAGTGCAATTGAGGATGCATGAATGTATTCCAGTTGCAGGCTGAGAGTGAATTGAAGATCTTTTCTTATCATCTCTCACTCACTATGATGAGCATGTCACTCTTTTGGCCTCTCATTTTCCCTCTCGTCCTCAGCTGACAGACAGTTCCTCTGTTGTATTACCCCCTAACTGTAATTCAGCATGAGCTGACAGGAAGAACACCGAATTTTACTCCCCGGCTTGACATTAACGTGCAGCTGTCAACATGTAGCAAGCATGCACAAAGAAACAATTGGCAAGCTTAAACACTCCTGCATGAATACCAGTTATTTTTGTTCCCCATTGTGTCCATTGGATTATGTTAATTTGCAAAAACCACACCACATACCTTTACAGTTATTTGAATGTAACATATGTTGACTCTTGTCTACAACACAGCAACTTCATTTTCATTTCATCTCTTTACACTGCTACAGTGTCTTACAGTGTATTTATCGGCACAGGAGGCATGCGGCAGGACATTGATTGTGTTTTCTTTCAAGGGTGTATATGAACAGGGAAACCACTTTGCCGCAGACAAGCCCTGTTCTCCAGGGTGGCTGATTCTGGATGCACAACAGTGCTCTACTTGGACCTATTTACGGAGTGACAATCAATAGTCCAGCTGCGTAATCTCATCCCCTCTGAAACTAAACGAAACATCCATAAGGCAGTGTGTTTCAGGAAGGAATTAAAACAGCTATTTCCTCTAAAAGGGTCTGGGTTGTCATTTCCACAGCATGCTTGTCGGTATTCAGAGGAAGTTGCTGGTGAGGTGAAAAGCCAGAGGAAAAACACGTCCTCCAATGTTGTATGCACTGCGATCTTGAATCTTGAACCCTTGAATCTTAACAGAGATTTATGGTAAATAATTCAAAGTGCTGGACTCCCAAAGCAACATAATCATCTTGTACGACTCAAACAAGCAGCTCAGTAGTGTTTTAGCAGCATGGAGAAAGACTGACTGCTTAGTCCACATGCATAATTACTGTAAGCAAAGGGACGGTTGGGCTTTAGGGTTGTGCCCTGCTTAAAGGCAAATCTGAGGGCATGTTCATTATCCAGCTATGTTCACTAACTACTTCAGCTTTAGGGGTCCATGCACAATAATAGATGGCAACTCTGAAAGACCATCTATTATTGTGCATTCAATTATTCCACCATTCAAGGGGTGGATATTCTTTAGATTTTAACAATACTACTAAATTTGATCAATGACACTGTTCATCAAATCGCTACTATAACAGTATTCTTATCGGTATTTTTTTGTTTAGAACAACACCAAAGCAAAATTATTAAAAAAAAAAAAAATCACTGCTATTATTTGTCATGCAACTACAATCGTGTGAATGTAAAATAAAGGAAAACAATAATTTATAGAAAGATAAATGTTTTGAAGAATTTATTCCGCGTATCCTTATAAGGGTCATGGGCATGCTGGGGCCTATCTCAGCAGTCTTTGGGCAATAGGCAGGGTACACCCAGTCAATCGCAGGGAACATAGGCTTACAATCCCCCCACCCCATCATCAATTTGCAGTGCTTACTAATACACATCTTTAGAATGTGGGAGGAAACTGGAGTACCTGGAGAAACCCCCCAAACGGAAGGGGAGAACATGCCAACGCCACACAGGAAGGCCATACTCGGAATTGAACTGTGTGGCAGTTGTGCGAATCAATGTATCATCGTGTCACCTTTTAAACAATTATTTAGTGTAAAATAAAACTAGTGGAAGGCAACAAGGACGGAACACAAACTTGCTTGGGTTTCCCCCTGACATTTCAATTATCGATTGCATTATTTATTGAAGATCTCCAGGAATGACGACTCAAACCAAGAATCTCCAAACTTCCATCCAGCCGTCTATCTTCTGAATTGCTTCTCCTCACAAGGGATGCATGCATGCTGGGGCTTATCACACCAAACTTCGGGCAGCATTGATATAATGGTTGCCATGAGTGTAAATCGATTAAGCGTGCCGAGAGAGTCTAACACTTGGATGCTATGTTCATAGCAAAAGAGCAAACTGACGTAAAGGACTGTCTGATTTTACGTTAGCAAAAACCTCACGTCATGGAGCCTTCAAAGCCGCTGACTAAGCAGTCTGTGCTCTCAAGCCGATGTGATTATGATGTGGCTTCGAAGCCTCAGTAAGTGGGGCTTGGATGGTTGACAAGTCACCACAGCACTATGGTGGTGTGAGATAACTTGACGATTATGGACATGCATTTTACAGCCTAGATAAATGGAAACTTAAGTGAGTAATTTCTGCAGGACTGTCAATAGAACAGTAAAGGGTAGACAGAGGTGGGCAGTTTGCCAAATGTTGCCGGTCCATCTTCAGTCTTTTGTCTGTGATGTGGGCACCCTCGTCCATCCATCCTCAATCTTAATATGATCAGCCATGCTCAATATTATGAAAAAGCTTCCGCCACCTTCGTTTGTCCTCAATCGTTCCTTTTTTTTAAGTTTCTCATCCCTTGTCCTTCAGCCGCAAAATGGTTGCTGACAGACAGATGGACCCTTTCCGTCACGGTAATGCGTTGCCCACATCTGCTTATCAATCCTGCAGTTTTCAAAAATTCACCCATGAGACCAGTTTAGTACAGTGCCTGGGTACCCATCCCTTATTATACCTGACAATTTACAGTTATATGTTTTGCAACAAGGTTCCCATACTAAATTTAAAAGCATTGTCGGAACAATGTAGGACTGGCTGTATTTGGTAAATGTGCTTTTGCACACTCCCCTCTCCCTTGATACAATTTGTGTGGTGTGTGGTGTGCACCCCCCCCCCCCTTACCTTTTCTTACTATTGTGGACACACAGAAATAAGATAACACAACAATTGGCTCCAAATATACAAGGCTTACACAAGGTTGAGAGTGAACACAACATACCGTGTAGCCCCATGTGTCTTATGCTTGTGTTAGGGAAAATACAAGAGGGTTGTGACATTTCATCATATTCCCTCCCTTATTACTCTTGTAGTATGTTATATTTATGTTGGTAAGATTAATTTCCAAAATCATACCAGTGAAATACAAAAATGGAAAAAACATGCATTTTAGTTGTAAGCACCACCAATAAACACTGATGTAGTAAGTTATAAAATTGTAGTTGTTTCAAATCTTTAACAATATCATTAAAAAATTGTAATGAGTATCTATACGTTAATTGCTTCTATCACTCATTGAATAAATGTTTGCATAATTATGCTTTGAATGTGGGGTTGTTTTACAATTTTTTAAGTTTCTTTTCAATTGTGGCATTTATTCGAAACAAATATGCAGTCACAGTGAGTGAGCGTGAGATTTATGGCTTCATATGTTTTGCATTAGTAGACTGTTATGAATACATTAGCACAGATGGAGTTGTTTAGATCAGCATTAGTTAATCAAACAGGCTTTACGGTACTGCTCTCATTCTGTGTTTTAATGTGCAGCCTCCCTAACAACACAAACACCTAACATTTAGTCGTGGAATGAGTTGATATAAATCATCTAATGCCACTTTTGGGCAGATTGTACAAAAATGTTCTGGTTTCATTTTAAAGACCAATCGTTGATCTATTTCCTGAGGAGCTCATTGGGGTTGTGTGTTTGAAGACAGAATCTTCCATACCACCACCATTAACTTCCCCCCCAAAAAAAGGTCCATAAGGTTTTAATCCAAAGCAAAGGCAGTAGGTTGACCAGTCTGCACATGACCTTACTCCTCCTGCTTTTGACATGTCCCCATCCTCTTCACTAGGTGCAGGGACGCAGATGGCATGAGGCAGCGGTAACCAGCGGAGATTGACAGCACCTCAGTGCTGGAGGCTCATTACAAAGCAGCAGCTATAAAATCATTCATTTCATTTTTTATTTTATTCTGATAATCACTCAGAATAAAATAATCAGCTACCATTAAAACTCTACATTGCCACTTTAGCTATATACTATGTACATACGTATATAATTGTATTTTCAAGTGCAGGTTAGTTTCAATATGATTCAGTTATTGAATGCATTCTTAGTGGAATATGTAAAAAAAAATATCAATAAATTAGTGTACAACCCACCTCATGACAAAAATCCCTAGTAACAATAGAAAACAGGAGGTTTATGTACACAAGCCAAATACATGGACTAATTGATTTAAACTGAATCGACAAGGATGAATCTATATAATTACGATACTGGGGCCCAAATACTGGGAATGTTCTCTCTCTCTCTCCATTTAATCACTGCTTTCACTTTCTCTATAGCAGCTGTAAAATGTGAAAAATCCTTATAGCTGTGAGATCATCTCTCAAGGCATTTAACACAGTAAGAGATTACATTGCAGCAAATTAGTGCGGAGAGAAGCTATCTTGTTTGAGTCCATTTCCAGGAAAGGATGAGACACCACAGTTAGATTTGAATGAAATAAATGTATCATAAAATAATGGAACTCTAACTGCTCGTACTCCATCACACTACTGCATACATTTGTACAAATGCAGGAACGTTATCACTGCTGTACAAATATGCAACCAAAGATTCCAAGGTACAACAGCATGTTTGAAATAACAGAGACAGATGGTTGAGCACATTTTGTGACAAGTCAAGCTACACTGCTCACCCTGAAAAGCTGAAAATAGATTTGTCAGACCAGGAAGGCATATCTGAGTCCAAACTCTATTTGGAGACACATCTCCACCTGTTATCGAGAACTATTAGCATCAATGGATGTCAGGATTTGGAGCTTTAGACTTTTTGTATTTTTATATATATATATATAGTAATGTTTTTTGGGTACTATATTCAGTAGTAGCATACAGCTACAGCTATACATTATTCAGTCACCGTACAATAATATATTCCATAATAAAGCAGACACACGATCGCAAACATCAGTCATACATGGTTTGGTGACAGAACTGGTACAGTTTGTAAGAAATTAATTATGTTACTAATTTGGGGTGTCTATGTGGTATCATGTTTAAAAGCAAAAAACATTTGTTGCCTTGATTTACACAAGCCATGGTAATTGGAATCCTCATTATTTTTGGTGTTTGGAGACTTATTCTTTGATAGATTGCTTAGTACATAGCCAGCTACATGCACTGCATAACTATCACATCACTATCACATCTCAAATTAATATTGTACCACTTTGTTATCAACTCTGGCGAGAAAATTATGTCAGTCACTGGTGTTGGTTTTCTCTCTGCCTGGAGGCAGTTTATTGCATTATGTCATCCACCATTACAACATGTTTAGTGGCAATATATAGAAGTGGTTATGTTGAGGAAATGTAACATTATTTATTGTATTTGGAGTTAGACTATGTTATTGTGTAGAATATATCAAATTTGGAACTCTCGTCTTCTATCATCAGCGTAATACTCCAGTTATTTTTCATACTTTGCTTTAGTTGCCATCACATTAGTGCATGTGATAACCTTTTGACCACTGGCAAAGATCTCACAGACTGTGCCAACAATGTTTTAAACATTTTTTTCATGTTTAGAAAGTCAACTGTTGCGGTATCTATTCCGGCATGATGGGTACATTAATTAGATCCCAAGTCTCCTTTGCTTCCAACACTGCAAGTAGTTCAAAGGGAATTTATAGTGTGTTGTAAAACAAGTCTTTTTCTGTGAATTGCTTGCAATTATCTGTTTGCCCGTGAATAGATGCTGTGATCTGACTCAAGAGCTAGAATCAATATTTATGACACCACAACAATGAATGAACTTGTCATTTTTTATCATGTAGGTCTACAGTCTACACACATATGTGGGTTAAAGACAAAAAGCAACATACAATCTGTTGTATGGCGTTCAAGTTGATCAATTCAGGGAATAAGGTCCGCTGAAATTGCAAAGTAGGTGGTAGTATTGGTACTGGCATGACTAAACTTTTTCCATTTGTATTCCAAAATATAAAGTCTGAACAAACCACAGGAAAATTTAATGTAAAATCTATATAGATATTAACAGCACAAAAAAATGTTTGTTGCCCTAATTTTTCCAATTTAGTTAACTACAAAATTATGGTGAGACAGCATCTCGGAGAGACTCGCTATAATATTTAACTAGTGTTTCACTATTTCATTTATTGATACTTGCTGAAATTTAAATACAGTCAAATATTATTGTAATTTACTGTATAATGAGCATTTTAATGACTTGATGGAGGCCGCCTTTGTCTCTTTGGCTTAAGGTAGGAAACGGGGCATGTGCCTCGACGTTTCTTGACGTATTGGTTAAGGAACGCCTACATCTGTTGGCTAATCAGATAACAGTGATGTTATGGCCTTGCATTTTTGCTGCATGATCGAGACATTCCTCGATTATAAATAAAATATCTATACGTTGAAAGCAATCCAAACAGCTGCATGGAAGTCCATAACATTATTATTTTTAATGAGTACTCTGTAAAAATGTGGAAAGTTCCATAAAACATACAGTAGCTCTTTGTAAGCCATTTTTGTGAGTCAGTCACCCCAACAGAATAATGTACTTTCTTTCAAGTCCAATGGTTCACCTTGCACCCTTACAGTATGTTTCTTCCCACCTCAGCTGTCCTCTAGCTCTCTGTGGTCGCCTTAATGAGCTTCATGGTGAGCTGTGTTTGAGCTCATTAACCTTTGCGAGCTGTGAGTCCCACTAAGCGAGAAAGTAATTGATACATGTACAGCAAAAAAAAAAAAAAAATCTTCATTCACACCAGCTGCAGTTTTAAAATGAAATTCCTAAAATGTAGAGCTTCTTTAATAGCTCAGTTAGAAAGTCACAACATCATTTACATGGAAAATTATTCCATTTTAATTTTTCTAACCACATTTTTAAAATACAATGCCCTCATGAATTGCTACTGTGTGTACTGTGCTTGTAAACAGCAAGACTCACATTAGGATTGTACAATGCTTTATTTCAAAACATAATCATATGAATTCCCCCCTCCCATGCCCCACGAGAGAAAAAAATCCTGGCGCCATGCCAGATATTGGTAGATGCATATGCATTAGGGGAGACCAGGTATGGTTAGTATTGAGAGAACACCACCAATTTAGCAGAAGATGAAATCTCAAATTGAGATGGTTTCTCTTTATACACATCTTGTTCTCATTCAATCTTGGGATATTTTAAACAAAGTATATTGGAAATGTCACAATAAAAGCATGTTCACATCCTCCAGTGGATCTACAAACAAAATTAACTCATGCTGACAAACAGTTTTCATGCTGACACTTCCAACCACAAATCTCTGTTTGCATGTGGTCTTAAATGCATTCAATACAGCTCTAACTGCATGAGAGACATTAAGTGTGTATATCTTCTTACCAGACTGCCTAGATTTTCCCTGCCTCACCTAAAAAAATATTAAACTGTATTGAATCCAATTTGGAGTACTCAATCAACCTACCATGCAATTTTTTAGGATGCGAGAGGAAACCAGAGTGCCGGGGGAAAACCCACGCAGGCACGGGGAGAACATGCAAACTCCATACAGGAATCAAACCTGCACCTTCTGGCGGATGTGCTATTCAGTGCGCCCCCACCGTTCAGCCCCAACTCATGTCATTTACTGTATATTCTAAGCTAAAATTGTACAGCTACTACTGTGCTCATGTTTACTTTAAAATGAGAGGTTTATGAGTCAATCATAACACTTTGATCCAATGTGTTGAGAAAACTGGGCTTCAAATAATACGCAGGGAATGGCAAGATAGCTTTATTTACATCATATTGGGCATTTCACAAGTTAGGTAACAAACTTGGTTACAAAACATTCAAAGGTAAACATTTAGAAGATAAGGCAGTACTATTGATTCTGAAGAGGTGTCCAAGAGGTCATATTTTCATGATTGTGCATCCATTGACTGAGGAACAGTAAATTTCATTTTTTATCTATCTTGTGTAGGTGCTTGTCCTCCTTTAAGCAATACAGTAACCACATCAAAAAGTCGAAGACGCCCAAATTCATCCAATGTGCGCTTTCCATTGCGTCCTTTTGGAAGTCAATCTCAATAAATCCCAAATTAACCAGCATTCTAGTACACTTTATGTTTGACTTTAGTGCTTCCACCATAGACCAACGTCTTTCACAACATGTAAAAATGGCAAATGTTTAAGCTCTGGTAAATGCCTGCGCTCTGTGAGAATTCTTCTACTCTTAATTTAATTGTAGCACTTAGTATAACAGACTACCAATTATGTGACAAATAAGCCTGCCTACCTCCTTCGTGTGTTTATGACTCGTACATGTTTTTTCTGAGAACCCCTGCTTCTTTCTATCCCCATCTCACTTGCTCTGATTGTCTTTTACAGCCACTGCCCCCAAGGGAAAGAAGCCGTCATATTGTTTCTCCCTCGGGCAGATGCTCTCCTGCCATAATCTGTCAGCCACTGAGCCAGTGTTATTAGGTGTTGATTTTGTGGGGGCTGTTCATGGTTGTTGGGCGAGACGTTACAGCTCGGTACACTTATGTGGTGGCAGAAAAGGTTAAGAGCTACTGAGACCAGGGCAGAGGATTAGTGCGGCGGGAATTGTTGTTTATTACTGTTAAGGTCACAGCCATATTTAAAATCCATAAGAGAGGAGAATTGTGGCTATATGGCCGGATGGGAGTATTTGTCTTAGAGCGGTTCTGCAAAATAAGCAATGACTTTGATTTTATTAGACACAACAAGGCTCCTTATGAATGGGGGTTTTTCCATGCACATCCATGTGGTAAAATGTCCTTCGAAGGATTACATCATTGTTTGTGTAAAAGATGGTGAAGCCCAAGATGAAGACTCGGCCTGCCACCTAGTGTGCATATTTCTAACAACATCTGTCCGCTGATGTGAACCCACCCACAATGTTGAAACAGATCAAGAAAAAAAATGTTTGTTTGTTGTTTCGTTGTATTTTTTTAACAGTAAAAGGAGGTTATGTGCACATAGGAATGAGGAGCCACATTCTTTCATACGTATGTATTCATGATACCAAGGCAGACATCTTCATTCTGGACTCAAGTCGCATTATCTTTGCCAAGATACCATTTGACATCTGCTTTGTGTTTTTTGTTCATCTGCACCAGCTGCACTGCTAGAGAAGCTGCCTTTTAGTGATTAATTTGACCTTACTTTGGGGTTATAACTCATAACTATTGAATCAAAGCGTCTCTGAAGAGCTTGAAGTGTGAATTGCTATCAGGGATCCTCGTTTTGCAATAACACGCAAAATGTTAGTAATTTGCAGCACAAGCATAAGTGGCAGCAGTCAAACAAAAAAGACAAGTGCAGATGTCAAAGAGCTTTTTCATGATACTAAGAGAAACACAAGCCTCTGCTGTCTTATTGCACAGTTTGAAAAACGAATGTTGAATAGAAATAAAAATTGTTTTAGGCAAGTGAATCTAAGGGTGATTCGGCTCAGGGGACCAGTTTAGCCAATCAATGCGTGGACAACTGCAGTCAAGTGTTTGTCTTAAATTACCAAATTCTGGATTGGAAACACCTCTGAAGCATCAATCTGAACCAACCAAATCATTAGAAGAACTCTCTTCATCACATATGCATAGCATGTCCCCAGGTCAAGTTTTTGCAGAATCCACCAGAATTAAATATCCACAATTTACTGTTATTTACTGGGTATTTAATTTCTCCTCCCCAGATTTGGTTATTTTTGGGGGGTGGGTCAAATTACAATTACCAAAACAAATGAGAGTTTTCAGAAGATATGCTCACCGCAAATATGCCAAATTTAAGTTGTCAGCTTTTCTATCAAAGATCAAGCATGGTAATTTCTGGACTATAAGACACACCCGAATATAAAACGCACAAGCTAAAATTCTGAGAAAATCCTGCTTTGTTCATATGTAAACCGCACTGGACTATAAGACACAGGTGTTTTAATGTTTAACTGTCATATGTAAGAGAATGCACAAATCATACAATTTCATAAAAGTAATGAAAAATCCATAATAAACCACACTGGACTATAAGACGGAGAGTTCAAAGCTTGTGCAAAATATTGCGGCTTATAGTCCGGAAAATACGGCATATTGAAATGTACCAAAGGGCTGGTAGAGTGAGCCACCGTATAGTTACGGTTCCACATTAGCAAATTGTTGTCTGCAGCCATGTGGGAAATGTGAATGAGAATCTGTTCTTAAATGCCACACCTGGTTAAATAAAGATTACCTAAAGAAATATATTCAACCATTTGTGGATTTTTTTTTTTAGGTTTTTGTGCTCAGGCCAAACCAATAACGTAATACTGCATATCTTGTGGCATCTTGGCGCCAAGGAACTTTATTGTGAAGTGAGTTGAGGAGTGACATGTAGGCCTAGCTAACTCTTTACTGCCAATTATTGAACAGTAAATGTGAAAATTCAGCAATTTCCACAATTATATCATAGACATTGTAGGATTGAAAGAAAAAATAAATGTGATACACAGAAAAAAATGAAAATGGTCAGTTTTGTGTTCTCTTTTAAAGAACTGGTCCCAAGGTCTGTTTAAACAGTGTCTAACCTAAATTGTGACAAAGGATGCCAGCATTAGCTCAGACTAAACCTGCCGCACTTCAAATGCCCACTGAACATGTAGCAGAATTACTTGTTATAAAATTACCAGTTCAAACGCATACATTGAGTTGTTATTTCAACTTCTCTTGTTAAACAACCAAAATGAATAAATAATATTGCCAATAGGATGATGTGTAACAAGAAACCAGGCCATTTTTGAATTGTTATTCAGGTCATCTAGAGTACTCTGGTGAAGACGAGCACATTTTAATAGTGTAGAATCCCAGAGGCAAGCTACTCCATTTATATTCCAAGCACATTATATCAATTTACTGACCTTGAAGAGACTTGTTTATGTAAATAAACAAAAAATAGCAAAGGGAAAGAGTCCAGTTTTTTGTTTATCAAATTCTCACCGACAAGCATCCCAGAAATAATTTTACCAATAAGTATCCGTTTGAGGAGACAAGCATCATGTTTGTACTCGTTTTATGACTGTTTTAGCAAGAGACCCAGGATAAAGGTGTATAGTTTGGTGAATGAATCCTGAATCATTATTACTGGGTTGTGATCAGTGTGACTCCATGCATAGAACATTTGTCAAATGACTTTACTGTCTACCTGATATTTTGAAAATCCATTTCTATTTACTTATTTGCAGTGTTTATGAGAAGAACACTTTTTTTGGAACGAAACATTTTTTGGAACAAAATCTTGAATTGTAGCGTTAAGTTTATATTAACTTCACTATTGAGATTTTTTGAATTTGTAGTTCTGTTTTAATAGAGTGCTTAAAAACAAGGTGAGCGAAAAACTTAGAGAATCGACAACAGCGGTAATGTCATGAGCAATTTGTGTCTGCACAATGCAGATGTTGCAAACAGCTTGTGGCCACGTTGAACTATCGTGTTATGTTGGAACCACTTCCTCTGTGAGGTACAGGAGGAGACATTGAGCTCTTTTCCACTTCGTGATTCTATCATGCATGTGGTTTCCTGTATGAAGTTCGATTCACAGACACACAGGCTATTTAAAACCAATGCTCATACCTGCACATGCATTAACAAACATATTGGGAAAGGCATTTTTCCATTCTGTTTGCCAAAAAATCCAAAGTTTTCTACATTAAGCTTAATCTTCAACCCTACCAGAGATGATAAAAAAAAAATTAAAAAAAGGAACAAATCTGTTCGTGATTCCAAACATGCAAGTAAAAATTGTCACGGCTTTGTCTTGCATGGATCTAAACTGTGATGGCAGCCAAACAAAAAAAAAAAAAAAAAAAAATCAAACTCAGAAATCTACAGAAACAATGTTTCAGCTTGTCTATTTTGAATTTACTTGTCCCAAATTAGCATCTGCTCCAAAATATTGGATATTATGCTAAAAAAGTGGTGTTTAGTTACGCCATCTTCTTGGCATTACTGTTTCATTTCATCTAAGTTGCTTTGTCATTTCACGCTTGATCTGTCAATTTTAAAACAGCCAGTGCCGATTTAGCTAAAGCAACAATTGTCACTGTCACTGCTCATTATGCAAACAATAGTTGCTCAACATGAGGTAGTTCTCGATGCATTGTGCAGCTGACCTCATCATCCTGCAGTCACGATGAGTTGCTTCTTATTTGGCAGAACGTTGGTCAATTATTTACACTTACGACACAGTTGAACGGCAGAAAAATTGTTCTTCTAAAAGAAAGTGATCTCTGTCTCTCCGATATTGGTGTTTAACTAAGCAGAATGTGGGTCAATGTTGGATGTCTGAAAACTATTGTTGGTTAGTAATGGCAACACCATGTGGCTTTGTGTGAGCCACATGCTTCCTTTGTATTTTTGGGGGCCAGAGTGCATCGTGTATTAAACTTGAACATGAACAGCCACAAAAAAATGTTGTTCATTCATGGTAATATACAGCAAACATTAATCCAGTCAATATTTGATGCTAGCAGCAGAAAGAATTCTCACATCTCCAAAAACATTTTGTCGGGCACGTTACAGGAAAATGCATCCAAACTAATCAGGAGAAGCAACAAGATGATGACCCAAAGCACATTGCCGACACAACAAAGTACTTTGTCAGGGACAAATTATGGAAGGCCTTCAACTGGTCAAGTCAATTATGGACCTTAATTTGATGTATTGTATGGGACTGAGACAAAAAACAACATCATTGTTTTAGGGGCGAAAACAGATTAATTGCATATCCATTCATTTCTATGGGAAGCTTTCCCTCGATATATGAATGTTTCAGGTTACAAACCAGTTAATTTGAGGTTCCACTGCAAATTGAAATTATTGTACATTACTGTGTATTTTGTGCAAAATTGTAATGGTCAATTGTTTGTATTGCTTGATTCAAATTCCCCCCAAATGTTACTGTAACCACAAGGGGAAGATGGTAAAATCTGACAAAGGAATGGCAATTCATGGATCAGATATGATTGAAGATGAGAGCAAAATAACTTCATTGCAAAACAACTTCTCTATCAAGATATCCTCACACTTAATTGGAATGTAAATTACTTGCGAAGAAATGCACCCCCCCCACGCACACACACATTTAGTTTGACAAATATATATTAACGATGACAGAGAGAAATGTACGGCAGTCTTTCGATATCATTTAAAAATACCTTACACAGATTGCAGTGTCAAATGTATTCAACATCATGCTCCCTTTACACTTGACACTGAACAAAACATTTCAGCACTGGGATGCTTGCTTGTAAGGGAGCCAAGTTGTACCAGAAGAATTTAAATTTGGACATTCATAAAGGCTGCATGTTGCATGTAGTGTAAAGCTGTATCTTCAAGTTTTTCTCCTCATCGTAATCAAATGTTTCTGGGGCCATTATCTGTTTCAAAAATGGTGTGTGTTTATTGGTCTGAGTGTCTGTTTTGTGTTTTCTCAACACAATAGCTTTCTGGACAATAACATAGCTCACTTTTAAGGCATGTCATTCATAAAACACATCCAGTTGGTACGCATCTTCAGACAAGAAATGTTTTAAGCCTTCTTATTGTTACAAGTGTATGTGATTTATGCATCAATTTTTTCGTATACAACTTAATTGAGTTGCTTCCATCTTGACAAGCCAGAGACCATTTCATAATGAGAAGTGCAATATCTTCAAAACATTCATAGGCAGCCTGGTCGTGTCTGATTAAGCTTTCTACCCCATCAGCCAAGTGCCAGATCTCCCAGACAAAATTGTCAGAGAAATCTAACGACATTATCTTTTTATAGAAGGAAGTGCCCGCTAGTTTCTTTCTCACTCTGTTGCGCAAAAAGAAAGACATTTCTGACTCTTGATTAATCTCTTTTCCAGGGGGTGTGATATGCCACAAGCAGGCATCATCATCATCATGTTTTGTAAAAACATAAATATGAAAAAAAAATTCAAAAATATGTGAGATTTTTTATGTTAATACGTATTCTATTTCAATAATTAACTAGTTGCTGGGTAAATTTTATCCAATGTATACAGGACATTTGAATCACAAGAAGTTGGTGTTACCTTGTAATCTAAACGTACGCATCTATAAATATAATCTATAAATATAATCTGAAACATACGGTGAATCATTTAGAAATATGTAATACAATTATTTTGCTTAAAGTACTTTAAATAAATTTATTGAGATGTGGATGATATGCTATTTGATAGCAATTGTATTCTTGCCAATGAATTAGCCATTGCCAAGGCAACAGTGGCCTCTGGTGGTTGTCAAATTCAGTAGTGGCAGCAGAGACGTTGTAAACTGGTCATATTGCGAGGATCTTTCTTTTTTTAGCCCTAATTTAATTTTTAATCTCTTACAGAAATACGTTTGGTACTGTTAAAATCCAAATAATTACATAAAATGATGACATGTGCCCCTCTCTTGTGCTTCTAAAGTACTTAGTTAATTATTAGAGCATAATTGTGCATTGCTTTTAAATTTTATAGCATTTTGTTTCCACTAAAATATGATCATGCACTGGTGCACATTGAATTTAAACAGTAAATCCAAAATAATGATAAAAATTTAAAATCATCCTTCCTGCAACATTGATAGTATAAATACAAAATAAAATCCAGTACATTACAATGAGCATGCATTCAGCACAAAAACATTACTGACCACTACAACAACAATAATAACAATAATAATAATAAATAATAATGTCTTGCCAAATACAATGTTGTTGCAGCAGAGGGCAGTATTTTCCTTTGCATTAGCTCTTTTATTGGTCATGTTAATCTTGTTGAGTGAGCGTCCTTGCACTTTTGTTCCAGGTTCAGTTTAATTTCTTCCAATAAAACACTTGATGAGCCGCTGACAGTTGAATGTTGGAATTGATCTGGAAAACATTTGAAAGCTGCACGTTAACAGTGTTTGTGTAGTACTCTTCTCCCTCATTGCAGCTTCACTTCCACTTCTCATTAATCCCTGATCTAATTATCTGCACAATTGATTAGTCGAACCGTTTCTGCTCTGTCTTCATTAATTGCTAATTGAAAGACATCTAGAAAACCAGTGAAGCTACCCTGTGGACCCCAAAGGATGGAAGCATTTTCTGCTTGCCTGAGATAAGCTGCTGCAATAGAAATGTTTGAAAAGGCCATGATCACCAAGATTACTTAATCAGTGCTCTTAACTACCATATCAAATGTTAATTAGAAGCATGAACTTTTAAACATATGTTGATCGGTGGTGGACATGACTTCCAGAGACCAACTATTTACAAGCAATTGAATGTTAATTTTCTGTCAAATTTCTTTTTTGATAGATATTCTTGACTTATAAAACCGATTCTTCGCCAACATTGTTTACTGATTCCAGCATGTTCTGATATCTCATATGTGAGAATAAAAACAAGACTAACAGACACATTGAGTGTGTGGAAGGAGGTGTTTGTTTTGCATCTTGGGATGATAGAACACACTAGCATACGACACTCAAACACTTTAAAGGAACCGTATCATACTAACCCAGCCAATATTTCCATCTGGGACCCATGTGGGTTTTAACATGGGCTATGGGCATGGGTTTCATCTGGTTTTGCTATTGGGTTCGACACCTGTGTTAGCCCATATGGTCTCCAACTGAGTCGTAGGTGGTTTCCAAATGGGGAATTTGATGTCCGTCTCACCTAAGCCCCATGTGTATTTGACTATAGGGGTTGAACTGGAGATCTGAATGTTCCTGTGTGGGTTTCCACTGGAAAAATTAAACACAACCCAAGTAGGCCTAAGTGGGATCCAAGTGAATTTGGTGGCTTCGGTGTAGTCACGTGCTAGGACGGCAATGCCAGGTGACCGAAGACTTGATCCAATAAGGAAAGTACTTTTATTAAACTAAGGTGCATATAAACAAATGTGACAATAGACAAAGGCGAGGATGTACAGAAGGTTAGATGGACTGACAAAATGATATCTTAAGGAGTCCCCACAAGACAAACAATTAAAAAAAGTCACATATACTTTCGAAAGCAAGAAGAAGAAAAAACAAAATCCATGGAACATACAAAAATCACTGCTTAGAACACGAGAGAACTGAGTTCAAAAACTACAAGGCACATGGAAACAAGCGATGCAAACATTTGGCACCAGCACATTGCTGAATCTGCCCTTCAATAGCTGCTGATTGGGAATAGGTGGCAGGGGTTTGGCCCAGGCAGTTCTGACCTTTACTCAACTCAAGCACGCCCACAAATGCAAGATGGAGCCTGTGTGGAGCCCAGTACCTTTGCCTACTTCTAGCCTATATAAAACAATGTGAGCTAAACCTCTTCAGTAGTAGATTAGGGCAAGTGAAGAAAAAAAAAAGGGGAATGATAGGATTCAGACTTTTTTTCTCAGAATTCCCACCTTAAGTCAGAATTCTGAGAATAAAGTCAGATTTCTGACTTTAAAGTCAGGATTCCCACTTTCTGACTTTAAAGTCTGACTTTATTCTCAGAATTCTGACTTTATTCTCAGAAAGTGGGAATTTTGACTTTAAAGTCAGTATTCTGACTTTAAAGACTGTGATGAACCCTGATCAATCAAATAACACAAAGAAGGAAATGCAGGGATTCTATTAAACCAGCTTCTTGAGTGACAACGCATCAGCTAGGCTATTCGTGTTACCTTATTTTTATTTTTATTTAGAAAAAACGAGAATTAAGATCACAATGTAATTATGAACATTTAATTAATTGTTTGTTAGTCTTCAATGTTCAATTTGCTCAGATTAATACTAAACTAGCAGCAGATCTTTCTATGAAGATTTTAAGATGCCATACATGTAATGTTAGTGGAAGATAATGCAACACAAACATTTACTCCAGGAGAACGGCAAGAATAATTACCTCTGTGCGTCTTGATGCGAAACAGTTGAATCACGCAGAGATTACAGAGCATCCTCCAGTGCCCATTAATCAAACACATTGGAATTACCTTTCAATTGACTTTCGTACTCTTCTGCATTAAAACTGATGTCGTGGCTGAAAAATGGAGAGAGCAAGCAATCTGTGGTTTTAACGGAGTTTGTCAAACTAGTTTAAAAAAGAAATACTTCCAGTCCCTTTTTGCTTTAAAAGCAATAAGAGGCAATTTTGAGCACCAGTAGTCCACTTATTTCACAAGGATTCTCCACAGTGAACTGAATAACAAATGATTCAAGGGCCAGGATGATCTTAGATCTTTAATGTCGTAACCAACCATTACCTGGTTTTAGGGTTTTATATAATTTTTACATGTGAGCTCTTGAAATAATGTCATCTGGTCAGCACAATTAATTAGGATTATGACAAAGCTAGTTTAATTTATCATCACATCCGTAGAAGCATTTTGGATTTGCATCAATGATCAATACAATGTACAGGAGAAGAAATGCCTTTAAGGAATTAAAGATGTGTTCAAATCATTTTAGCCTGAGTTTTCAATGGGCTGCTTCAAAAGCAAAACCTGAAGAACATTTAGAAAGATTGGAAGCTGGCGAGAAAATTGAGAGAAAAAAAAAAATGAAAATGGATGGATGACGTTTCGCTAAAACTACTCTCAGGGCTCTATTTTTGTGACTGGCCTAGGGCATGGATGCAGGTTAGACCCGATGTTTCTCCACTCAGTAGCTGTAATGAAAGCCTTGAATGACAGCCTTGAAGGAGAATCATAGTAGATGTAGCTGGCTGGCTGTGCGTCTTTTCCTTCTTTTGCACTTCAGGAAGCACAGGCCTTATTTGGTTGACGGATTTCTGCTTAGCTCCACTAGGCTAATTGGTTACCATTATGGATCACTATCTGGCAAGTGTTCTCATTATGGCTCTTTTCATTGACCTGTATCTTGTTATGCTGTGTGAGGAAGAAATCGATGAAAACCCAACGCCATAAATGTATTAAATTAACTTTCATGTGGGTTTTTATTGATCACTTTAAATGATGTTTCCTGCTCACCGCCAACCATAAGGAAATGAAGCACATGAAATTCTTCTTCACAGCGGCGAACAGCTCACCACCAAAACAATCATCTTTAACAACCGCACACCCTGCAGTTCCACATCTAGCCCCTCACTGCCCTCTAATCAGCCTGTGTGGCGTGTATGCGTGTGCACGTACGTGTATGAGTATTGTAGGATTATGAATGTAAAGCGGTGCAAATTACCCGCACTTCTCTGCACCCGCTTTGACCTCGGCCTTCACACCACCGCCACCACCATTTCGTCTCCTTCTGCGTGTGCACCTTATCCACCACACAGCCATCCTCATGTACACCTTCCTTTTCTTTCTGCTTCCTCCCACATTTCCTCTTTCCCTGGCAGACCTATATAATTAGTTCCTCTGCAAGACATATCCGCGTGGCCCTCTATCTTTAATTACAATCTTGCAAAAGGGGTTCTGACTCCAGGGAGGAGGCGATCTGCTTTGATGTTGTCTGCTCTTGGCCAGCATTATGTTTTCCCTCAGAAAATGGCAAAATGCCAATATAATGTTGACCATGGATGATTATCTATCTAGTGGCTATCAGTGTTGGAATGGGATCATTACATCTTTCTCCAAAGATTAAGAAATTTTGGGGCTGGTTTGCGAACAGTGACAGAGGCTGACGAAGGCCAAAACCCACATTATTGGTGTGGCGAAAAAGTCAGGGATGACAACATGTATTTTTGACAAAACGCAGTATACAAATTTGACAAATTTACCCAGCCATCAATTTTTCATACCAGTAGTCCTTATTAGTGCCAAGGGTGAGCTGGATGGAACCTATCCCGGTTGATGTTGGCTGGCAGATGGTTGCCAGCCAATTACCAGTTACATACTGTAATTATAAAAATCATTCATTCCTATGAGTTAAAGTATTCAATCAACCAACTACTTTATTTCATTTTTTTGGGGGGGGCATCAAAGAAAGTTAACACCGGCAATTACCTATGCAACTGTGGAGAGAACAATTCTTTTAACAAGGCCTGAGCCGAGATCGAAACCTGGATCATTTTGACAGTGAGGCAGATGTGCTAACCAGATGTTCCGCCTGACACCATTTATTATATTTTCAAAATCATTCATAGCCATGACAAGGACAAGCCACAACCTTTTGCACCTTTCTAATGGATCGTGATAATAGCATGCTTTTGCCATGTCAATAAGCAACTGAAAATAATTGCAAAAAATCGTTTTTAAATATGTATATATTTGCATTTATTATAAAATGAAAGTGATGATAATTATCTGATGTTTGATTATCATTGTGAACAAAGCTCACTCATATCTAGTCACTAGTCCGCAAACTTGTTCCCTCATTACAGAAATTCTCAATCATCCAAATACATTACATTGTTAAACTGTATAGAATTGAAAACATGACGTGTTTTTCTTCCAGCAGCAGCAACATTTGGATATGTTATAGAGGAATTGATTGTAATTGGAGCTGTTTCCACTTCAAATGCATTTGTTGTCCCAGTATAGAAATCCTCTCAGAAGTTACAATGGTGAATTTAATGAGATTATTTAAATAGGGCAGCACACACTCCTTTGCACATTTGTAAGGCTACATCAGGCTATGAACGTGTTGTTTTTTTTGCCAATAAACATGCTTGTTTGTTTCTTTGTGGATGTATGGGTACGTCTGATTCCGTGTCTTTTCTCTAATGTTTGGGATTTAATACATTTTGATTCCTATGCCTTTTTGCAAATCCATTTTGTTTTCAAGAAAATATTGCCTCCTTTGTCACATAAAGTAATTGAAAACAAATTGAAAGACGGCTCACAAACCGTGGAATATCAATCTGTTTGTAAACAAGTCAGAGGTGGCAGCAGAGTAATGGCTTTTGTAAGAGAAAGACTCCTTTGCGAGCCCCGTACACATTCTTTTAAATATTCCTCCAGCTATCACAACTATAAGTAATATGGATAGTTTGTTATCTTTGATTAGTTTTTTTTATGCCAGGATACATTCCCTTGGTCCCCTCTTTCATTATTCTTCCCAATTACCTGCACAGGCTCACTCATCAAGTATGGGCACACTGGCAATATGTAATTACTTCTGTCATAAATCAAGAAACATGGACTGCTCATTCTCAATTATAATAACACAAGAAGGAACACTTACGTTCATATCGATTTGCAAAATCATTTATTCTGACTTGTTGGTATTTCAATTTCTTGGTTGTAGCTTGAACATTTGGCTTGCTAATTTCAGCTTCATCTATCTGTCATTCATTATGGAGACAACCACACTTTTCTGCCAATGTCAAGAGCCTCATTGTGTCTTGGTAAGTCCTAAACCACAATTGGCTTTTGTCCTTACCTCAATAAATAACACATACATACAGTTAAATTATGTTTGGTCCAGTACGATTTAATATATAGTGCAGGGTGAAGCACATGGATAGCACGTCACCTCATAGTGCAGGGGTGCAGGGTTCGATTCCGGTCCTCATTTGTGGTCTTTGCATGTTCTCCCTTTGCCTGCATGGGTACTCTGAGGCCGGTTGACCTCTCCAAAATGTCTCTAGGTGTGAGTGTGACTGTGAATGGTTATTCATCTATATGTTCAGTGTGTCCCTTGCCTCCTACCCGAAGTCAGTTGGGATAAGTCCAGCAAGCCCGCGGCCCTCATGAGAATAAGCGTTCAGATAATGGATGGGTGGGTGTTTCCATATATACTGTAATTACAATTCCCATTCCAATCAATACAGTGGTGAATCAAGTGCTGAAAATTAATAGCCGAACAAAGATAGAAAAAAAAAAAAATTCAACATTTTCCCAGAGCTGCACACTAAATTTTCTAGTCTGCAAGGTTATTATTCTAATTTAGCTAAGGCATTAAGCAAATCTACAACTCCTGCGGCAGTGCAGTGAGGCCAAGTGGTCGGAGGAGCAAAGTGAATGAGTTAAGTTGAGGCAGACAGAACTGGGGCTTAGCTGTTAGCCTCAGGGTCAAAGTGATAATGTATGAACTTAACGCTGGCGGGCGAGGCGACAGCGCTGCATAAGTGACCGGCAAGTGTGATGGTGGCTACTATTCAGCCGGTGTGCGACAAAGCCAATCTGCACACAGGTCATCAGGAACAAACATGAATTATCTGATAAGATTTGTTACGTTTGTACCACTGCTGCTGGTGGCATGATTGACAGGTGCAATTTGCAGTATCTGCAGTGGTCGCACTGACCTTGATGTCACTGCGAGATAAATGAGTGTTTATTATTTATGTTTTGTATGGAAATAACATTTAAAATGAATTTCCATTTTAACAATTCAATCATGAACATTATAGGATTGAAAAAGAAAATCAATATGATACACAGACTATTTATTTATTTATTTATTTATTTATTTATTTATTTATTTATTTATTTATTTATTTATTTATTTATTTCACTAGGCCTTCCAAAGTGTGGCTACTTGTGGCCTGCAGCTCATTTTATTTTATTGGCCTGTAGTGTATTCTAGGAGTAAAATCAAAGATGACTCACAAGAGAAAGTGCGACTTTTTAATATGCAAAGATGCCACCGCAGTACATAAAAATGTTGTAAATCAATCCAAGAGCAGATCTTACTGCTCGAAGCTCTAATTTAGCCCCTTTTTGCTAATGTGGAATGGAACTGAAGATGTAAAATGCGTCACTGGAATTCAAGAGGGGTTGAGGGGTCACAATCCTACCTGGTCACACTGTGAGTTCTTAAGATGGTTGTGATGCCAGGATACAGGCTTTCCTGGGTTACCAACATAGTTAAATTCCTACGGTGGCAATATAGCTTGAATTGGCACCCAAGCCAACATAGCAGTAAAATCATAATTAAAGTGAAAACACTTCTAGGCCATAAGTACAAAGCCAGCAAATGAAGATCATTCAGCCTTCTTATGCAGCTGTTTAATTCCTATATTCATGTGTAAACAAGTGCATTGTATTCTGTTTGTAACCTTGAAATACCATGGTAAATATTTTTTTAATAATAATTCATTGGCCATAAAGCCAAATCAATCAGAACAAAACAAGTCATCTAGTTTGCATGTGACGATGGATCCTTACAATGAGTTCATTGCACACTGCATCCTCAAAATGGTCAACTTTATAGCCATATTAGAGAAATCCATGAGCTTTATCCATGTTGTCTTCTTTTCTAATAAATGCAGACCGTGGTCCCTATTTATTTTTTTTGCTCAGTACCAAGTCAAACGCAAAGCACAGTCTAACCATGTGGATTGTGTTTGCCCTTTACAGCTAATGGAAAGCGCCTCATCTTATTCCCTTTCAAATCAGTGCAGGAGAGCTGCATGGTCTACATGGCGGTAGCATAAATGGACTTGCTAGAGTGCATGAGGAGATCAACGCATATGAATTACCTTTAGAAAGAACTGAAAGATCTCCTCTTGCGTATGACATTATGTAGGCTATGCCATTGTGTAATGGGCACATGGAGACTGCCTTCCACCCCCGATCATACATGTGACAGCACATTCCACACCCTACCCATACATTTCCTACAGGGATGAGTCTAAAATGATAATACAAATAATAATAATAATGTGTTCAGTTAATTTATTTCGACAATAATTTAAGAGTATTTGATGCAGGCTGTTGTTATATTCATGAATTAAATAGCATGACATCATCAGACATTTTTAGATATCTATTTCAGGCCATTTTTAAGTAACAAGACAAAGGATGTCCATATTTCTTTACTGCTTGTGATGACATTTAAAGCAAAACACAATGTTTCGATTATATCCATGTCACGTTTGATAAATAAATCTATGTGCAGTAGACAATTGTAACGATGCGTTGATGCTTTTTCTTTCATTAGTTTTTCTTCACATAATTAACTTATATTGTGTCTTGTTTTACCTGTTTGTTGTCACACCATGTGTTCTGGTAATGGCCAGCAACCAATTTACTGATTGACATTATCGAGCTCTTCTGCAGTATTCAGGACAGCTATTTTCTGATTCTCATTGCTGGTTTGACAGTGCTCCTCTGGGATAATGGTTTGTGAAAACGTTCTTTTTCCGCTTCCAACTGCAGTGTGCACCTCTCCTATGCTCAATTTGAAGAGAAGGATGAGAGCTGCTTTCAATGGCCAAGAAGCAGATTGGCCGTGTTCACACCCACAATTGCGCAAATGCCCATTTGTAACAGCAGCAGACTTTACGGCAGACTTGCACTGAGCACGAAAATAGGGCCCATAGGGTCTAATGTCGGGCTCACAATTTTCAATTACTATCATCTTTTAAAGCCTAGAGGATCTGTAGATCCTTTGCTTATACTGAAGTGACTATTACTTTCTATGACGAAGACTCTAAATTTGCACTATACGTGTTTAACAATGAAAAATAGATGTTCCGCATCTACCGTGATGACAACAAACATAGTGTGACTTTAAATGCCCATGCTAACCCGATGATGTATATGCTACTGATGAAACCCGATTTTTGGATGCTATAATTCAAATCTAATCAAAACTGATGGAATTAATGTATGTCTATGCAGGTTTCCTGCTGTCATGCAGTGGCATATGATGCACAAAATGTTTTCTTACCACTGAATGGTAATTGGCTCATGTGGAATCAGCTAGGGAGATGACTAAGGGATAGCTGGCACTGACCCAGGTTAATATGGCTAAAATACTTGAGTGCCAGTTCCTGCATTTTCACAAGCAAGCAGGGTGCTGAATGCAGAAGGCTGACATCTTCAGAGTCTTTCACAGGGATCAGTGAGTATGCAGCTGCTGCCTAAGCGGCTAAGCTGAGGCCCTGCAGCTGATGTGGTTGTAACAGCCATTTCCCCTCACATTCTGATTTTTTTTTTTACAGACCTCAAATCAAATCTGCAGCTTTTGTAGTAGAACTCATGCTGCTGGAATCCCAATTAAACACTCCACTGAGGCAAAAGTTATCAGAATATACTGTAGGTGAAAGACATGAGAGCTGCAAGGCTAGGAAGGAAATGGATAAACTACATCGTTAAAACACAAAGGGTGCATAATGGAAAAGAAAGTGACTTTGATTCACACACTTCAATATTGGCTACAATAATTACTGCGACTTGGTGGAATGTAAGGACCATCGAACTCCTCATTGCTGCAGCTGAGCATGTTTTTATTTTCTGTACTTTTAGTAGAGTACTCTGTACACCAGTATACTAGTCTCTTCAGCTCTCAAGCTGAAAATTAAAAATGGTTAAATATTTTCGAACCCTTAATTATAAAACTTTCTTAATAGCAGCATTACTTTACTGAGATGAGTGTAAATCTACACCTTACGGCTGCCAGATGTCCCCTAAAAAGACCTGTGAGGTCACCGTGGCCTTCTTGTTGTCTTCTGATTAGATTGATGCAGCAAACAAATCAAACACATTAAATTTGAGATCCTGGCATGGGTGGAAAATACTGTAAGATCAAAGTGCATTTTGGGCAGCCTGCAAGTTTGCTTCTACATGATTGAAAAAAAGGCTCTGCAAATATTTATACATGAATACATGATTTTCTAGACCCATAATTCATGAGGAAATGTGGATGGAAAGATTGCAAAGGCAAATGGGAGATTTAAGACGAGAAGGGAATTTGAATTGTGTGCTGACAGTTCCCATCCAAACTGCATTATGCATACTGCAACTTTTTCTTTCAATAATTCTGTTTAGAGCAGCCAAACTTTCTGCAAACCACTAAAGTGTGTTTGTGCATGTGTTTGTGTGTGTGTGGGACGGGTAAATTCATACATAATAAAACATAATACAATAACACATGTCATATATTATTTAATATCCAAAATTCAGAATGTATGATTGTGTGTAATTCTGCACTATATGCACGTTCTAATTTTCTACATTTTACCATAACATACTCTACATGTTTACCTTCATGGACTATTAAAAGCCAAACAAACATGGAAATGAGATAAGAAATTAGCTGCGAACAGCCGGTACTTTGCAGATGTGGTGGTTTTGACAATGTTCAGCTTGAGATATCAAAAGATTAACATAGAGCTGGCTGTTTAAAAATTGTCCCTAAACATGTTGTTTGTGAGGGGGTGGAAAACTTTTGTTTGAACGAAACTACACAATAGCCACATGGCGGTGACAAACATGTAAATCAAAATTGTTTTCACAGATGTGAAGAACTCAACAAAGACTTTTACACTTTGGGTCCACCCCCCGCTTTTCATGTCTATCTCCTGAAGCCGGTCCCCTCAAGTCCCCTCAGCCCTACTTCTGAGCCCCCCAGCACCACCACTGGTCACGTCTGCTGTCTGCTTCTGGGTTCAAATTCTGCATTAAACGTGGCAGTACCTTTAAATGCCTCTTATTTATTATGTTATTTGTTTATTTATTATTTATTCATCAGTCTTATTTATTCATTGTTTGTGCCTTCTTGTTCTTATTTTTTTGTGTTGTTTACTTGTATGTATATTGTGTACTATGTCTTGTCACCGTGGGATAGTGGGAACGTAATTTCGATTTCTTTGTGTGTCTTGGCATGTGAAGATATTGACAATAAAGCAGACTTTGACTTTTGACTTTGACATGCTTACATTTTCAAAGTCACTGAGCGTGCTATTCCTTTTTGTCAGAAAAGCTCTCCAATAACGTTTTGTTTTTGACATTTGTGTGTTGAGCAGGTGGGGTTACTGGGGCAGGAAATGTGTGCAGATCGAAGTGGATATTGCACATATCTCAAATGGGTGGTATAGTCTAGAGGACAGGTGTCAAACTCAAGGCCTGGGGGTCAGTTACGGCCCCCCACATTTACGTGGTCCGTGAAGATAAATTGTGCATCAAATTCGTGTCATTACGAGAATTGCAAATTGTCTTCACTGTTAATAATATCTTTTTTTTAAATATTTGACCAGTTTTTACTCGCCTGATTTGAAAACGAGTTATTTGTCCGTTTGTTTTGTTGCTTTTACTGTATATATTATGAGGTGCTCATACATTTATTTGGGTTGACAGTCATAATGGCCCTCCGACAATGCGGCCCGCCAAAAAAAATGAGTTTGACACCCCTGGCCTGGAGAGAGAGAGAGAGAGAGAGAGAGAAACTGAAGTTTTAATTTATTCATTCTCGTCTGCAAATTTTTTAAACAGACATAACAACACTAGCTGAACACATATTCCTGTGTTTTCCGCTTCACTGTTTAAATAGTTTGGAAGATTCGTGCGCCCGACCCCCAAAATGTTTGTGCACGTGCGGGATCCAAAGATAGGTTGGGAAAAGGTGAAGCGACGCAAAAAAAATCCACTCAAGGCGTATGAAATGAAACAAGTGACATTTTATTCACACGTGAGCAGTTAACAAGAGTAGACATTTGCTCTGTCAAGCAGAAGGACGTTGTGAAGCTTATTGTGTGCTTTAACGCCATTCCCGCTCATGACTATTCATGCTCGAGCTCCCGTGGACGTCAGGACGCAGCAAATCGAGCTGTGAAGCTGCGTGGAGGAGAGAGAGACAGCATGCCACACTGGCTGACTGTATCTCTCCCACCGACACGAAACATCGTTGCTTTATTAGGACGAAGCGGCTCTGGATTCCGCCTCCGGTCGGAGGACCACAACAAAGGACTGCACAAGGAAAAGGAAGATACGCCTATGTATATTGTATATTTTATTTTGAAGCATGTGTGCACAGAGCGGTGTTAAGCTACTCGGCTTCAATTTTTCACAAATGGACAGATCTAGTAAAAGCAAGAGGATGTTATTGTGTTTCTCCCGGAAGATGGACGAGACATATTGGGGCTAACCGAATAGTGACGTTCCAGGTTACGGAGGGAGATGCTTCGAAACTGCCGTTGGCTGTTTGAGATGATAAACGCGTCCCATGGAATCCAATCTCTGCTGTAAAACGCAAACCGCCCGCAACGAGAAGCATCGCCGAGCACCGCACCTTCAAGTCCTCGTTGCTCCTTTCGCGAGGTCCCGAGTGAAGCTGTCCGTGGTCCTGAACGGAGCACCCCGCTGACCCCCCCACCTGCACACCCGAGCGATATTTAATGAAAAAGACCTCGGTAGCTGGCCAAAGACACACATGAACACTTGGGACTCGGTGGCCACACGCAAGTCACTTTCATGGCCGTGGCACGCAAAATCAAAACTTTACTGACCGTCAACATCCTTGTGTTTGTGGGAATCATCCTGTTCTCGGTTTACTGCAGGATCCAGGACCGATCCGAGGAGTTCGTCCAAATTGGACGGGCTTCGGATCAGAGGTTGCGCGCCAGACATGGTAAAGTTACCAACTTGGTGGACAGGCAATCTATTCTCCAGCGGCTGGAGAGGCTGGAGGATGTCGTCTACAATCAACTAAACGGTAGGGAGATTAAGAATCACATAATGATAATCTGATAATATTAAGAATCACAGAATAATAATATTTTGATAATCATCCATTTGCTGTTACAAAGTGTCGTCTCCTTGGTTGAAAACTCAACAATGTAAAACAATTGCTTTCCTCATTATGGCTTCTGCAGGCACTTTTTTTTTTTTTTGTAAGATACGAAAGCAGCATAATGCATTAGAGTACAATATACAGTAGCAGCTAGACTTGATTCATATACTTCATGTTATTCGGCTACATAATATTAATGTAGCTACTGTAAACCTCTCAGATGCTGTCATTTGACATCCAGTCATCTTCATTCAAACTGATTTATAAGTCTTTAATCGCTACAATGTTTTATCAATAAGCATTAACTAAATTGCATTCTTTTGTACTATTAGTTCTTTTGTAAAATTAATTATTGTGCACAAGCTCTACTGTAAATCCTGTACATTTTGGAAAAGTCAAGTGACTTGTCAAGTCATGTAATTTAAAGACCACAAAGAAAATTATATGCAGTAAAAAATAAATTCTAGCTTGCTGGTCTCTACTTAATCATACCTTTTCAATTCATCATTTCATAATCATATCATTTGTGTGAATTCCTGTATTATTCAAACCTGAATGCCATTGGGTTGATGTAGTTCATACTGGCCACCAGTAGAGAGCACAAATATATCAAAAGCCCTTTAATTAGTGGCGCTCTTCCTGAACCCGAAATACAAATAGGGCAGTGCAATAGTGTATGTTGCTGTCTGCATCCAAATGAAAAATTCTGTTTTTGAATCATAGTTGGCACGGTCTGCATGTTCACCACTGTGTTTGTGTGGAATTTTAATAACCACAATTCTTCACACTGTGTAGCATGCCACTCACCCAAATACACCTGCGATAACCTCAGCTCCCTTGTGATGACAACGGTAAAAGAAATAAGCATCTAACCTCACAATTATTGTGTTGTCGTGGAGTTGATACATGGCTGAAGAGAGCATGTGGCCAAAGCGATTCTAAAGTTAGTACACTGTTGTTTTCTACCTTGCACAGAAAACAAATACACCTAAATCTCGAATTTACGCGGGCTTTGTGGCCCAGAGTTTGGGAATCGTATTAACCCCGAAAGCGCGTTGTATCAAAAGTCTTGTTTTTTTAGATGGATGTGTTTTTAGGCAACCGAGGGGATACTTTATGTTAATTTAGGTCAGTCATGTTGCTGGGCAGCCGAAAGGGTCCGTTTGCTCCACACACATGGAAGTCTGTTGACAATTTAGTAAAAGAGAAACAATATGCAGATGACAATATCAGGCATCATTTTGATGCTATGTGAATTGGATGGAAGCGAGAATAAAGCAGCAACTTATTCTACTACTGGCCACGCTCTTTGACATGTGAGTGAATGTATGGATGAGGATGAACCTCCTCCTTTCAAAAACAGCGCAAGTCATTTAGCTTCGTACGGACCTTATTTCATCTATTTAAAATACTTCTTGAAAATGTATTTATCACCCAAAAAAATTGAGGTCCATGACCAAACCGTGTAAGACAGAAAGTCGCGTAGTTCTTTCTAACTGAAGAATTTGAATCATCCTCATGTTGGGAACGCGTGTTCATCTCTGTGATCTGCATTTGCCAGTGCCCCCATACATTTTACCTCGCCTCTTCTTATGAGGCTAAATAGTAGAGAGAATTGATGGATGGGTGGATGAACAATCTCTGTCTGAAAACATTCTGCTCCAAATCCTGCATGATTTTTCTTCATCTTATTAATAGCAAACATCATAATATTGAGTATCCCCAGGTCAAACACCTTTGTAAATTGTGATGACTCCTCATATTTGTCAAATTGCCATTGTGAGAAGGGGGACTCAGAGAGCCAGAGACAATTACCATGTCCTGCAGCGATATGAAGTAATCACCCATTCTCTCTGTTGTTTATTGCCTCCTGATGTCATGTCACGGTAGTTACACCAAGGGTCAATTAGATTTGAAGGACATAAACAAGTCTTGGAATTGTACTTTTGATCGTTTCCTGATGGTGGGCAACCAGACTCCCAACAAGAAAACAACAGTCAACAATTGTTAGCTGCCGCACAAAGCATCGACTTGAGGGTTATCTGCGGCCAAGCTTAGCTGTGAATGCCACCTTCTTTCGCTAATCAGGTGAAAACATTTTAAGCTTGTTAGCCAGCTTATAAAGCTGTGTTTTGACCTTAAGTAGTGCATTAAGCTCAACAGATACTGTATCTCCTCATCTGTACTTGTTGAGGCTCATTGTTATCGTATGCACATTTGAAAAACTTACAAAGAGTTGTTTTTCAACATTGTGATTCTATACTGTACTCTGTTCATGCATCAATGCAACACACAGAAGTCAATAGTTTTGACTTGGCCTGACTTGTCAAGCCCTTGGCAACACTTACCATAGAAAATATTAACGTAACATACGTCAACATTTACGTCATAGTGGACGTCAACATTGCAGCCATATTGGACTTGGAAAAGTGATGTGATTTGTGAAGATGTTTCCTTCATTTGCATCTTAGGGAACAGAACCGTAGCATTGTGCGACTTTTAAAGTATATGCATGCCATGTTAACTCTGTCGTGTGTAGAGGTATAATTAAAGTGAACAAAAGGGGAAAAAAGTTAGCTTTTTTTTTTAATCTGTCCTGCTCAGCTGCTAGGTGATGCAGAATTGAGAATCTGCATCCTTGTCATGCCAGGACGGTTTTTGTGTGGACCATGGACTTTCATTTCTGCCACAAAGCCCTTTTATGATGGATATTTATTGAAAAATACAGTCATCCAGAACAATGATTAAGAGAGGAGCAACACAAAAAAGAAAAGCAAAATAAAACATGATTTGAATATTTGCTGAATACTGCTGTGTCACAGGAGCAAGTGTGTTGGGAGTGCCTTTGAAAATTCTAAACACCTGGAGCTGCAGAGTGCAACTGAAACAGCCAAGGAAGGTCATGAGAATTAGTTGTTTTTTCCCTTTATTCCTTTTCTTGGAATTGCTGTGTTGGCTGGTGCCAACCCATGCAAAGTGACCCAGTACACACCACCCAACCAACCAAAGCAGCACAGAACCGCCCACCACAAGACCAACAACCACCTCCACCCACTGCCCCACGTGCCCCCCACAAGCCACCAAGTATTCTGTCAGTGATTAGAATATAAAGTAATATTACAAATTAAACATACATCCTGCCGGTGAAAAGTGTTAGACCAAAAATAACAATTTTCAAATGAGTAAGAATAGAATAGCTTGAAATAAAACCATCAAATGGATTAAAATACCAAGTTGAAATATATATATGTTTTGCTCCGATGGCCATTCCTAAGTTTATGATAATACACACAAATTAAAAAAAAATATATATTCTCGAATGAACCGTGATCAAGTCAAGGAGGCAGCAGCATCCGCAGGGAAACCCAGACCTCCCTTTTACCAGCCACCTCATGCAACTCTTCCAGGGGGAATTCTGAAGTGCTCCCAGGCCAACCAAGAGACAGACACAGTCACTCCAGCGTGTCTTGGGTTGCTCCCGAGGCCTCCTCCTTACACCAGGGAAGGGTCCTGGAGGCAATATGTCTGAGCCACCTCATCCGGCCCCTCTCAACGCAGAGAGGTAGAAGCTTTACATTAAGCCCATTTTTTTGTATGGCTTGTTCTCACTTTGTAAGCTGGAGACTGTCCCAGCTGACCTTGGGTGAGAAGCCGGGTGCACCGTGAATTGGTGGGTACCTAATCATAGAGGCAAAGAGAGACAAACAATCATATCTTCGAACAATTACAAGTCCTTGGAATGGAGGATGAAGATAAAGTATTTGTACAAAACCCACACAAACATAGGTAGAAAGCACAAACTCTAAACATCAACTATACTTCAACAACAAAACTCAAAGTATTTTGTAAACAGATAATGGCTATCAGCCAGTTATCATGCCTCCATTCTGTTTCTACCTCAGACTGGCACTAGACGTTTAATTATGTGAGCCAAGACTTACACTAAGACTCTTTTCGTCAGCCATGGAAGTCACTCGATGGCCGTCTTCCCGTCTGAAGGTGCCGATAGGATGAGCCCAGCTGCAGAACCCGATACGCTTCTTATCTATAATGCCCAATTATAGCAAAGAAACCCATGCTGTTACTATTCCAAGAAGCATGAGGAAAAATGTCACACTTCCATCTCCTCCACAACGATGCACACTCAAAGCTCATATTGTACCTTAATGATCAATATCGCTGTGTGCATCAGTGCAAGTATGTATAGCTCACGAGTGCAGTACAAGGAAGGCAGGCTGAAGGAAGTTAGGAAGTTTATATATATATGTATATATATATATATATATATATATATATATATATATATATATATATATATATATATATATAAACTTCCTAACTTCCTTCAGCCTGCCTTCCTTATATATATATATATATATATATATATATATATATATATATATATATATATATATATATATATATATATTGTACTGCCCTCATATATATATATATATATATATAAAAATCCAATAAAGATATTTAGATGAGACTCTACTTGACAAACCGTTGTCCCAAGCAGATAAGAATCAATTTTCACCCTTAAAAAATAGGGATAATGTATTCAGCAGCAGCTCACCTGAAAATCAGCAGTCAGAGGCTTAGCCACTCACAGTAATGGAATATGTTCAAAAGGAGAGAGTGCTGCCCTTATAGTACGTAGAGACTGTTTCCCTAAAGTCGTGCAAACTTTTTTCATCATGACAGCTCTTAGCTCAGAGGTGCAGGGTTCGATTTCGGCTCCGGCCTTCCAGTGTGGAATTTGCATGTTCCCCTTGTGTCTGTGTGGATTTCCTCCCACATTGCAAAAACTTGCATGGTAGGCTGTTTTACCACTCCAAATTGTCTGTGGGTGTAATTGTGAGTGTAAATTTGTTTTTTGTCTATGTGTGCCCTGCGACTGGTTGGCGATCAGGTGTATCCCACCTACCGCCCAAATACTGCTGGGATAGGCTTGTAAATGGTCCGATGGATGGATGGATGGATGGATGGATGGATGGATGGATGGATGGATGGATGGATGGATGGATGGATGGATGGATGGATGGATGGACGGACGGACGGACGGACGGACGAACGGACGGACGGACGGACGGACGGACGGACGGACGGATGGATGGATGGACGGACGGACGGGCGGATGGACGGACGGATGGACCTGTTTGACAAAGTGGACTATTGATATTGTATGTTCAGCTCCATCTACACTAACTCACAAAAACATCACTCTTGTCATTAATTATGCCAAGGTCATTGTTGAATTTGAGTCTTAATTTTAAAAAGGTGAAATGATAAACAGCTTCATTTAGAACGTACAGTATGTATGTGTTGTGTCAAACATATTCGGACATTAGAACTTCAAGAAATAAAGCTTAGTCAGGTTAATGGTACTGTATACATCCATATAAAGCTATGTGGGAAGGGATCACCATTGTGTAAAAAAAGCTGAGATTGAGCTAAGTAAAAATTAAAAGTGAGGTACTATGTGGCGTAACACCTCCCGCATCTCACATTCCACAAGGTATCATAAATAATATACAAAGTCATATAGCGGAAGAAGAAGACGAGGGTTAGCCAAATAACACCATGGACAATAACAAACAAAGCTGGCATGCAATGCTCTGCTTCCAAGTGTCATGCAGAGACAGAGAGGCCTTCCCCTCTGGAGGGTATCAGTGTTGTTTTGTGACACGGCTGTGATGCCAGATGGCTGCACAGTGACGTGAGCCCCACCCATAATTGTCAAAATGCCACCACTTTGACTAGATCGGGCCATGTTGAATCCCTCTCATGGGAGAAGCCCGTTTAGTTGAATTGGAAATGTTCACTGGTACTCCGTATTCCAACACTATCCTAATATGGTAATTGTACTGCAGCACTTGTATTAGTTTTTATATATTGCAGGTGGTCAGAATGTTGTTGCTCATAAAATTGAATGAAAAGAGAAGGACGTAGTTGCTTGTAGGAGGAAATATATTATTTCCTATCCCCTTTGAACAATGTCACAGCGTCACAGTGACGTCCGTTTAAAGTTGCTGTCGTGATGAGTCACCTTAATCATTGTAGCGTATTTTAAGTCTGACAAGTAAAATCCTATTATTAATTCCAACAGATTGAGGAAGCATAATGTGTTGTGGGCAGCGAATGACCAAGGGCTCAGGATCATAAGGAGACAGGAAAAAAAAGAATCTAAAGACTCATAGTGATTTCAGAGAACTTGGTTGGATCAAGGTTGGACTTTCCCATTCAGTCTCTATTCCAAGTTATGTCCCTTAATTAGTTTGTTATAATGTTTTTTATAAAACAAATGACAGCCAGTGAATTTCGAACGTCGCCAAGTATCCACCAATTCAAACCTTTTGTTACTTTACTGTTTATGATCATTAGTATGAAATTACTGTTATTTAGTTTCCACTGTTCACTATATAAAGTACATTATACTGTATATTTGATAAGATCGTCCTCCTTTGTATATTATATGACACCCCAATAATATACATGATGTCTTTTTGTGTCATCCTCTTTTTATGTAAATATCCAAGGCAAACAGTGATAATCAGAACAGTAATCCATCTGTCACAAAGTGATAGTTCAGTGTTCATGTGACAACCAGTCGTCATTCATTCATCCGTTTTTCTTTCCACTATCTGTGGTGGCTTTACTATCATTGTCTCTCTCAGCTTCTCTGCTGTGGAGCTCAGTCATGTCCTTGTCCAACTGAGTGTTTTGCAGCTCTGTCATTGACAGACAGTATAATGATGCCCTCAGGATGGGGCCTTGCTGTATCGTAGCTGCTCCTGTGGTCTCTGCATGCTGCCATCAAATGTCAATCAGCTGCCATTCTACATGCTCCCTCTGCTCACCTAAATCTGCCCACTCTGTTTGCGTCCATCTCTGATGTTCTATGTCATTTTTTTGGCAGGTTTAGCAAAACCCATAGGGTTGGTGGAGGGTCCCGGAGGACTCGGTCAGGGGGGAGCTGCCGCCTCACTTGGGGAAGACAGCCGTGATGTGGAGGGGAAGTATGAAGAGTATGGCTACAATGCTCAGCTCAGTGACAGGATCTCCCTGGACAGGACGATCCCAGACTACAGGCCTAAAAAGTATGCTCATTTTCAATTTGTTCTCATTTTCTGGAATGTGTGCTGTCTCTACATCGATACATCAACAACTGCTGGTTTTTAATTGGAGACCAGCACGACTCCAGCACCAGTTAATGGGCTCCATTACTGTGAAAACACATACAAGTCTCTACGAAGTACAGTTCTTTCCCTCCATTGCTTTATGATCATTATTTAGTTTTGCAACACGTCTGTAGCACAAAGTAAACTACGAAGTTAAAATTGTGTTTTGTTCCATTAAAAAGATCTCATGCACAAGATGTCCGCTCATCCTCCGGGAGAGTTGCAGAATGAATGTTTGCAATGCTGCATGAATAAAACACAAAAATTCAAATTGACCCTTGTAAATGTAAAATGTAAAACGGGTCCTTTGGGACAATCTTGCACAGCGGGTGGTTTATGGCGATAATTACGTGCAGACTGCCCTCAGCTTCTCAGTGGAACTGTGTGTGTTACAAACCTGCCGGAATTGCAAATTATGCTGGAACTCAGTTGTTTACTCCAGAAATAGTTTAATTCTACACTGCTCAGCAATTTTGTTAAGTCAAGCGTCAAGCATGGCTAATGATAGGACACCATCATGAGCACGCTCGGTGGACTGATTAGTTTGTACTTTAGCACGATAAAAACAAAAACATGCATAAACAAATTTACTTAAATTTTGACCATATTTGTATCATGTAGGCCAAAGCTTAAAACAAAATATTTTTTTTGTTGCCAATACCCCATGGCACTTTGGGGAAAAAAATGCTACGTTTTTCAGCATTTAGCTACAATTGTGCTCAAACGTATTCGCAAGTACGTTCCAACGTACTTTCTTGTATGTTCAAACAAAAATTTGCAGCTGCACGCTTCTGTACTATAGGCGTCAAACGGCTTCATTACCCAAACAATCATACAAAGTCACTGAAGTCAAGAGGTGCACTCAAGCAATCACAAACTATAGAAATCAATAAAAAAATAGAAGGAACCAAAACATGAGCAAAGGAAAATACAAATGGCATTACACACCAACAAGGACTGAACAGAAATACTGAATATACACAGCATATTTCGTTCCAGGGGCTTAAGGACACATCCTATCATATCTAAAACAACCAGACAATTGCATTTCTCATATAAGAGAGCCGTTGAATGATTTGTACAGCTCAAGATGGTTTGGGTGCGATCTTGATGCATACAGTATTACAAACTGAATGGGATTAGTATCACTCGGTGTCAGAACAATGTAAGTGGGGGATGTGACACTGGTTGGGAATCTGACAGCCACAAGAGTCTTCTGAGGACAGTAGCATTGGAAACAATGTATTTCAATCACACTGCTTTATTTAGAGGGGAAACGTGTCAAGACTAAAAGCAGGAAAAGGGTGGGGAGGGGCTTGGTAATTAATAAAGTCAGCAGAGGGTATCTGTGAAGTAGAAGAGCTTTTAGGAAATTATTTTTAATTGACTTTACCCCCCCACCACACACCCCTATAAAAAAACAAACAAGGAAAGGGTTTTCTGACACAGGGGAAGAGAGGGTTTGTGATTTTAAAAAGTGGCTGCTTCCGCTATTAGTAAATGGTGCCTACTTTGTTCACTTTAATGGTAGTTGTGTTGCTGAGATTACATTCCGCAAGCTGCTTTTCCTTTTATGCTGCTTTCTATTCGAGCCATTACATTTTCAAAAGATGATATTTCAGAAACAAGCAGACTAAAAGCAGGTCTGAACAACTCATACTTTTGTGTGGTTACATGTTATAATAGGTACATGGATCATTCTCTGATAAAAACAAAACTGTGATTTCTTGATTGATAATAGATTTCTCTCTTTCACAACCATTATCTAGATAAATTCTACAAATGATGGTAATTATCTTTTGTGTGTGTGGTGGCGACTTTCGTTCTTTAGAACTCAGTCATTCTGTGGCAACACAGTGCACAGCAGGTCATCAGGTCTGCTGCTTGCTGCTTTGTATGGAGGTTGCATGTTCTTCATGTGCGTGTGTGTTTTATCTGGGTACTCGAGCTTCTTCCCAAATTTCAAAAACATGCTCATTAAAGACTCCAAATTGTCCAAGGGTGACAATATAAGCGCAAATGGATTTTTCTATACATGTGTTTATTTGGTGAGGAGTCTGAGCTGCACCTTGCCTGTTGTGTGAGTTAGCCCTAATATGGACAAGCAGTATAGACATTGGATGGATGGACATGAGTGAGAGGTGACCATTTAGGTTCCCATATTAAATTAGTCTTATTTTTTTTAATAGAGTTGATGGATACCTGGCTGAATAAAATTGTGATTTACTTTCAGAAAATGATGTAATGCCCCAATGACTGACCATGCGCCTCTTTTTCTCATTTTGTTCTTCACGTCTGGACGAGACACCAACAGGGACTTAAGTAAAGTTCTATTTGCTGTCCTTGGGCCATGGCCTTGGTCTGATAATGGCTTTTTGTTCCGTGGGAAGAAAAACAATAAAAGCTGACATGATGGTAGCATTACTACTGTTAATGAAACAAAAATAACGATAGAGTTACAGACAAAAACATAGACTTCTATTACTTCCAAAAAAAAAAAAAAAAAATATATATATATATATATATATATGTAAAAAAAAAAAAAAATATATATATATATATATATATATGTACATGTATATATATATATATATATATATATATATATATATATATATATATATATATATATATATATATATATGTATGTATGTATGTAGATATGTAAAGATGTAACATATATATATATGTTACATCTTTACATATCTGACTTGATTTGATACATATTTTGTGAAAACATAATTCTATATTCAATAATTCTAATACACAGTTGGTCAGCCACCCGCACAATTCTTGGACATGAAGTTGTCTTTGTGTGGGAGGCTGATAACCATTCAAGGAGATGGCCGATACCAAGCAAACAGGCGAAGCGAATCCTGTATAAAGATCTGAAATTGATTTGTGCTTGAATCTCCTGTCGTCCAGCCTTTACTCTTTCCAGTGATCGTGAATATCTTCTGAGAGGATTTAATAGAGGGTGAAGTAAACTAATCTGTCTTTCTCTGAGGCGATATTTATAGATTGGAATGCCACCATCATGGTAGAGCAATGATTTAGTTCAATGTTGAAATCCACAGCATGTACAACTAGCCTTGGGGGAAAAGCCAAAGCCAGCAGCTGGGACTGCAAGCTGGCGCAGGTGGAGACGAGGGCGGTATGTTCGAAATACATCTTAATCTGGCGTTCTGTTTCTGTCAAAGCTTGTTCTTGGTCAAATTATGAGTGCTAGCCATTGAACTCAGGCCCATTTCAAGCAGATGCTTCAATCACTCACTCTTGCTGCTTTACAAGACTTCCCTACCAAGGCAGACAGGTACAAATGAAAAGGTTGACCGATGTCCTACAGTTGGATCCAATAACTAAGGAAATGGATCAATGTCATCATATGGTTTCACGACTGAAATCGAGCTTCACCTCTTCATGTCAACCAGAAAAGATTAATCTGTGGGGAAGTCTGACATTTAACATGCGTTCTTAAACCAATGCCTCTCAACAGGTCAGTGAACAGAAGGGAAATGTGTGTGTATATTTTTTTGGCTTGCTGCTTGCACGTCTGCAATGTGGCACCAGGCTCTCGAAAGTCAAAATGTGATGCGAAAAGATCCCAATACAAACACACTGCCAGATTTGTCATTGTATTTATATACTTGGCAGGGTTGATTAAGGCAGACCATAGAGAAATCTGTGAGCGGGGACAGGTAGAATTGCTACTGTAGAACATATATGCATGAAAACATGACTGAAAAAATACATTGCGGGCATGTTTCTTAAGGAGAAGTTGAAGGCATTGCTCCAAGTGGAGCCAAATGCTGCAATTCAGAATATTTTCAACGTAGCTTCTTTGTTGGCTGGACGCGTAAACGCAACAAAAAATAACCCCCTTGATTTTGTACCAATGTGATGAATGTATTTTAATGAAATTATTTCACAATAAATGGCCACTCCAAAATATATATTTTTCATGCATCACATGTTAATGATTGGAGTAATGATGGTGTGAGCAGGCAAACGCCACAGACAACACAGTTGCATGCTATTAGTGCCAATTTAAAGTCAAAGTCAAAGTCAAAGTCAGCTTTATTGTCAATTTCTCCACATGCCAAAGACACACAAAGAAACCGAAATTTCGTTCCTCCCTATCCCACGGTGACAAGACATGGCGGACGAACACTCATTAGACGAACAAATCACCGTACTGACGGGACAGAGAGTGGCCGCTGCGTGTGCAGGCGCCGCCATCTTGAAAACAAATGATCTATTGTTCATTTAACGACCTTGTTTTTACAACACTATACGTAGGCCTATGTTGTAACATGTACATGATTCCTGGAAGCTGAAAATAACCTATATTGCCTGCATATTTGCAGGGCACATACTTCGTGAGCAGTAGTCCGAAACAGAATTCTTGATTTTGCTCCTAAATCTAAGTGTATCTTTTTCAATAAGATGTACATGCTCTTTAACACTACAATGGGTTAACAGATGCTTCTCCTCAAATGAGCTTGTTTACCTGTCGGTTGACTAGAAGCACCTGTGGCTAAAGCCAAACTGTGACCCGGTTTTTACTTTCTGGACCTGGATTTGCCATCTCTGTTGATAGGCATGGCAAGCAGCCCAGCTCAAATGATCCGCTGAGTATTTGAAAGCGGTGTGTTGCGAAAGGGATATATGGAAAACATTCAGGACAGCGCCCCTAGAGGACCGGATCTTGACATGCTTTATATGGAGTAAGGTGGAAGTGGTATTTTAGCAAAAATATTACATTTTATCGCATTCATGAAAGCAGGGTTTTAACGGATTTTTAGAATGCAAGTGACCCCACAAATGATAGACAGCCTATTTTTTTCTGCTCTTATAATCTGCGGTGTACTTCAATCGATCACCACAGTACATCACACAAATCGTGTGTCTGTACTAACAATGTGGGACTGGCTTGTGAGAGGCAGCATATCTAACGTGACAAAAAAAAACAAAGATCTGATAGAAGTAGTAGAATAATAATGCAGTTCGTTCAATTTTTTCTCGTTCCGTTTCATGTCTCAGTATATTTACGATTGTTAGCCCTGGGCATTTTCCAAGCAGATTGGGGAAGAAACATCTCTCTCAACACACCACATGATAAATGGTCAGGATAATCTTCCACAGACATCTGAGAAATGAGCTTTGCTGACTTGGCGACAAGGAAGCACCCTACTTAAGCCGTTGGCAAGGGAGAGAAAGCAAACTCTTGTGATTTCCATGACCTCGAATCAGTGGTTTGGTGTCAGGTATCAAATATAAATGTTTGCATCATTATATGTTGACAACAAACACACACTGGCAAAGAGGAGAAGGCTGTAGACTCAGAACCATGCTGGGATCCACCTGGCGAGTTGCCTTTCCTCTCCCGTCCTTCAGTTGCTTGTCGTCACACTCGTGTCCCAGTTCAACAGAGCACCTGCAGAGTTACGATGGCAAACATGCTGTCTACGAAGAGAACACAATCACAGCAGTGGTGAAGGAACTGAATTTAGACAGTCAACTTTTACATGCTGAACTAGTATGATTACACAAATACTATCCATCACAGCCAATTTAATTTAAGCAGCAAGTGTCGATTTTGTCTCAGGAGATAAAACGTTAAACATTCTTGTCTGTAACAATTTGTGACTCAAGTTTGTGATTCATATTACCTGCCAAGTCATTATCTTTAAGATTCCACTTAAAACTTACTGTCACATCTAATTTATGATGATAACGACACTGAGGTATGAGACTGATCAATTCTGACAAAACAATATGTTAGCTGCTCCTGCATGAATGGTTTCAATTGCTAAATGCAAAATGTCACTTCAGCATATAATCTACCTTGAAGTTGATGAAAATGATTCTAGAGCTCCGAGTGTTACATTCCACTCATAAGTTTGTTTACACTTTAGTTTATTCCTCTAAATTTGATGTTCTAAAGTCGAGTACAAGTGTTTGATTTTTTTTTTTTTTTTAATAACACTCTGCCACACCACTTGCAATAACAGCTTGATTATCTTTGCATAATGATTCGGCAAAGGAAAAAGTGTAGTCTGCAGCAAATAAAACTGTTGTGAGAGGGGCCTAATTGGAGCAGTGTGGAAAGATGCCGGCTTTGTTGCGCTGTTGGTGTCAGTTCACAGTATGTAAGAAACTCATTGAAAGGCTTATAGCATGTCAACACTTTTATATCAGACTTCAAAGTCTAAGTGCGTACCTGAATAAATTGTATTCAGCTAGAAATGATTTGGTAGCTTTAACTTGAATGAGTGAATAAAATATTTGTCTTTGTTGTTTGAAGGGTTAGATGGTAAAATATTCAATTAATTTTAATAATCGGTCCAAATCGGCTCAAACTCCAGATGACTATAAAAGTAGGACTAATTGCCTGTACAGAACCAAACGCAAGCAATGAGACTACTGTGATAATGGCAAGGGCTACCATAAAATGTGGCCAAAAATGAGGTATTTTACATCTAATGATGTCCAATACAATATCTGTGTCACTCCAAAAGAAGTAATTCACATGCACAGTATTGACCACTTACTCTCCTACAAATGTCTGTTCAATTCGCACATTCATAATATTTTATGACCAATAGTAAATTACTGAATTATTTATCATAATCTCCTTATTCTAATCATTGTATTTATTTATAGACACACTGTTATGACCATTACAGAAACATTCAGATTTGAATTCAGATAATTTTTGTGCGCTACTGTTTCCTGCTTTGCTTTTGAATATCTGCATATAACAGCTACACTTGTAGATGTCTCTGCTTGATTGAGTTGCCTTGCATATGAAATGTGCTTTATAAATGAAATTGTCTCGCGTTGCCTTCATAGCTTTAGTCTTCAATCAATTTGCTGTGATAATCTGTGTTTTTGTTGACATTGGTTTGAGTGGATTTAGTTTTCTCATGTTTTCCTTGAGGGCCTTTTTTTCAGCCTCGCCTTCCTCATCAGGTTTTTATTTCCAGCTGTTCTTATGAGCTCAGACCCGAGTCCACCAATCGGCTCCCTCTACCACTTGTGTCTTGTCCAGGTGTTCCTCAAATTCACATCTGTCTGCTTGTATTTAGTTCCCTCGTTTCTCTTTGTCTTGGTCATTTGATTGTTTCTGTTGTTGTCATCCTGAGTCACATTTCTTTGAGTCATGTTTTGTTTCCTTTCATGGTGAGTTTATTTCCATTAGTGGTTGGTGACATTCAGTTTGTTTTTTATTTATTACTTCTGATTATTTCAAGATGTCTCTTGTCTTTTTTTTTTTTCTAAACACATTTTGAGCTTTGTGCACTCCTTGCCACTTCTCCACACGCCAACCTACAAACATTAAACCACTTGCAGAATACGATTTGTCATAATGTTGAAATTATCATTACAGGTGCAAGCAGCTGACGTATCCAGAGGACCTTCCTCAGATCTCTGTGGTGTTTATCTTTGTGAACGAGGCTCTGTCAGTCATACTACGCTCCGTTCACAGTGTGGTCAACCACACGCCAGCTCACCTACTCAAGGAAATCATCTTAGTGGATGACAACAGCGACAGCGGTAAGCAGTAGAATGGCAACAGACTAATACTGCTCAAACTCTGTTTCATGTTTTTTTTATTGTTCTCTTTTTAAATGTGAACTAAGATGACTAGAATGATTTGGAAGACTGTGGAATGTGTGACTCAAGAAGATAAAGTTGGCATACAGGGTTCAATCTTGGTTAAAATGTAATTTCATTTTTCACGTTTGTCACCTCTTATTTGCTCAGATAATATTCAACCTACATTTTTGTTATCTTAATCTGAGTATTTAGTTTCTTTAGGTCTGAGTCTTTCTCTGGTCATTGTCTATTGTAGTGCATCAGTCCCCATGTGCTTGTTTTCTTGCCCTCTCAAGTTTTCATTTTATTTTTGACTTTTGGAATGTTTCTGCTATTTTGGCTTCCTTGTTGTTGTTTTGTTTGTTTTCAAAGGAAAACCTGTGTTTAAAGCTTTGTCCCAGCACTTGGCCCTGACTCCACCACACCCAAATGTGACACAGAAAGAGAAGTGGTTACCAACTGTGGAAGCTATTGTGGATGGGGAGAAAAACAATAAGCACGTTATTGAGGACTGATTTGGATCTGAGAATGTCTGCCTGCAATAATTAACCAAATGGGAAATTAAAAAAAAAAAAAAGCAGTTGATCATCTTCCCTTTGACCGTGAACACACGAGCAGTGTAGAAAATGTATGAATAGAATTGAGATCTGACAATGTACAGTTTGTGCTATCAATATTTATACCATTCCAGAGAAACATAATGGAGCACCCCAGGGAATGGATTCAGTCTGTATACAAGTGCTAGAAAAAAAAAAAAAAAAATCAAAGTTGATGGGGCGACTCTCATCCCGTTCCAATCTATTTAATAGTGCTGTCTCCATGGCGATGAGAACAAAGCCTTATGCTGTGCGATGCTCGCATCAGGTCATGATGCTCTACTCCACATCACAAAGGGTTTAGTGTTTGGTGTAGGAAGAACAATGCACCAGAATACACTTGGCCCTCTTCACTCAACACACTCGGTCTCCTTCAGGTTGGCAGAGTATAAAGAATTCTAAAAACACAAGTTCAATGAAAAGGCGCACACGCAGAACATCCTCCATCTTCACTAGTGGGACTCAAACAAAGCAAAAAACCGCAACAGAATTCAGAACAAAAACCTTGCAATGCATATTGATCGTTGCTGTTGTTTTCACTTGGAATATGTTACGAAAGATTTTCTTTAATAGACCAAACTCGACTCATTATTTTCATTATACGTATTAAGTCGACTTAATGCATTTACTTTATTAAAACCTAAAACAGACTTCTTGTTTGTCTTTTTCAATTAACACAATTTCCACAAGAAATGGATCTTATTTCTTTATCCGCCGTATGTGGAACCTCGTGACCAAATGCAATAAATAGGTTAGCAAGCTTTCTGTCTCTGGCTACAATAACGATTGAGAACATGATGGTTTGAAATCAAACGTATTCGGCTTTATTCTTTATATCTGTTGTCTTTGAACAAAAGTTCAATCGTTTATTTGTGCAGGAAGAAAGTGTTTTCACCTATTTTGCTAAATTTGGATGTTAAGCATATACCAGATATTTCTTCCCAGACAGAAAATCCACCTGAATGACCTGCTGGAGAGGTCCATAAAAATGCAATGGTTTAGTTTTGTGCAAGGCTGGACTGACCATCTGGCAGACAGGAAATAATCGTCTTTTGGGGCCGATACGGTGGTATTTAATACTTATATTCTTCCTTAACCCAAGAGACTGGCCCCAAATTTGAAGGAAGCAGCCCATTAATCATGTACAATGCAGACGGCAAACAGAACCAGTCAACATCAGCTGTGGAGCGACCTGGCAGTCAAGAGTCATGCGGACTGCCAGGGCCAATTTTGTTTGTTTTTGTGCCAGTTCAGCCCAAAGGGGTGTCCTACAAGGCGAGATTAATGGCTTACTGAGCTGTGTTGTCTCTAAAAACGGGATTGTCAGTGTTCTGAAGGTCGCTCTCTTTTCACCTGACAAGATCACCATGATAACATGCTAAATTCATAACTTGGTTGGGAGCAGGTTATGTTCTGAGATCCAGATCAAATTGACAATAAAAGCTACGCTCTCACTTTTAAACCCCTCTAAATCTCAAGCCAAATGGTCTCACCGTTTGTGGACACTCCGATTGACCATAAGAGGCTTAATACAGAGGGAAAGAGTCTTTGGTGATTGCACTGAGCCGCTGGCCTTTCCTGATCAACTTCTTTATTCGTGGAATAGATTCTCAGCTGTGGCACCAAGATACATCTGTGTGCTGATTGCGCCAAATATTGATGTCACAATGAGGAGTTGCGTTTGTGGTGTGTGTGTGGCTGCTGTGGCCTTACATTTGTTTGCCATGGGACCTACATGCATTTAGTCAGCGCTGGCATTAGTCAACTCAAATTCTGAGCAACAACATCAAAAATCAAATTCATTTGAACTAATCTCTCATTATTGGACAAACAACTCGCGGACTAAATGGTCGTTTGCAGTATATATTTTTTTAATCTATTTAATGTTAGACTTCAACCATGTTCAGCAGTGATAAATTAGATCAAGTTTTATCCTACGCATTGCCATGGTCAGCGAGTTTCTGCCAGCATTCTTCTCTTGCTTTATATACGGTTACTTTTTGCAGTTATATTTTTTCTATATTCTTTGTAATCTGCCATGATCACAGTTTCCTCCTTCTGGGGGGAATATGCGTCCCTCGATTGTTCCATTTATTTATATATATATATATATTATATATGGCAGCTGAGATATTTACCCTAATGAAGACAATCTTTATCAAATTGGATGGATGGGAGTCTGCTAGCCGTAAATGATAGTCGGATTTTGTGCACATCATGCATTGTTAATTTGTCTCACTTAAAGTGGGACACTCAGCATAAGAGAACACAGCGAATATTTTATAAACCGCTGGATGTTTACCTGGCAAAGACAGCTGAGGTAGGCTCCAGCATTTCTGCAACCCTAGTGAAGAGAAGCGGTTCAGAAAATGTATGATTGTTTTTTTACGTGGTTGTTTCACTACATACTTTCAACAAGACATGCAGTGTGAACAAATGTTCAAAGAAGAAATGCATTTACATCTTCCATTCTTTCATTTTTTTATAAAGAAAGGTAAAAACAGAAAAGGACAATAATCAACAATTCAACAATAGCGTAATCCCTCATTTTTCGCTGGGGTGACGTTCCGAAAAGAACTCATGATAGGCGAAATCCCTGAAGTAGTAGTTTCTTTTACCATTATTATACAGGCATAAATTGAAACCAAACAACAAAACCTGTTTTGAGGCCCAAGCATTTGTTTAACAAAATAAACGCTTTCTTACAAATAGCTACAGTGAAATAATTTAAATCATCAATATGAAGTACGTACTATATAGTAGGACAAATCGCGCGTATTTCACTGCGTCTCTGACTGTGCTGCTGCAGCCTGACTCTGCTCTATGTTCTCTCTTTCTTCTGAAGCCATAACACAATGCACTGTGAAAAAACATGTGAAGCGGCGAGGGCGTGAAAGGTGAACCGTGATGTAGCGAGGGATTACTGTAGTTCAATAGTTCAGTTCAAAAATAATTCTTGACTCAAGCTGGCCAATAAAGCTACCTGAGACTGGTCGATGTTTTAAATGTTCAACAACCCTATGTTGTAGATTTTTTTTTTCTTCTTCTTACATTTCATTTTAATGAACTGTCTAATCTGCCCTTTTACAGTGGAGCTGAAATTCAACTTGGATCAGTATGTGAACAAACGTTACCCTGGCCTGGTCAAGATAGTGAGGAACAACAAACGGGAAGGTCTGATCCGAGCCAGAATACACGGCTGGAACGCAGCCACGGCTCCTGTTGTTGGCTTCTTTGATGCCCACGTCGAGTTCAACATTGGCTGGTAAGAGGTCATGATCAACACAAGCGGGTCAAAGGTCTGCCTGACTCTTACATCCTATTCTCACTCGTGTACAGTATAGGTTTTCAATTCTCCAGTGAGTTTTGGTTACAATTGGCTAAAAAAGGCACTTTGAATGAAACGCATCATGGAATGATAAGAACGGAAGATATACCAAATAGTCTAAAATACACTCCGCGGAGTATGGTGATGCCTTTCGATATACTTGGCATATTGTAGATAGACTAAATGGACCTGGAAACCTCTATTTATTGAATGTACAACCTCAATTTAATACAGGTATTGTAAATTGATGCCTTCTATTTGTTAGGATGTCCTTTCATTATCTACAATACCCCCAGTGGCCAACCTCTTAAAGCCAGACAGACACAATTTGCCTCTGAATTTACATCTTTTCTTTTCCATCAAACGACTCATAAAAGATTCACTGCACTTAGTGCATATCATTTTGTATTTTGTAGTTTCACAATATGATGTGTTCAGTGATCCTAGCTTCTTGCCTATGCAAAAAAAATGTTTTGTATAGAAGTGATATGAAATTATATCAGTCACAATCTTCATTCACTGTCTAGTTCTGAAACATTCTCGTGTTCCACAACAATGACATTTAAATAATCAACATCAATAATTCCTCCTCTTGAGGATGAATATACTTGCACTTGTGTGAAAGGGCTGTACATGACGAGAATTAACTCAGACTTGAGCCTGGAAAAAGTTCAGTTGCCAAGATGCCAGACCGCCAAGATGCCAAAATACACCTCGAGTAGAAGAGCGGCACATGAATTGCAAAACATAATTATCGCCCAACTTCTCGTCAACAATCTAGCCAAACATTAGTATAACATGAATAAGTGTAATCAAAAGCCAATGCTGATAACACTGTTAGCGCACACAAATATATTCTTCCACAGCAGCTCAGCTTACTTTTTGGCTTTGACATAAGTGTGCTAGGGTTGTCAGATCAAAGTGGTTCATTCACTATGGAACTTCGGCTGGCCTGACCGATCATGAGAAACTGGCAGTGTTTTATATCTTAATTAATCCCACTTTAATGTACCGATAGACGATGATTTGTACCTTCTTAAACATACAACACACACAACATATTTAAAATACTGAATCGATCTGTATTAGATTGTCAAGGTAAATTAATATAACTCCGTATACTTGCTATGCTGAAAATAGCAACTCCGGCTGCCTGTCAGGTGGAGCCTATTTCAACTAACAGCGACTGTATTTTTATCTGCAGTGGGAACTGAACTCTGAGTCCCTTCATTCACAAAATTCTCATTTAATGCACTGTTTAAAATACTTGTTGGACAGTGACCAGAGGTTTTATTAACCACCATCCTCCCTAACCCTCCCTGGGCATCCATATGACAGAAGAGGGCATAAAGTCTAACAGATAGCAACTATGTATTGAAAATAACTGTGAAAAAAATGTCCATGTGGATCTCGGCCCCCTCGTCAACTAACTTTTTAAGGGCCATCAGACTCTAGGCAGCAAGTATGCTTCACAAGCCACTGACAGTGATGGCGCTTTTAACACAAGAAACAGGGAAGTTGGTCTTGAATTTGACAGTGATCACCCTGGGCCCTATTTCTGCACCCATCTTAAATTCAGTCTTAACTGTGTGCATGGGTAGAGTTTTCTTTCTTTTAGTATTTTCGTAGAGGGTGCAAATAGAAGGTACCATGAAGCTCCAGATGAAATGTTGATGTTCATTCTAGAGAAGGTTAGGATTACGTAAATTAAATCAGCAGATCGTGGTGGATTTCACACACCTCAGCGCATGTATCCATTCTTTTATTTACTAAACTGATGTTTGTAACCACAAACTGTGTCCTATTACAGTGCTAAGCTTTGTGGTATCTGATAGAAATGTCTTCTTTTACTCTTGATGCTGAGCATAATCAACAGAATCAATGTAAGCATTTACCGACAAGGACAGTGACTTTCTGACACCCTTTATGTCTATTCTCCGGTGGAAAATAAAATAATATTACCCTAAAGCAGTGGTCCCAGAGTTGCTTCTTGGTTATAATGGTGGTCCCTTGGACAAAACCAGTTGAAAACCTCTGCTTCACGTGATGGAACTGCAGCACTACAGTTCTATAGCTTCAGTACGATAAAGCAACCAACAAAACATGACCCTGTGTAAAATGTGCTTATTTAAATAATAGCCCTGTTATCGTCATCAGTTCTGCATTTGCTGTTGTTTCCAAGATAGATTTGCCCTTTTTACCACTACGTCGACTTCTAATCTCATGCTGGGCCCTTGCAATAATCTCAATTACAATTTTCTTTTCAGAAAGTGTATGAAAAAAGAAATCCTGTGATTTTTTTGTTTTTTTTAAACCACAAGTAGATGGGTAGTGGTTGAGAGGATTCACCAAAGCTGATGTTTTTTTTTCTTCATGAAATAGGCTCGTGCCGTTTTGTGTGTGTATGTAAATATGTGATTTACATAATCTACTGTTTTTGTGCAAGCACTTTTTGCACCTCCTTTATTCCCAAAGATTCGCCCTCTATCTACACAACCTATTTGTTACAATGGAAGGTGTCAGCTATTTATCATAATATGATTATTCACCATGACACATCCAGTGATTAGTAAGATGGATGCTTCCTCTATGTTGTGAGTCTCCATCAATGACCTTGTGCGTGTTGCCTGTGCATAGCGAGCCAACAAAAATGCTGCCAACATGCAGTTCCAGTGTTTCGATTCATTAGCATGGCATTCCCTGTGGTTTTCTGGATATTTGCAGTAGAAATGCTGCCCATTGACATTTGTGTTTCAGATGATATGACTGTATTGAGTGTATAATGTAGTTTGGCACCTGTTTAATTCCAAGTCCCTTTTACCTTTATGGTCAATGAGAAGTGGAAGTTTTGACCAGGTTGTTATATCTTTCATAAGCACTTCATACTTTACGGGGATAATAATTGTTTATACTGCTGTGAATAACGTGCAATCGTTAACTAAAAGGAATGTAGCATCATGTACACTGTGAATTTTGTAGTCCCACTCTTAACACTGTAATACACTAACACTGTAATAAACTAACACTTGGAAGAGACTAAATAAAGTATACATTTTACACTGAAAAATGTGGGGTGGTGTTTAAAAAGATTTTTTACATATTTTTTTATTATTATTTTTTTTTTTTTAGAGTTAAATATTTTTAACCAGTAATTATAACTACATTTCACAAGGAGAATTTGACTATTAGTTTGTTTTTAAAGAGGGTTGCGGAACAAACCTTTAGATGGGGAGACCGCCAAATGACCAGCTGAGCAGTTCTGCTCCTATTTTGTGTTGCTAAATTGCTGTTGTCAGGCTGAATACTCGTGCCCCCCAGGCCCAAATGATTTGAGGTCTCCTTTCAGATACACCTGCAATTTACTACTTCACAGTAGGAGTTGCATGGCAGCCACCTCCCAACCTGAAGGTCATGGGTTTGTTCCTCAAAGCTTGAGTGACTGCTTTAAAAATACAAAATAAACAAGCTAATAATGTGCTGTTATTACTTTGTGTTCAGAATAGGACCAAATAGACTTTATAGACTAAAATCTCTACAAAAATTATGCTATTTTGACAAGGCACCAACTGTAATATGAGAACTCTTTATGACACTTTTCACATTTGTTAAATCGAAAGAGAATAAAAAAATAATTATTAAAGTAAACACTGACATTTTATCAATCGGGCCCTTGACACAACTGAGCCACACATACTTCAAACTTCATTTGACAAATAAACTGGATTAATGGCAGGAAACAGGAGTGTGTTGTAATTTGGACCTTGTGTTTGTCACTCCTGAACTCCATTACTACAGAAGAGACACACTGAAATTATTTATTATTTATTCAAACCTCTGCACAGGTCAGACATCATGTTATTAATGATTAATCATTAGCAATGTGGCATTTGTTCCCTGCTGGGTGAATGGTGCAAATGCTATTGTGTGGTGACCGTAATATCTTTCTTATCTTTCTCCACAAAAGACTGGTGCATGTCCCTCTCCACTAACAAGGCAGTGCTATAGTATTGTATAAAATACAGACATCCATATTTATTTTGTGAAGATGCAAAAATGGCAAAAATTGTGATTCTTGACTACTATATCAGCCGCATCTTCAGCAAGCTTAGGAAAAAAATGAAATTAAATGTAACACTGCTGAAAGCTTTTCATGTGTCATCAACCCACAATAATGAGAATAATAAACTAGAGCTGCGAGCAGCTATAAAGGGCCTTTGCAAGTCGCAACCCTGGCCACTTTGGGGTACTTGCATGTTCGTGGCACATGCATTTGTCTGCTGTATGTACAATATACCGTGTGGATTATTCTCGAATACCAATCAAATTAATTATTTAGGTCATGTGTGAAAGACCCAAATGATGAAATTGGATCTCTTCTTGCAAGGCTGGTTACATGTTCTGATGCATTTAGCCCACGTTAGAATTTCAAAGGGTTCTTGTACTAGGCACTAAGGGCCCTGTAAATCTCAAGGAATAATTCAAACCACATTAATTTCTGATATTTCCCAATTTCAGAATGAGTCAATATATTGTATTGTATGGTTAGCGCATTTGCGTCAGACTCAAGAGGTTCTGCGTTTGGATGTCGGCTTGCGTTTTCTCTCTGTACAAATTCATTTGTGTGTTCCATTCTAAACGCATATTGATTTAAGACCATATTACTTACACATAGGCATGAATGTGAGTGTGACTGTTTGTCTATTGACGGGTGACCAGCCCAGAATTTACAAGGCCTCTTGCCCAGTGAGCAAGGATAGGTTTCGAGCTCATCCATGATCCTGATAAGAATAAATGATGGAAAATATCTGAGAGAATGAATAATATAGGTTCAAAACGAAATGGACGGCCGGGTTTTCACATTAATGTATGGAAAAGGTTGGTGGGCCGTGGATCTTTGCTGACAAGATATTAGCATGCTTATCCTTGTAATATAATTTTGTCTGTTTGCCTTGAAGAGACAGTAGGTAGGTCTAGTACATTAGTATGATGTGCCGCATGAAATGGAATTGAATGGTTAGAAGAAAAATAACCACGGTTGTTGGCGTATTTTCACAATCTCTGGCTCGTCATCACATTCACTTTTTGTATTATGGGTCTCTGTGTGATTTTTCCTGATGTGGATGAATAAGCCTCTCATTGTTGAACAGATGGGACAGTAGATAAAGGGAAGGGAATAACACATGCGTACTCATCTGTTCAAACTGCGCGTCCTCATTTCCAGAGCCTATCTTACGTTCCATCTTCATGGCTTCTTGTGGTGGGGAAATTGCTTCTTTGCTCAGGGGCTGTTTTAGGTTCACAAGCACACGAGAAAATGAATAGACGTGCACTTCTAAGGCAGTAACAACAAGTCAGTAACGTGATTTAGATTATTTTAAACGGTTGTTGCATTCTCAAATTGGCACAGGGCCTCTTTCTGTTTTTGAGAAGAAGGGGAAAAATCTGTCAACAATAAACACAATTACAATTGTAACTTTGATTACTTGTCATGTATATGTGTGTAGACTGTGGTGCACCAAATGTTGTCCAAAATGGTCTTAATCTTTGCTGAATTCCTTGTTTTAGTAGGTTTATCCATTCCCTCCTACAAAGTTTCAAAGTTCTTGACATAACGGTCTTCAATGATTTTATTTAATCCAGTCAGTTTCTACTTAGTGGAAGGTATTTTAGTATTCAGTTTATTATACGTGGCAATTGTTGGTAAGAAGAAATAAATAACATATTTGTTACCATTTATCATAATTGCATGTATTCCAAAACCATACATCAACAATTGTTTTCATATCTGTTCTGATGATAGAGAATAATACACACTACACTTCTTGAACCATCTTCTCTGGCTTGATCTCCACTCCTTGCAACTTTTTATATCTTCACATCGCTCTCTCCCATGAGTTTTTCCGACTCAGGGAGCAACACAGCTTCGCAAAAAACAGGGAATGGAATGGAGTGGTGGATGAATGATAATAAATGCCCATCATTTGTAAAGGGGGAGTTGAGCCAGTTTCAATAGCTGGCAGAGTTTTCAACTACTACCAAGTTTTGTATTTAAAGTAGCTTTTTCGTATCATCCCAGCATATGTAGTTATGCATTCTACCGCTCTGTTCCATCAGTACTCTAAGCCTCACCTTCATGTAGCAGTTTTGCTTTGGCAAGACAAATGGGTCCCACTGAAGAGAAGTAGATGAGGCGAGAGAGCACAAGAATCAGGGTGAACTGAGGCAGTGGGCGGAAAGATGCAGAGAAACCACAAGTGTGGGAGTATCCTGCGGAGACACATTTATCACGGTATAATTGCAGCCTTCTTTTATAAATTTAGAAGTATATCACATGACAAGCTGAGTGCATTAAGACTAGCTTTGAAGATATGGCGGGTATTGTCGCTGCGCATCAAAGTGTACTAATGTACCACGCAGTGATTTCTCTGTTACTCTACAACGTAAAGAAACACTAGTGTTTTTCAGCCAAGGCTCAAGCACAAATTACCCAAAATGATGAGCCCGGAGCCTCATCAAATATAAACTGTCAACATTATATGAATTCTTACTGAAATGTACGTATAAGCGGCTTCATTCATTACCTTCAGTGCTGCAAAATATGCATCAATGAGGGTAACATCTGCAATATGGATGAACGTCATTATCTCATTCAAGGCTTGGGAAGCAAACAAATTGATTCACTTAAATGTATATCTGCCCACATTTCAGCTTTATTTGTGACTTTCAGGAGTGCTATTTTGCTACTCTTTGTAATTTAGGACTCGGTGTTTAAAATGTTCTACAAAGTTGAAATTTGAAATGTGCCCAAAGTTGACCAGTGAAGAGCCTTCATTTATTTGATCCTTTTTTTATTATCAATCTTTTTTTCTTCTTTCACTATAATTGTGTTAAGCGGAAGAAAAAGAAAAAACTCGGATGAATCGTGTAATAGGGTTTTAAATCAGGCCATATTTGAAAAAAAAAGAGCAATTTGTTTTGCTAGAAGCAAACTCAGCTTCTCTTTACTCTTTATATTTTGCTTCAATAGACCATCCTCTTACCTCTTATGAAGTCTCAAGGTGGAATAATTTTGGCATTTTTTTCACGGCCAGGCTAGTCAAAATCTAGTTTTATTTGATGACCTGTCGGAAATTTATTTTACTAGACATTTGCATTAACAACAGTCAGGGGGAATGAATTTGACAGTTGTTTGGGATGTAAAATAACACTGTTTTGGCAGTGTGTATCATTGCTGTGAACTGAGCAGAATTAATGTCAGCAGAGAATGAAATATGAGATGACATCTGCAACTGCCTGTGTGTAAATGCTCTTAGCATCATTTTGTGGATTCAGCATTACTGCTGATGACTTGTTGATATAGACTGTAATTTATCACAGATATCAGTTATTTCACTCACAGATGTACAAGAATAAAATGGGCACACCTCTTCTCACATGAAATTCAGCGTTTGAAATTTCTACATTTTTATCAATAAAAAAATCAAAGAACAAAGAAAATTTGAGTAACATAATGGATGCTATTGACAAAAAAAATAATAGAAACAACCATAATATTACTAAAGCTTTTAAAACAAAGGCAAATTATAGCCCAAATGAAAATGTATCTTTTTTTTTTTTGTTTGGGAGTGCTGAATAAATTCCCATCAGAAATGATATGTAGCCTAACTAATTAGAATACACTGCAATCAAGATCAAATGTTTGGAAAACCTTTCCCATTCTTCTGACGTAAAAAAAGTTCTGTGTTTGAATAATGCGTTAATGTGAATGAACCTCTAATTCTGAAGTGTCTTGAAAAAAGCGATGTTTATTTAGGAATTAATCTGTGATTCTTTTCTTTCCCCTTTTCTTTCTATAGGGCTGAACCTATTTTAACCCGAATGAAAGAGGATCACACTCGGATCATTCTGCCTGCTATAGACAACATTAAATACAACACCTTCGAGGTGCAGCAGTATGCCAATGCCGCTCACGGCTACAACTGGGGGTTGTGGTGTATGTACATCATCCCTCCGCAGGAGTGGCTGGACAAGGGCGATGAGACGGCCCCTATCAGGTGAGCACGTCAGCAAGTGAACAACATCCATAATAGATGAGGATGTTTGATAAAATATGGATAACTGGAGGTTGGGACTTATTCATATGGGTAGCCATCAAACTCGGGTCCTCTTTTGACTGATGTGCCACCCAAACACACAAATAAATAACCTCATTGAAAGCTGTCTCATTACCATGATAAACACATTTAGTTGTATGGAGAATCTCAAGGCCACAGCAATTCTGCATCATTAATGTGTTTGGGTGGCATCCAAGAATCAGCTTGGATCACATTGCAGTATAATCCTTTAATTGAGCATGTGGTCTTTGTAAAAAAACAAAAAAAAAAAAACCATAATAGAAAAACAGCATCTATGTCAATTTTTAAATTGCAATACAATAAAATCTGCGAAAATAGTTACTTTAAAAAAATTTATATGATTTTCAGTCTGCCAGCAGCTCAATCAAATCCATCAGAATCGCATTACACCACTTGCACGGCAACTTAGACCTGCTTTTATCTGGTTTAACTAGTTTAATGTCTAGTCTACAGGTGCGCCGGCGTGTGTAATGGAAAATGCCCTCAGTCCACCAGAACACCTAGAAAGGTGTACCCAAATTCCTAAACACAGTAAATTTGACTTGTTCTGGCACAAAAATCAAGATACGCCAGTTTTTATGGCAAGTGCACACGCACTATGACTATGTTTGAATTTGCTGCATGCACCACTGTTTGTTTGTTTGTTTGTTTGTTTGTTTGTTTGTTTGTTTGTTTGTTTGTTTGTTTGTTTGTTTGTTTGTTTGTTTTTTCTTGGCCTATGCCGACTCCTGCACGTCTTCTGAAAATCAGTAGCTTCTGTTTCTTCTTGCTCGGAAAGAATGTTTGAGGAAAACCTTCCTTTCAGAAGTGAATATTTGTAGTTTTAAAGAACATCTTTTAGATAAAAAATAAGAGCACATGTTTTTTCTTCTTTAAATTGTGTAAGCAGCAATGGCTGTTGTAACTAAAATACAAGTGTTGAAACCAAGGATACTGCAAATTAAATGTGAGCAGTTCACTTTTTAAAAATATTCACTTTCTAAAAAAGCATTACCACCATAATTGTGTCACGATCAAAGGTAAATGTGACAATAAAACCTCAAGGGAGTGTTAAAGAAGAATGAAAACGGTGGCCTCATCATTGATTTTTCATATATAGTACATCCATTCTTGTTTAAAGTGTTGTAATCTTCATTTAATTCTTATGAAGAGTATGAAAATATCTAGGTCAACCTTGTGATTTATAGACATGCATCCAACTCCCTTCCATAACAATATGGCATGACTTGGTTTCCATGGCAGCATGACAGAACCATTAACCACATGGAGCCTCAGCAGAGGTGTATGCATCCTCGAACCCGGAGATGCTGGAGGTTTTCAATCATTAATAGGCATGTAAACAAATGGAACATGCTGTTTTTCAGATACATTATACAAGTATCTAAGTTCTGTTATTAAACAGTGGCACTGTTAATAATGCAAATACAGTTATTTGTGAGCATCTTTCTGTATGAAGCAGATCATCATTCTCTTTATATTGTTGCTATTATTTCCACAAATTAACTATTTAACAGCAATCAGTGTTACTTCAACCGTGTTGAAGTTCATACAATATTAATGTTAATCTTTTTAGGGTAAGCTGTTGAACAAATAGTTCCGATGAATTGCACGTTACTAAAGCACACTTCACTCAGTAAAATATGTCTGAGGAAGAAAATACTGCAGTTAATTAATCAAAGTGTTCAATCTGTAAGATAACACAACAGAAATGCAAAAAAAAGGAAAACAAGTGAACCTGTTAACTTAAGAAACCTAAGTAATGAAAGAGTCAAACCTAGAGCAGATTAAATCAATATATTGAGTAATTACATTTGTAATGGAAGCTGACAATCAATTACCTAATAAATTAATTATAAATATGAGCCTCACAAGTGCCCCAAATTCAACAAGTGTTCCTAAATAAACTAATCCTGGAGGTGACCCAAATGGGAAATGTAATGGCTCCTGTGACAGACATGTTACATTGCATCACATTACAAAATGCTATACAAACCAAAATCATAGATTCACTTTGAAAACTGTGTAAAACTCATGCATGCCATCGGGGTATTCGGCGCATAACTACAATCCTGCGCGTATATTTTCAGAGAGGCAGAGATCGGCTGTTGCAGATAAGACTGGCAATCAATCAAACAAAATCACACCCTTGCTTATTTATCATTTCAAACTATTAGTGATAAACATTCCTCACAACTATAAACTTTCACAACACAAAAAAATGCTACTATTGTAAAATAAAATAAAAGTTAAATAGCAAAATTGTTTATTTTTCGAGATCCTCAAGTGGGGAGGCAGAAGAATCTTGGAGGCACAGTTGGCCCACGGTGGGGACATCTGGGGATGTTATTACAATATTGTTTTACTTCAATATTTGTACCCGAGTCATATAAGACACAAGCTGTGGGCGTGACAAAGGTGGTCCATGTTTCTCAATTGTTTGCTGCTTAAGGACAGATTGCCCCGAGGGTAAAGCTCTGTGGATTCTTATTGGAAATCATTCACCCTCTTATTCTGTAAGGTTCTTCCCATCAAAAAAAACGAAGCTGGATGGCTAGTAAAAGCTCATTCTCAGTGTCATTTCTGGCTGTTAGTAACACCACAGACAGAAAGTGGTCACACAAAAGTACAAAAGCTGCATGCTTGCACTTATTCTGTTGATTATGTGTAAGACATTTAGCCACTACCATGACTGGAGCAGACTAGAAGGTCCCAGAGGTTCAGACCTCTTAATTTATTTCCTTCAATTAATCATGGATTATTGTGAGGGTCTGAATTATTTTTGTATATCAATTAACAGGCAGATGTTCACAATGTATATATGTGAACAGACAGCCAGAAATTTACTTTCTTTCTGTACGTGAATAAATGCAAATCCACAGTATTCTAATAAATTGGCTTACGTGTGATGTTGTTGGTAACATTTGTTGTTTTTGTTGAGCAAAATTATTTCTGAATTTTTTAGAATGCATCATGTGATCATAGGATGGGAGAGAGAGCATCGGAACAGTTGGAGAACAGACGTTAAAGACTTTTCATCTGTGCACTCTGTGTAAATGTTGTTGCACTGTTTGGGCATCGGTTACGGTTCACTAGCTGCGTTCGTAATAATAAAATGTGAGACAAACAACTAAAGTCAGCTGTCATATTCTTGAGAGACATTGCAGTATTATATATATATATATATATATATATATATATATATATATATATATATATATATATATTAAGTTCAATAGATACACTACTATATGTAAGTTAAAAGCACTTTAATTACTGGAAAAAAAGACATTAAAACGTCATTATTCATGGTCCAAAGCATAATTTCTTTTAATAAGTATTTCATATGGCCATTTTTCCACTGCGCCGGTTCAGATTAGCCTTGTTCCACCCAGTGAGGTTGCTTTTATGTTGCACTTTTTCAAAGCCATACGGTTACAATCAAGCCGTTTCTCATAGCCTTCTCCAAAATGGTTATGGACCACAGGCCAAGGAGGGCCATTGTTGTCAACTGATTGGCTAACAGATGCAGCATTTCTTTAAGCGATGGGGCAAGTAAAAAAATACAATATATACTGGACATATATTGCGTTTTACTAGAATGCTAAATCAGATTTATAGTTTCCAGTGCCAGTGAATGAAAGAAGTTAAGCCTGTGGTAAAGGTTTGTGCGAGACGTACGTGTCAGGTTCAAAATCAGTAAAAAGGATCAGCAGACAAAACCAGTGAGGCAGAATGTTGAGTCTTTTCTCGCGAGGAGTGCACCCAGACTTACAGCAGTCCGACTACACTAAAAATCTGTTTTACACTCCTCGCTCTTTTTATTTGGAAATGCCCTACCCACAGTGTGAGACGATTAGCCCTTAAGGGGGGGGGGAAGAGATTGTGGCTTCGTCTCGTAAGAAAAGAAACAAAAAGTAACGCACAAAGTGTTGCGTGGAGATATGGCTATATCAGCAAAACAGTTTAAGTGATATTCCGAGAGATAAAAAGAGAAAGTGACGTTCTTTAAGGAAGATCAGAAGGTTCATGACGCATCGTTTGACGTGTTGTTTTCATGATCTGTTCTGGTGGACGCTGAGCTGTCAGCAGCATCTTGTTTGACACAACCGTCATCTCGCCCCTGACCCAGCCGTAATCCTTCTGTTCTGTTGTACAAGATAAGAATAAGCAAGGCAAAGCAGCAAGCATACTGAACAGTAACATTGTGAATAAGTACTCATTAGAGAACGCATGATAACATATATATACAATTTTTCTAACAGTACGCATGTTGCCGGGTCCATTCAAGTGAATAATATCAATAAACTTCTTTCTTGAAGGGGCCTGCACAGTGCACAATGTTAAGGAGCTCACACCTTGCTAAAAAAAAAATAAGTGGTTTTCAATAAAAACAAAAATGGGGATATATTGAAACATGGTATTTGCCCTTGTTTATTTGAAAGGACCCATAGAGCACAAGGTATTGCTGTGTTGCTCTTCGAAACCACTAATTTTCTCTTTCTCATTTCGTTAGAGCCAATTTGTGTAACTATACCAGAGTAGCAAGTGTTTTAACCTTGTCCTTGGTGTCCAACTCTGTTGTTCGTCAGCTCTCCAAGTTTCACTCCAATATTGGGTGCTCAGGTAATCACATTACTGTGGTTAAAAATGTTCAGGTTAATATCATGAGTGAAGACTGAGCTGAGGTTGGACTCGCTACAATAGTGAATCTGTTATCCATCTTAACAGGCTCTTTGGTATCAGCAGGTCATGTAGGGGTGATGGGTAATACATGTGGCTAATAAATTGGCTGCAACCTAAATATGCTATCAAGTGTGCCCATCACATCAAATTCTTCTCGTCTAGCTGACACACGCATCCCTTTAACAAGCACAGCCCCTCCAAGAGCTGTCCCAAAAGTTCTCGAATCCATAGTCACTCTATCGAGCTGAAGAGAACTGTGCGAGCGACAGACAGCCAATGAGATGAGCTGTGCTGTGACTATCATTTGTAGAAATTAAATAAATAATTGAAAAAAGTATCAAATAAATAATTAAATAAACTAAACATAAATTGTTATTGGATGGACCAAAAATTTGATGGCTTATATGGGTATTTCAAACTGCAGCCAACTGTTGAAGAAATAAAAGTAAAAGAAGAAGTAAAAGACACCTTTTTGGCTATTTGAGTACATTTGTACTTTGACCTATAAACAGTGAATGAGTAGCTGTGTGTCACAACTCGATTTAGATGCAGCACAGGAAGGTTGAAGGGTTCTCAACTCTTTTCCACGTATACAGAGGTGGTCTATTGATAATATTTGAAGTCTTGCACTGAGCAGAAATGCACCATCATAGTCCTTTAAATGTGTGCGTGCGTGCGTGCGTGCATGTGTGAGTGCGTGCATGCGTGTGTGCACTTAGAATACGATGAACCTACTCAGACCATCTTTCCAGAAAGAAGACTATAGCAAGCCCTCTTTGGAGAAAAAAAAATTCATAACTGTTGAGTATCTTGTATGAAAAGAGTGTTTTTTATGGGTCTTTGTCCCAAAGCACTTAAGATGGGAGCTGGCAGATAATAGTGGTATAAAATTCGCCTAGGGACTGTTGCTGAGTGGGTTACCCCACTTTTGCGAAGAATACTCGCCAACATTTGCTATACATGCTGAACATGGTTGGTCAGGTTGTGCTAGTACATTTAAAACTATAAATATATATACATATGTTTTACAATGTTTCATAGTTGCATATTGATATAATTTTTTACTTAATTTGAGAAATAATTCACAATCTGTGTTGTGACATACATGAATATCATTTATTAATAATAACTTGCAGTATAATGGCACTATTCAAGGTAATTTAGGCACATCTGTTATTTCGGAATTGTGTAGAAAACCTAATCGCATTGATCAGAACTCAAGAAGTAGCTCTCATATTCAAAAGGTTGGTAACCCCTGTTCAATCTTACTTCAAGTTGTATAACTTCACAATTGCTTGTTTTACCCTCCAGTCAGCTCTCTTTTGAACTGAAACTGATCGTGCATATTTAGTGGTATTTATTGATTGAATAATGTATTGCAAAGGGTGCCTCTGGGTAAGGAAACACACCTATTAGTCACATGCTGTAATTGCAAACTGTTTGATTCAAATTAAATGGTTATCTATTTTAAAGATGACTGTAAAAGCCCCAAAAAAATCAACATCGCTGTTCCAGTTCTTTTGAAGGGAAGTGCATCGGAAAGTAGGACACCCTGTCTGATCATTTTAGTATAATTATATTGTCTCTGTCTTTCAGAACCCCAGCAATGATTGGCTGCTCTTTTGTGGTAAATCGTGAATACTTTGGAGAGATCGGACTGCTAGATCCTGGCATGGAGGTCTATGGAGGAGAAAATATCGAGCTTGGCATGAGGGTAATGTCCGATTCGCACCAAAACTGACTGTTAATTAATTCAATTGTGGAGGAGGTTTTGAAGAAAAATAAGACAATCATTTGAAATGAATACAAAGTCTAAAAGAAAAAGATAGATTGCGAGGTAGTGATTGTTTAATTTTGAATAAAAGTGGAGAGTGAGGGCAGACCTGCATACATTCACCAGTAAAGCTGGGATGTGCACATTGAATTTGAATCCTTTTTATATATGTGAATATATGGACATGTTCAGTTGTTCACAAGCAATGATCGAGCATGGTTAGCCACTTTGTGTACAAATGTTTGAGCAAATAGTCCAACCATTTAAGAACAACATTTCTCAGCTTACAATTGCACCGATGCTTAAAGGTAGTTACAGGTTTTATGGCAAAAAATGTTGCCATCCAAGCAATGCCTTTTTCAGGGACATCAAGCAGGAATGGAAAAGAGCTTCAGCAATTAGCGTCCTAATTTCCCAAACACTCGAGTGAAGAGGAAACATGCTCCTGGGATGTGCTGCAGGCATTGAATTCAAAATTTGTGAATATTTGCGAAAAGCAATACATGTGTTTTCTTTGTTGTGTATTCAACTGAAAATCAGTTGAAAATAATTTAAAAATAATTCTACTCTGCTTTTAATTTCTTACTCAATGTCCTAAGTGGATGGAAATTGGGGTCGTTACAAGAATATCAACACATCAAATCAGAAAAGCACCTCTGCAGTGTAGAGACGTAGAAAAGTAACCAGATAAACTTCAACAGAAATTTAGCAACATTAGGTTACAAATTTATCTGTTTTCTCAAATGTTTTCATGATCACAACAATAATCATCATCATATAAAATGATTTTAATAAATCAAAAACTGTAGCAAGGACGTTGAACAAACCTAAATACATAAATAAAAAGAATATATGAGGCAGATTTTGACATGACAGAATCTAAGATAAAAAAATGTTTCTTTTAATCCTTGATTACAAATCTAATAGTTTACATTGTATATTTATATAATTAATTATGGCTATAAAATCTACATATTTACCTCAACTTTCTAAAGCAATTTCCCAGGCTTATCAGCTGTGGGCTACGGCATACGATAGAAAACCCCAAAGGCATCAACAGAGACCATGATTAAAATATGTAGAGTTAAAATTTCTGAACTTGAAGTGCACATGGGAAATAAATTTTATGCAAATTTACAGCCACCCCAAAGGCTCTTTTGCTGCTGCTTTGAGTTGAATTTAAGGACTTGAAGAATTCTTTCGCTGGTCTGATGATTAAAATCATAAAAATTCTCTCAAGCCACTATGGTTCTTAATGCTCACCTAAGCGTGTCATATGGAAGAGATAATACTCTTACCTTTTACATCCCTTGCATCCAGATCTTAAGGTGTCATCCACATGTCCTCTTATGCACCAGTCGTCTTTGGGAAAAAAAAAAGAGCTGGTGTATGCTTTGCTGATTACTCCTCTCTTTAGTCAGCTTCAGTGAACCCAGTGATGTTTATGGTGGCTGATTACTATTACAGAGCTCATCACTATTCCAAATAGAGTGGAGGTTCCTTTACATCAATACCATCAACAACCGACAGCATAATCTACCAGCTTCACATGTTTAATTGGTAGTGTGCTATTATCACAGTTATAACTCAATGTGATGCATGATTTGCTAACCACCAGCAACCCTTACAGTGACCATATTTCTCATTCAGTAGAGACACTTTTATGTACCTGACTAACTATGCATATAAATTAGAAGGGCAATCAATTCAGCTACACCTGCTAAATTAAGTTAGACTAATCTTATTGAACAGTCTGATATGCTACAGTTTTTTTTTTTTTCCAAACACAAACAACTATGAATTTGCACATTTGTTGGCCAGTTTTGATTGATGTAGCCAACCAAATGCAATTACCTTTTCCTCTTGTGTGTCCTGTGAGAAAATGAAACATCCATTCCTGAAATTATGCATGTACTGTATATAGGCACATGTGCACGCTTGAATACCGCTACAGGCAACAATTTGATTCAGCCGTTCAAATGGCAGCTCATAGAATAAACATGGCTTTGCCTCAAGAACCAGGATGTCTCCGGAAAGTCATTGCGGTGACAACTGAGAAGAGGTGCCATTTGGGGTAGGTTTGATTGACAACAACAAGTTAAGCAATTAGCCAGAGTAGCTCACAATAACCAAGTCTGCACAAACACTGTGATGACAGGGGAGGTGATGAAAGACAGGGTCTATACATCAATGTTACAAGGTATTCGTAATTCATTGTGAGATGCAGTTTTGTTGCTTGTCCTTTAAAAATAAAAGGCTAAGAGAGACAGCACTGTCCTCTTTGTGAGTAGATAGATAGATAGATAGATAGATAGATAGATAGATAGATAGATAGATAGATAGATAGATAGATAGATAGATAGATAGATAGATAGATAGATAGATAGATAGATAGATAGATAGATAGATAGATAGATGCATACATACATGGGCATTGGATAGATAGATAATTTGTGTTGTAAGATTTATCTTTTAAAGAACAATATAAGGTTTATTCATGTTTGAATAATGAAATTCAATGTTTTAGTCGTGCTCAGTCAGAACTGCTGACTATATACAGTAGCTCTGGCCTTGAACTCGTACCATTTGTAGCTTCCTGCAGCAAGAGCAGCGACCTTCTGAAGGACAAGAGTGTCGCTCTGAGGTGGCAATAAACCCCGGCCATCTGTGGACACCACCCACTCTGGCAGCTTCTAAATCACCAGCATGCCTGAACACATCAAGAAGCAAATGATAGCGGGCACTGACCATATGTGAGTCACTTCCACCAAGGGGTAAATTAAAAAAAGATGATAACAAATCTTTGACTGTGAACAAATTTGTCAATTACATTTCATCAAGAAGCAACCAACTCTGAGACCAACAATTGAATGCATGCCATGCATTTATCCTGTAATTGTATGAGCAAGCAATACTGTCCCCCCAATTGTCAAGTCTCTTATTGAATATGGTCTCAAGACATTGAGAATGAAAGACCAGTTAATGGTTTTATTATTTTAAGCTTTATGTGGACAGAGGCCTTAATTATACCCAGTTGAGGTCTCAGATCGTCTTTCAAGTATCTTATTCATGATCCTCAATTGATTCTTTTTCTCACCATGCAGTTTGAGCAGCAACATTGGTTGAACCATCTGCCCTCCACTGATGTGGGGGCGGTAGCATTAGAGATTGATCCAGCCTTTGTCTTTTTCAAATCCTGCATTATTTAGAGGGCAGATCAATCTTCTCAAGCTTAATGGACTCAGTTTTAGTTACACCAATGTTCGTTATTGTATGTGTGAGCTCACATTTGTATCAGAAAGGTAATGCCAGTAATAAAGCTGTAAAAGCTGCCCATGCTAGAATCACTTGATAGTGTTTCTTCAGTATTTAATGACCGGCTTAATTCCAACAATCATCGGGCACCTAATTAGATAGACAGACAGAATATAATTGTCGTATGAAAACGTAACAAAAAGTGGTGCAGAGATTATGACAGTCAACAACAATGCTAAGTTTGATTTTTGGAATGTGTCTGTCCTACCGAACTGGTCTATTTGTATATTGAGCTATTATTGTACAGAGATATGTTTCTGGATTATTTTATGTAAAGTGTTGGTTGTGTAATGGTACATACAATTGACTCATGCAGATAGGGAAGGTTCGATTCGCAACAAGTGCCCTATAACCAGCCGCTGCTGATCCCAAGCCTGAATTCAAAAACAAACAATAAAAGGGGCTAGGTGAGCAACTGCAAAGTTGTTGGGTATTACTACATGAAGGTGGAAAATTTATCCTCTGGGTTATCCCTCTGTGAATGCCTCAGAATGCATTTTCGCCAGCCTTAATTTCTGCCAACGGGCTGCTGAATTACAAAAGAGCAAACACAATGAAGAGCCACAAGATACCTACATATCGGATGTGCCAACATTCTGGTTTTTCATAAATTAAGGTGAACTGAGACCCAATCAGAGAAAAGCTTATTTATATAATGAATATTTTTTTTGACATTAATGAGGAAATGGACACTTCAAAATAACAAAACAAATTCTCTTCAAAACAGATAAAAAGTTATTAAATATTAAAAAATAAATTCCCAACTTGAACGTAAAAGGTTCAGTGTAAATATTCGCAAATTGTTTTATTCTATAATAGGAAACTCATACAGTGTTGAAAATGTATGGATTAAGGGAGTTGATATCCTGAAGGGAATGATGAAAGTTATAATACTCTGCTTTGACTGTTCTCAGTCTCAAAGTCTAAAGTCGTTGTATCATTTGGTCTTAATAACCCAAATATTTTCTTTTCCATGGAACAATAAAACTGGAACTGGACAACTTGCTTGCGGATCCAGTCTCTGGATATTCAGTACTTACATCTTGAATGATCTGTTTGTCTTTTATTTATCTAGTATCTCTTATTTACAGGTTAAGATCACTGACGATGTAGTTTGAGAGAAATATTTTGATGTTCCCATATATCACTGTCACTGATAAAGCTCCCAGGTCAGCAGTAATTAGAGAGACCTTGTCAGCTCGCCTTTTACTAATATAATATTCATTATAACCCTGCCAAGATACCCCCACTTAAATGTGCTGTGCAAGTAGACGTCCTCTCTGCAGGCATTATCATCACCATCAATAGAGTCACTTTTAGGAAGCCCAGCTATAGCGATCCACCCCATACTGTCTCTTATTACTCAATGTACTCCCTCCAAGCATCGCTTGATTAGATCATATAATTACCACTGTCAGATGTCTTTGACTGTGGCTGAAAATGTACAATGACCTCAGCAGGCAGAGGGTATGTGAAGGGTACTTGTAGACACTGATTTTGCTCCTGCAGCAAATTAACAATCATATGAAAGACAAGGGCAGCAACTGAATGCAATTACTATCTTCCAGCAAGTACAGGACCGCTGTGAAAAGATTTAGCATATTAACCATCAACATGCCTCGTCGATGATCTGGATTAGAAATGAGCTACTGCATTTCTTAAGGCAATATCAGAATCAAAAAGGATTGATCGTACCAAGGGGGTTATTTATTATTGCAATCTACGAATGTTCAAATCCACAAGTATGTGTGGGTCGACTGTACTGGACACAATTCAGCCAAAAGAAATGCCAAGAAATGAAGAGACTAGATTGTTGGCAATACATTCAAACACATATTAGAAGTTAGGTTGTAACTGTGGGTCAGTGCTGCCCTCCTATTTCCTGTCCTACAAATGGACCAGGTGGAAATGTGTTTACTGCTTTTAATGGCGTTTCTGCTTTTTATAGCTTCTGCATTCTGTAGCCCCAAGAGCTGATCAATCAAACAGCCTCGATTCAATCAACCAACCACAAGTGCAGTGATGATTAAATTAAATCAGCAATTACATTACACTACATAAAAATCCCATGTGTTAGGCGCTTAGTTTTAATGACACAGTTTGGGATTTTATGAGGGGTCAAAACAGAATGGACTTCAAAGATGCAGTCCAAAGGACAACCTGTGTGTGGGATGTCAGAAGAGGCAGGAAAATATATCTTTTTCATCTTTCTAAAATTCAGACCAATTAAAGGTTTCACACATCCCCGGCAGAGGACTTTTCCTGTTTTCACCATCTCTGGATTTTCAGCAATTTGTCAAAAAAAAAAAAAGAAGCTCTAAAAAAAGAGAGATTTTTTTTTCTACCGCCCGCGGAATATTTTATTGTATATTGTATTTCGTTCATCGTATATTGTACACGTTTTTTTCCAGTGATAATTTTGTGTAGTTCTGTGCAGGTGATGTCACTATAGGATTATATAAATCCTGCAAATATTGCAGTATCACATATATCATATACAGACAGTTAGCTCTTTTTGGTTTCGTTGGAAGCAGAAATTCCCAAAGATTGTCACTTCTGTAGTGTGAAACCTGCTTCATTTAAAAATTTCTAGGCTATTCTAACTGTCTGGGACTGAACTAATGTAGTCACTTAGTAGGTGTCGCTAATGAGCAGTGTTGAAATGTATACAACCAATAGTTCGAGGTAGCCACCTGTTTTTCCTCAGACACCATAGAAGGTCATTTCAACATTGATAATCGTCTTTTACCACGTTTAACAGGTTGACTTTGGATGAATAAATTACAATTAAGTGTACCTTGTCCCATTGAGCCATTTGAGGTGCTGTCATGATGGTATTATTCTTCAATGCAGAATTTGTTATGCGCAGTAAACACATTTCGTTCCAGTGTGATTTGCACGCAAAAACTATACCTGAAATCAAAGCGTGAGGAACAATGTTTACTCATCATTTTAGTAACCAGAACAGATTTTGGCGGAAACGTTAAACCAAACATTTGAAACGTGTATGGTGAACCTGTTGACCATATCAGTGAATAAATATCAAGTTAAACTTCTTGCAACCATTTGAATATGAGTTCTTTTCACTTTTGAAAGACGACTTTATTACCTTCCGGCTCTGGTGGCAAGCAAATAATATATTATCCATCAGGGCACTGTGTTAACACAATTATTGTTGTATTATGTAATGCTATGCAATATTTGGTTCATTTAATAGCCCTTCAGATCAAATGATATGCTACTTTGACTTTCAGGGTTTTATTACCGCTTCTCACCAGAACCAGAAGCAAACCATCGCATATTTCAATGTGACATATTGTTAACTCTTTGGCTCTAACAATCACCTATTCTACAGTACAAAATGTCCAACTAAAAAGCTGACCAAAGGTAATGAATTCACTAACTTGGCTGCCAACCAGACCAGGATGTGCTCGCTTCTTGCCCAAAAATAGCCATTATAGGATCCCGCTCATCCATGACCCTAATGAGACCGGATGATCGGATTTATGGCAGGTCATGTCAATGTGGTTAATTTGTGCACAATCAAATCTATCATGCGTATTCAAAAGAAATGAAATACTATTTTTTTTCAGTATTAATCAGTATTGCCACAATCCAACCACATTTCATGAAGAGTAATTTTTAGCAAAGGAAATCACTAGTTGTTTCACAAGGCTGTTTAGCTATTATTTTTATGATTTCTGGAAATGCATCATAGAAATATTGGTTTCTTTTTCCCGATGGCAGGTAAAATGCTTAAAACCACAATCACACTTTTTTTTTCAATCATTAACAGTTGCGCATAGACAGCGCAAAGACACACACTCAAATACGCACACACACACAAGCGCATGTGCACATCTGCAGTAGGTACAAGCCTATTAACACTACACTTCTTATCATGCTGCAAAAAAAAATTGTCATAGTGCAAAGAACATGCCATAATTGGTTCTGCTCATACTTGTGTTGGTGCATTTGTTATAGTTGTTGCATGTCCTTGACCTGCATAGAAGTCAGGTTAATACACCATCACTGAAAACTATCCAAATTCAGTGTCACATGTCAACTAATGACTAGAAAGAGGTTCAGAGTATGAATAAACCATAAGGCATGAATGTGCACTCAGGCTCCTAAAATCACATTTGTGACACATTTAGGCTTAAGATGGTCAACTGGGCACAGGCAACAGGCGTACTATATGTTGCTTATATCTGCTGATAAAACAGAGGAGGTGTCTTATCTCTTATTTCCAATTTTAATTAAAAAAAAAAACCCACATCTTCTCTGGTAGATGTGGTGCAAGTGATGCGAATGGACACCCGCAATCAAACTCGCACAAGGCACGTGATGCCACAGTTCATTTCACGTACAGTGCAAACATAACATAAAACATGTTTCACATTCTGACAGCACAGTGTGAGTGGATTGTAATGAGGACAACCAAGAAACTCTCCCACAGCGTGGCGGATTTCCATCTGGTTCATTAATTTGCTTTCGTCCTTTTACAATTCTTATCTTGTGCTGCACTCCTAAGAGATGATTGTTGTTTACCCTGATGGCCGCCCACCTCGGTGTTCTCACCTTGTGTGTGTTGATCTGGGTGTCACAACATCCTTCATTTTCCTATCCATCAGTCCTCTCTGTGTGGCGGGTACTTTCCAGGATGACATATTATTGCCAGGATTTATTCACTTTATCAGCTCCTGTGCCAAGCACGTCGTATTCTGATATTAGGGAATTCTAGTTCGCAGGAGAATAGGAATTTTCTTGCATAATAAGAAAGCCCTGAGAGTAATTGTTGACTCAGTTCTGCGTGAAGTAAAAATGTTACCATCTATCAAATGACAGAAGAGTTTGACGTCATTGGAATCAAAAAGTTTCACTTTCACTCATTTTACTTTCTTAGCACTGATATGGCATGGGAGTGGACTAAGCTTTGTGGTTGTGCAGGGACAGCAGGAAGGGCATCGGCCCATGTGGAGCCATATTTGCTGACATTCAGAGCTGACCAGTTGTACCTCAGCACAGTACTATTTTCTCAGTCAGTTAATAATATGTTGATGATTTTTCACATGCATTACACCATTTACAGGAAACACATTTGTTGTTGTTGTCTAGGTGTGGCAATGCGGTGGCAGTATGGAAGTCCTGCCGTGTGCAAGAGTGGCCCACATCGAGCGCAGCAAAAAACCCTATAACAACGACATTGATTACTATGCCAAACGCAATGCGCTGCGAGCAGCTGAAGTGTGGATGGACGAATACAAATCTCACGTCTACATGGCTTGGAACATTCCCATGAATGTAAGCTTTACTGTCTCCATTTACCTTTTGCTGTACTTGCACATGCGGACATGCAGAGGTGGTTCCTGCCAGCAAGTTAGCACGACTTTAAAGTTCTGTATTCATTCAACGTGACCTTCACATGGGTGCCAGAGTGAAGGCAGGCAAAGATTCTCCCTCCAAACAGACAAATCAGAGGAAGCTCGTGTCTAATCATTCTATTTTCAAACACATCATTTAGCTTAATTGCTTTCAATAGTCTTTTGAGATTGCCTGTGCAAAAACAAACTGCTACTATCATTATTAAAAAAGGTTCATATTGAATGCTAATTGGTGCCATTTAGCCTTGCACAAAGGGATGATAGTCAATGAAGGACATAAGCAAATACCTCTGAGCACTGGCCAGAACAGTCATTCGTAACAGACTAATAGTAGCTAAGCAAGACAAAGAAAGGCCCAATACGTAAAGACGCCACTTCCCTTGTGCAGTGGCATGACAAACACAGTGGCATGAAACATTATTACTCATTGTTCCATAGTGTACACTACAAAGACTGAGTACTATGATTATCCCATCTTTCCTTCCTCTTCACACAATCTTACATCGCGGTTATCGACTAAGTCGCCCGCTGCAAGCACAACTGTGGAGTTGTAGGGGGGCTTTATGAATCACAACTGTGGCTTTCCTGAAATGGAATGCATTTGTTATTGTCGCTGCATGGCTCCAAGAAAGTGATACTGTATAATTGCAGTTGCTATGGATTTTGTATTCTGTGACATATGCTATATTACTCAACAAACCTAAGCAGATAGCATAGATATACTGTGGCTAGTTCATATTCTGCACAACTCGAGCATGTACAGTGGTTTTAGTTATCTTTCAAAACCATATAAAGAACCCCACCAAAAGTGTTCAAGATGTGATGTCAAGTTACGGGTCATGCCATGACTCTGAGCTGAGTTTTTGGAGCCTAGTATATGGTTGTACCTTGCTCAAGACCACTTTGACAAAAGTCATGACGCAAACAAGCATCTGTCCAACAAAAGAAAAGAATGTCACCCTTGTTTATGTACATGTGTTGACAGAACCCAGGGGTTGATTTTGGAGACGTCTCTGAGCGTTTGGCCTTGAGGAAAAGGCTGCAATGTCGAAGTTTTCGCTGGTACCTTGAACACGTCTACCCTGAGATGCGGATCTACAACAACACCATCACATATGGCGAGGTGAGAAAGATTCTTAAAGACAGCTAATTAAACAATGCCGCTGTTTCATCATTTGTAATTCTAACAGCAGTGTTAGACACAAAGACCTTTAATTTTACCTCATACAACAGAAAATTAGTCAGTGAAAACTGTGTGGGATGCTTATTACTGATAAATGTTTGTCCATAGCAAACCTCCATGGAGATAATTAATATCTTGGTATTTGAAAGGTGTTAAACACATTCTGACAGCTCCAGGCTCTCCCCTCTCATTAAAAATTACATACAGAAGACAAAGTCAGTACATGAATTATAGCTTGTACAGGCACTAGTGCCTGTATAGGATTATATGTATTTTTTTCCCCACAATTAATTTGAATCAAATTCGTATTACAAAGCAGGATACAAACCCACAGTACACAATTGTGTGGCGTGTATTAAGAGCGGTGCATATTACAATCCAGAAAAACAACCGCATATCTGTCTGTATTTCACATATGTTCACAATCTCGTGTTGTCACAAAGCTGCCGCAATAGAATTGAGTCTCATCTGTCAGTGCAGTGTTCTGCGATGCTCACCAAACCATTGAGCCGGAACTTTTTCGACTACACCGTGTGATAAACGTGTCACAACCAGGAAATGAAGCCATATTCATTCAAAGCACACGGAACAAAAGCTCATGCTTGATGCACGGCACCATCTGGGACCGTGGCTAACAGGCAGAGATGGGGAGTGGTCACTGCATGATAATTTCCCATCATGACCTGACAAAGAATGAGATATTGCTTGGGGATAAAAGATGCACAAAGGATTTAATAGGCAGGACATGCAAAGAAAAATGATTGCTTTATAATCAGAGGCAATTGATTTGATTTATTTTTCACAGTATATGAGTATTTTAATCAGACATGTACGGGGAATTTAGCGATGCATGGATTGGGATGCAGTGACAATAATTTATAAACTATCAAATGAAAAAAATGGAGGGGCTTCATCGGGGGCTACACAGATAAGCCCTGGTGTAGCGTACTCTCTGTCGGGAATACAGATTTAGGTTGAGGTCTAGGACAGGTCTAGGACACGGAAACAGGGAGCAAGGCAGAAGTACAGGATGTTTGCAGGATGTTGTAGGTGCGTGTATTTTATGGTAGCCTGAAAATGGGATGTGGTCTGGTGGGGGGGGGGGGGGGGGGGGTTAGTTAGAGTGTGTGACAGCTCATTTCCTACCTGAGCCTGGTTCCTACCTCAGATTGAATTTCTGCTTGCACATTAAGGACTACAGCCCTTAACCCTTGTTTACCTACTAATAAGCAAACTGAAAGAAACAACTGAAAAAGGTTCTGGAGAATCATCGAAGTAGCACAAATTTGCGTGCTTGATGCAGCTATTAGCTAATTGTTTGCAAATATATATTTGGACTTGTTCACTTTTTTGATTCATCTGCTCCACTACTTTTGCCCCCACAATAATATTCACAAATAATCATTTCTAGACATACTCTAACTGGAAATATAAATTGAAGTATTGATTTATTGTAATGTATGGAACTGTTAAAAAAAAAAAAAAAAGCATATTATTACGATGTCGAATCAGGATCATTTAGGCTACTTGTATTCCTGGACAGAAAATATAGATTTTGTGTCTGAGTAGAATGCACCATCCATTCTGAAAGAAGCCAGAGAAACCCAGTGAATGAGCTAAATTTTGTGTAAAAAGGTGAATTCTTTTGGATTCCTAATTCTTGTTCAAATTGTTAAAACTGTGAAAACTCACTCAATTGTTTACATTAAAGAACGTCAGAAGGCTATTAATGTGCTGATATTTTTCTAACAAGCTTTCTAAAATGGATTACTTAGATAGTAGTATTTGGTTTTAACGCTATTTGTTTTTAATGCTAAACTTTCAAATGAATGAGCTATTTTACTTCATATTGTCTCTCTCAGGTAAGGAACAGCAAAGCAAGTGGCTACTGTCTGGACCAAGGCTCTGAAGACGATGACAAAGCAATCCTCTATCCTTGCCATGGCATGTCCTCACAGGTCAGCACCACATCGAGGAATTCTGTATTTATTTCCAATGTTTTGTCATGTCAATAGCAAGATAGAAACAGTTGCATTAAAATTGTTTCTTCCTAAGTCTTCCGTCAATGTTGGCACTCCAATGACTGGTGTTCAGTGAATAGAAACGCTATTGAATTGTTTTAACGGTCCATTTATTTGTATTTGTATTTTTTGACTCGCAACAATACACGAACATACCGAAACACGCAACAAATATTCACAGAAATAATTAGATTTGAGTTACTTCCTGACAGTAGCTTGTTGTGGCAGTTAAAGAGCAACTTTTTTGGTATTGCTCTACATGTCTTTGTGATGACATTTTAGGTCACTTTGTTCACCCTAAAAGACCAGAGTCTTTTTAAGTTAGTCATTGCATGTCTCAGATCCCCTTTAAACTCACAGAATGATTATCCATCCATCCATCCATCCATTTTCTGAAATCTCAAAGTTCTTCATTTATTTTTAAATGATAATTTCATTCGCTCAGCTATTTTGCGTAGACACATTTTGCATTTCAAATGCATTTCAATGGTCAAGCAATTGCATATGCATGGGGCTTTTCTACAGTTCTGGATCATTGAATAGAGTCTCATTCAACTGCCAGACTCAACACCGAAACACAATTTTATATACCAATGCCTGAGGTTGGCATGCAGGGGTAGTGCACAATAAGTCGTAGATATTCCAGTTTCATTAGTGTGCAAAACTTTGCAGCGACCCACTCCAAAATAATGCCAGAAATTCTGCATTGAAAATGCTTCATTTTGGAGAAATTCTAATGTTATGGACGTGTGCATATATATATTGTGTATATATATATTTTTTTCATATTTTCACAAATATAGACTGAAAATGCTTGTTTGAGGTAATGACGCTTTCTAAGATTTGAGATAATACTTCCATGTAACTAATAGAATCATGAATATAAAGTAGTATTGTGTAGAAAAAGAACATGCATGCTTTATTGAAACAAAAACATTTTGTGAAATGCAGCTATAACTTGCATGCTGGATGTGTTTCTGCCTTTGGTGCAAGGAAATAAAAGACAAAGGCCTGCAAACCATGTAAATGTTATTCATGTCTCAATCCCCCCAAAAACCCCGGGGAAATAATCAAGTAGAGAGGGATACCTTGCCTTAGTGTAATTAGATTACAACAATGAGCAGTGGGGGACAATTCAATTTTGAGGAGCACAGTGATCTGGTTTTTTTTAGTTCTCCATTGTATTTCTCTGAGCTTTACTGCCTTTAGTCGTGAAACAATAATTGCTCTACATAAATTTTCATTATCCCTTTCAAGCATTTTCTTTTTCTTGGGTGCCTCTTCCCATTGGAAGCGTTGTCATAAGCGTGAGATGCCGTGAAACATAGTTGTGCATGTTTCTCAAAAACCTGCCTTGTTTTGCCAAGAGCAACAGTCACTCAGAAATGCACTTTTTTTTTTGGCTCTTCCAGTGATTTCATTTTAAAGTTCCACATGGACACACCAAATGCAGGTCCACGCTTTTAGCTCATGTTTGCAATACTCGGTTCTGTGAACATATTCACAAACGGCATCAAACATCACAAGCATCAAGAGACCAAAAATGTACAATTCTGGAGATTATAATGTACCAACACTACCTTACATCAACAACACTGCTGTGCTTTTAATGAGCTAATTAAGAAACGGATTAAGTTGACCCCCAAACAGCTCGAAACCTTTTCTGATCTCAGAAAGGCAATGAAGCATCGCACATTGCAGAGACACAGGTTAATTGGCACGCTTTAATTATTTGTTATTGTCTTGTGTTGAGTGCAGTGGTGTATAAAAGGCTGCCGAACTGAAATGTAAAGCTGTATTAAGGGAATTATATGGCATTATTTATACACCCGGCCACGGCACTAACAATTTACTATCCCATCAGGAATTTGTAGCTATCTGTAAGACAGACCTTGAGACTACCCCCCACAGACAAATTGACACAGGCTCACAGCATTATGTGCCCCTAGATTATTGAGTCATCATCATCCTTGTATATAGCCCATAACTACCTCCAATGAATCTGGAGTGACGTTAAAGTTGTTCTTTACAAATGCCCTAGCTGTCCCATTTGACCCTTCGGGGAGAACATTTGATTGGTTTGAATGCCAGTAAATATGTCGTCCTCGCATACTGCAACACCTACACACACTGCTGCATCTCTACCTTCTCCGAGTAGACTCCAAATATTAACGAGGTGAATCCTGTAATACAGTTGCAATAACTGATATTTTATCGTTTGAGAGGGAGCTCGCTTGCCTTTGTGTTGTTGCCATATCATTTTTCACGAGGGCTCACACCACTAAATAATAAACACAATGTCTACTGTTTCCTTGTATGATACGAACACCACATTATCAATGACCCTTTTATAGGATGTATGAAACACTGAGGGATCATGTTTTTTTTCCAGTGATGTCGCCAACATGTGGTACCGTATATCATCCTATCTTGCATTTATCTGAGCTCCTTCAACTATACTCCATATAATAGTAGTGAAACCAACGGTCTCTGACTATTGTAAAACACCGAGGGGTGTTGGTCCTCACTTGAATGGCACTTTTGATCAGATCAACTGATGATGCAAGAATCAGCAACACAGCCACAGTGCTCTACAATTCCGTACTGGTGTTGCAAAATACAGACTTATAGATTCCTCAGAACAAATGTATGGTGTTCTTTATACCCACGCAATTATTTCACCACATCAACAACAGTAAAGGGTAATTGCTCCTCGCCGCAAGTTAACGTAGAGTAAAATTCGTGTATTTGGAGATCATGGTCAGTACGTAGCTCAGAGAATAGGGCAGCAACATGCATTCCATGCATTCATTGATTAGAATGTAAAGTAAATTATTTGGATTCTTCTCGAATGTAAAATATAAGCACATATTTTATGACCACCAATGCATCATAAACAGAACTGGTGTTTGAGAACACCAGCGGCTGCTTTAATTTCTTACTGTCTATTCATGTTTTTCTCACTTTATCTTATCCAAGAAAAATGTCTCAATACTCGCAAATGTGTTTTGTCACAGCAGTGACAGACCTAACCATCCTCAAACTTTGCACTGAAACACACTTATCTTTTGGTTCCAGCTTGCTCGCTACTCAACTGATGGCGTTCTACAGCTCGGACCCCTGGGGTCGACCACCTTCCTGCCTGACACAAAATGTCTTGTTGATGACGGCAGAGGACGCATTGCAAGTTTGAAAAAATGTGAAGCCGTTGCCAGGATTTCCCAGCGGCTTTGGGATTTCACACAGGTAAAAAACAAAGAAAGTAATGCCATTAGTGATTAGTGGATGGAGTTCTGGTGATATCTGAAAAAGTCTAAGACAAGAAGGAGGAGACAACACTTCTATGTTTTATCAGTTTTATCAGCAAATAAGGTCAAAACAATTGTAAATAATGTATTCATCATTTATAGTGTTTCCAACAAATTCCTAACCACAATCACGGTATTTTTTTTTATTGGTCTTACTTCCAGGAAGTACACTTCCCCACAGTGAACATGGAAAAACTACACCAAATTGTAAACAAGCCTCCCTTAAACTGTGTTAATGCAAAAGCCTTTGGTCTATTTTGAACCACATTAGTTTCTGGTTCAGCGTATATAATTGGACCAAAGGTGGCTCATTAAAAACATGCATACAATCTCAAGCTGATTGAATAGCCTTTCACAAAGCTCAAATATTCCAAATCATAAGGCCATGGAGTAGGCTCATTATTTTCTGTGGTGCCTATTTTATTTGCTGGGATGCCACAAAAAGCTACTAAAATATGTCCCGATGTTGATGACCCTGCGCTCTCAGCAGTTATTTTACCAATTCCATTTCATCGTTCCATTTGGGTCTGATCGGAGAGAGATTTCACTTATCATCATATTCCGCTTGTTCATTGTGCATCAGGATTCAGCACTCACAGGTGACATATTGAGAGCATATTGCGCAGGCTGTTATCTCAATGACTATACTTTTTGGAGATATTACATTGTGCAGGCGGCACAGTGAAGCACTGGTTAGCACCTTCACCTCACACTCCTGAAGTTCAGGGTTTGATTCCGGCTCCGGCCTTCTTGTGGAGCGTTTGCATGTTCTCCCCGTACATGTGTGGGGTTTCTCCGGGTACTGCGGTTTCCTCCCACATTCCAAAAAACATGCATGGTAGGACGACTGAGCTCTCCAAAATGCCCCTCGGTGTGAGTATGAGTGTTGGTCTGTATCTGCACTGTGAATGAATGTAGTGTGCAGCTCTAATAATACCAGGTTGCATCACTGTGACAAACAACGAGAGGCCATGTTGCCATTTGGTCTATTCCGGTAGCAGTACACGGCTGACAAATCTTGACATGATTTGGCTCCCATGTCCTAGAAATGTATGAATTCATAAATTCCCATGAATGTCACCATGAGAGTAAAATGTATTTGTTATGATCTTACGCAACATATCTGAAGAAAACGATTTGACAAACCATTAAATACAGAATAAAGGTAGTTGTGTACATATCTGAGTTGTCACAATGCCTATGGAAAATACCATTTGACAAATATACTATGCTGGCTTTTTGCACAATGACCTTGTCTATAAAACGTACCGACAATCTGGTTAATAACGTTTTTTAGTCCACCGTGTCTGATTTGACTTTTTCCCCCCTACAGAACGGTCCAATCATCAGCAGGGACACAGGTCGTTGCTTAGAAGTGGAAATGTCTAAAGATGCCAACTTTGGCCTTCGTCTAGTGGTGCAGAGATGCTCAGGTCAGAAGTGGATCATACGAAACTGGATTAAGCATCCCAGACACTGAAGCCATGAGGAAAACCTCTGAGACTTTTCGGGGGTTATTTTTCAAGTCACAGTCGGGAATTGGAAGACATGGTATGACACCACTACGCTGTTGGGCTTCCCTCAAGCCACAGAGCTTTCCATCTCCTCGACTTCTCTGACTACACTTATAAGAAAGTTCTCATTTCTGACCTGTATAAAGAGGTGTACAGTGACACACGGGTGCGACCCGAAATTATTTTATTTCTATTGTAAAAAGCTATCCGTTTCATCGTGTGTGTTGTTTTGATGAGAGCATCTGAGCCATTCAAATAATATCAGAGTTGTAAATTGTAATTTATCACATTAAATGATTATTTGGAGTTTCTGAAAATTACATCAACCAGATTGCGCCAGCCTGTTTACTATATAATAGGCTTTAAAGGAGATTGTTATTTTCTCAATAGGGGACAGTATTTTCATCTGCAGTGGCACAAACTACAACAATACCTTGTTTTGTTTTAATAGTATTGCTCACTGTGGGCAAGTGCAATTGTGCCTTTTTTACCATTATTTGCTTCAACTGACCAGGGAATGTGAGTCCCTAAAGCATGTAAAAACTATTTGGAAGTTAATAATGTAAAGCAATGTATAAAACAATAAAAAGTCTAGTAATATACTGTAAGAGTGAAGGTTTTAAACTGATAGGATATTAAAATCATTTTTCATGATTATGTCTCACTTCACACAACAGAATGTTTTCTTTTAAATATTACAATTTTTTTCTTGCATTTATATAGGGATAGACTTATAGTCTCGTGTGTGAATGTGTGTGTTTGTGTGCATGCATTTATGCACATAGAGAGCAAAAATCAAAAGGAATAAAACAGCTCTCAACAAAAATAGCAAATACACATTGGTAAAAAGGAGTAGGAAATATTTCAATTACAAATGATGAGTTTTCTCCTTCAAAGTAATCCCCCTGGAGCGTAACACCATTTTCCAGCCTTCTCTGACACCTACATACACTCCTGGAACGATTCTTCCAGAATCCTCCGCAGCTCTGTTATGACAGCCATCTTGAAGTCGACCGTCTTTAAAAATGCTCCCCCTTTTCTTGAGGTTGGGAAAGAGGAGGGACACAGAGCCAGGTTGGGTGAGTAGAACGCTTGCTCCAGCAAAGATTTGTTGTTCTTGGCCGGGAACTGTAGGAGGCTCAATATTTGGCATTGAGAGGTAATTCTGCCTCATTTATTATATGTGTAGAAATGTTCATATACTGTGTACAAGTTGAACATACATGCAAAATCACACTCTAATTCCTAACACATTCATACTAGCACATTTTCTTCACTCAGCTGCGTGTATATTGATTAATGAGATTTCATTCCAAAGGACAGCTTGTCACAATGACGCTGTAATTTAAATGCATGTAAATCTGATGATTGGGGTTGAAATCTTGCATCTGCTCTTATTACTTGGGGTTTATGTCAGTTTTCTCCAGGTAGGTAGGATTTCTCTGAGATCCGGAGAAGTGCAGATTACTTAAAGACTATGAATTGTTTGTGTACCCCTCCACACCAAATGTCAGCTGAGACAGCTCACAAGATAAGTGCAAGCAATATAAAAAGTTGTTCAGACCTCCCAAAGTTGACATGCTAAAATTTTATTTTCCTGCCTTTCTGAGCCCAGTACAAAAGTCTCCTGTGAGATCGGTTAGCACTAGTTGAAATACTAAAGTGTTTGGGATTTAAATAAAAAAATAAATAATACATGGAAAAAAAGGATCTCCCCAGACGCCAGCCCCTTGAAATAACTGCTTGCTGCTTGAATGGCTTTTTAACAGCCACCCTCTTAATACAATGCTTCACAGAAAAGGTCACCTTTACCTGAACAAACCCATTTGCTCCCATTTGAACAAACATTTGCTCACTCATACTTTTTTAACAGTACAATCATTTCAGAGATGCTGCGTTTACAGCAGGGGTCAGCAACTCCAGTCTTCAAGGGCTCCTATCTGTAATGTTTGAGATGTATCCCTTATCCAACACGCCTGATTCAAATGATCAACTCATCCCCAAGCTCTGCATGACAACGATCCTGATGTGTTGTAGGAGGGAAACATCTAAATTACTGTGGATAGATGACCTGGAGGACCGGAGTTGGTGACCCCTGTTTTACAGTATGTGACAGCGGCCACGGAAGCCCTGTACGCCCAAAAATATAGTGTGTGGTGTCGTTGCGGTGTTCTCACAGTGTATGTACCACAATGTCCTTCATGGGCAAGTTGGGAAGAAGCTGCTGAAAAATGCACAAAGGGCTCTAACTTATGACTTGCAGTTTAAACTGAATTCCAGTACGTGTCCTTCATGTTATGATTGAATTGCCTTCTACAGGTAAAACGTGAACAATATTGGAGCAGGCAGGCAGCGTTAGAGCATGTTTGTTCCCCTGGTAACGTTGAATACAGGGCACATGTATACAGTAATCCCCTCTCTATCAGGGGGATTTATAGTTCAGAATACACATATAATAAGAGGAAAGTCGCACTATAGAAGTACCGTATTTAGATACACCCTAGGCATGTTTTTATGGCATTTACAGTGTATTTAAACACTGCAACAGAGCAAGAGCAATGGATAAATAACAAAAATTTTATGCAAACAGTACATTTTGCTAATCTATCTTTTATACCGAAACACAAAAACAGCCTGTTGGTCTGAAAACATATGAGCGCATTAGGTTACATTGCATGTCTCTCTGTCCCCAAATTAAAAGGGAGAGGAGCTGCTTTGATTGGCCAAGATAGGCTGACCTCAACCACTGCAGCACAGACCTCCCACTCTCAGGTCCGCCAGGCAAGTAAGTGCTCTTCTGGTAAAACATCGCGTCTGAGTTATGCCCCGTGTTCGTGAAAATAGAGCTTTCAGTATTTGCCTCGGCAGGTATTGTAAGCAAATAAAATTAAGCACATTGCTTGGATTTAAAGGAGTTGTTGGCGCTTAATGTGAGATGTTGGCATAGAAATATACTTCCTGTCCCACTAATGAATGCCTCCAAGTTCTGTAGCTTCCTATTATTGGGTATACTGTTCGTCTACTGCTGTAGCAATTTTTTGGACAATTCAAACAGCTTGGCAAGTAGTCACAGCAATCATGGCCTGTCACATTTGCCCCAACCCCATTTTATTTTATGACTATACCATTTTGTCCACGAGCCATAAATACGGCAGCTCTGTTCGCCAGTGACATAGAGTAAAAATACCATACATTCTTCTTTAATTAGCCAGCATTTGCCCTGCTTTCCTAGATTTCCCACATAATTCATGAAAACATGATTTTTTTTTAAGATATTCAATGAGAAACCAGTGATTTTCCTTTGTTAAGGATGAAATGGAAAATTAATTAGCTATCTAAGATTGGTGTCAGTGATGTCAAAAGACAGGAGACAGAGAAAAGCCCACGAATGCATTCACACAATATTTTGGAAGATAGACAGATAGATAGGCAGATAGATAGACAGACGGACAGGCAGACAGACAGAGGTGTATATATGTATGCACGTACGTACATACATACACAGGCATTGGCAAATGACAGACTGGCTCATTGGTTCAAATTAGAAGGTTTGATTTTTGTCCTCTGTAGCAATGACACATTTGAAATGAATCTTGGAATTGACAAACAAGAAAATATGAAAAACCTGCAGTAGTTGCATGCATTGTCTTACAAATGTATAAAACCAATACCCAAAAGCAGCCTTTCCTCAGTGACTGTCTATCTTGAGGACAACATTTTCTTTGTGTTCAATCAATTTCACCAGTCCACTCCAATCACAGGAATGCTCGCGATTGTAGGAAGCAATGAGATTGCCGTACGTTCACTGTGGATTGTCATGCTTTCCAATTTGTATCCGCAATTTTAATGTGCAGCCTCTTAGTTGCTTTGTCTTGAATCACATCATCTAAGCAATTCATCATCTCTGTATCATTTAAATAGACCGCCACAGGCTTCCCAGAGTACGTTAATATGTTAGTAAGACATTTAGTGAACAAACACTGTGAGTGTGGTGCCTCCTAACATTTGTATCTTGCTCTAAAACTGAAAGTTATTGTGCTTGCGATTTTGCTTTAGATAGTGTGTGTCATAAAATTCCTGCGATTTATTCTAACATTAAGATAGACTGATATTACATATATATCTTTCTAAAAAAAAGTGGCCATTTGCTTCTAATGTCTCTTTTTTTTCATTTTTGGCCCATCGTCAGTCCCCACAGAGTGTGAAGTGTGACCCACAGATTTGGACCGCCAATCTATCTCTAAACGCTACTATTTCACTTTGTCATACTGTCCAAGTGTAGGAAACTAAGTCACAAAAGCGATTGCATATGAAAGAGCCTTACTCAAGTCCCCGCAATAATATGCATAGAGAAAATAATCCATCAATGTTATATAGTCCACACACCCAAGTCTTGAAAATGTGTACATATCTTTATATTAACCTCTGATTTAACACAAAACATTTGTTTGCACTGAGACACTGCTGCCTTCTAGAAGATTTATTGCCTACTTTACAACCGCTTACGGCTATGCCAACATCGTCAGCTTCTCTCATCTGCTGGTCTTTCTGAACTGCTGACATTCATTATGTATTTACTATTCTAAGGTGAGCACCGGTGAAGCGTAGGAATGCAATTGTAGCAGAGGAATGCAATTGTGGTAGTCCCTCTACAATTGCATTCCCAGAGAGCACACTGGAAAATAAAAAACTTAACTTTTAGTTGTGAATCAATCAATAAGTTGTAAACAAACGTCATTGTCTGTGCTTTTCCTCAAAAATGTGCAAATAATATATGATAAACCCAGACTCATGTGAAACCGATGTACATGTCCGAATTAAGGAAATTCAAAGGATTTTTTTGTGCATGTATGCTTGCTACACAAAAAGGAAATTCAAGTATCACGCGTGTCTCATACCAAATGTATGAGGATATGCAGTCGTAAGCTTGTGAATCACACAATTCCTCTGAGAGCCCAACAGGGAAGTGGTTTGCGTTAACAGTTTTTATTCCCGTCTGAGTGGATGACAAAGTGACAGTGAGTGATGGGATGGTACGGAAATAAGGGACTGGAGGGTGGGGAATAGTGTTGAGGCTGGGGAAAGGGTCGCATGGACAAGGACAACGCATCCGTCTCATGAGCAAGAGAGCCACGTTAGCGCTCATTGTGATGCTGACAATACTCTTTTTACGCCTGGGCCACTGCCAAGAGTTAGAGGTGACTTCATTATTCAGAACGCTGCTGGGGGTGACTGGCTGGGTAGCATCTGGTGAAGTGTTTCAAAAGGGACCAAATCTACTGTGATGCTACTACCCTGCACCACATTGAAAATATATTGTACACATTTCCCCATTAGAGCAAAGACTGACTGATTAGTGGTATGTTTGAAAAGTAGGTGACTGACGGATTAGTCACTCAGTATACTGTGCAACAGGGGTCGGTGGTACACTGAGTTATGGATGGATGGATGGATGGATGGATGGATGGATGGATGGATGGATGGATGGATGGATGGATGGATGGATGGATGGATGGATGGATGGATGGATGGATGGATGGATGGATGGATGGATGGATGGATGGATGGATGGATGGATGGATGCATAGATGGATGCATAGATGGATGCATAGATGGATGCATAGATGGATGCATAGATGGATGCATAGATGGATGCATAGATGGATGCATAGATGGATGCATAGATGCATAGATGGATGCATAGATGCATAGATGGATGCATAGATGTATGGATGGAGATTACTATTACAATGATAGCTATTACATGAATTAAGTACATCAGCTTTGTATTTAGGATGCAAAGAAACTGTTAATTTGCGTGATATTTTACATTGAATAACGTTGATGGAAAAATAATGTAAATACAATATATATCGAGTAAATTCTTCATAAATATCTATCAGTAGATACTGAATCTCCACCTGTGTAATGATTTAAACTTTAAATACAGTCTGCTGAGTGCCCTGTTAACAATAAGTAGCTAAAGAACCATAGGAAACATGTTTTATAGCCTTGAGTTTAATTATAAGGCCTCTCCATTTGCTGCCAGAAGAGTCCTTTGCCTCAGACCACAGCACGCCCATCCACTTTGTAGTGCTGACAAACAAAGGTATACAAAATGCTGAATAGAATCCTGTTTTCCATCGCTGTGCTCTCGTAAAGCAAATGCTAACAACCTTGGACTTCGAGTATAATGCTTTGACAATGAAAGTGTACAGTGTTTACAAGTCTGATTGCAAGTCAAAATTGCAGGCCTCATTCGTGATGGAACTATGAATTACATTTTTCTTCCAATGTGTAACCCCGTAATTGTTTGGGTAGACAAACGGATGAAAACGAATCTGGGGCTCTTCTCTACATTTCATGGGGATCAGATGGGCTACAAATTCAGATTACTTTGACAACATTGTGAGGTATGTTTATAAATATGTTTTATAATTTATATTTAATGTCACAAGCTGAAAAGAAGACAAAGTACTCATAAATATAAGTTTGTTATGGCGAGCTTATCTGTGAGTACATTTTGAAAAAATTTTCCTTTTGCACTTCTGAAATGTTTTCACAATTATAGCTAATGTATTCTTTTGGTTTGACATAAAGTAGACAGTGTTCCTCTCTCTGATTGTGTAATGTCATTTAGTTGATTGTTACTGCTCGGATTTGAACAATCTATTTTGCATGCGAGGTTTTATTATTTGACATTTTTTCCAGACATTTTTTTCCCACTGAAGAGAAAATGCTGACAGTTTCAGCTGTCACTTCAGCACCTCATCAGAGCTGTCACACTTCCTTGTGTGACTTGTCTAAGAAGAGCTGATCTGGTTGGAAAAATCTTTATTAAATTATATTGCTAACAATTTTATACTGTCTCCTAAAAAGTTACCATTTTTCCCTTGAAAGCGTGCGAGTATTTTTAAAAAACAGCCATTGTCTTGTAACATTTTCTGTGCAGGTGGTTTAGAGGGGGAGCGGGGAGGCTTCTGGGGTGGCTTTTATCATGAGATTTGCAATAAAAAATTTTTGCAATATAATTAGCTGCATAATTTTTTTCTCTAAAATCGATGGTAGCCAATTGAAATATCAAATTACTATTATAAATTACTATTGATGAAATCTGATACCAAAATATATGCTATGGAAGGGCAAACATGTTTTTCACTGAATTCTGTCCGCGCACCTCTACTGGACTTGGACAAAATGATTGACTTCAAGAAAAAAAATGTCGATACTATCCCATTGTGTCAATGCACATTGTATGGCTATTAAGAGATAAAACAACCCATGACAAGCTGCATTTGAACATCTGACAGGCCACATGCCCATTTTACTTTGTCAGCACTTTTCAGTACAAGTTTTCATCAGACCATCTTAATGGTGCCATATATTTAGTAAGTCATAAGAAGGCATTCATCATGTTGACAGCTCACTGTTTCTTCTGACAAACTTTTTCGACTATCATTTTCGATGTAAGCCTAGCGAACAGACGAGTGCTGATTCTGTATTCATCCTAGCCTAAAGGCATATTCACACTTCTCTGCTTTACAGCAGTTATTTTCTACTCCGGAGCTGTCTCTTCCTCATTTGGGCTACAATGACCATGTGGGACAGCTGCAGTCCAAACAAATGGTGCAAAGACCTTGCTGAGAGGCGGGTTCCTCTGAGTTTCCAAATCAGCCTGGAGCTCCATGTGGTAGAAGAAGGTGATCTGACAAGCTACGGTGCACAGAGCCAAGACAAAGCTGCGCAAGCTGTGACTGCCTTCAGTATTTTGGCATGGATATATTTAGTCATACAATACAAAATCAAGCCTGAAATGAACATGCTGAAAAGCAATCAGTGGATTGTTGAGCACAGACAGTTAATTACTTTGCTCAAATATGCAGCAAAACTCTACCACGTGAGCACATACTGTACAGTATCACCTTGGTTCTGTGTATTGTGTGATCGGGCGTAAAAGCAACTCTGTAGCTAATTGTGTCTTGGAGCTGGTGTGCTCACATCTCTGGAGATCTCATTATAAGATCTACAAGCTGCTCAGACACATATCAAGTCTACTCACTCTCACATTCCATCATCTTGTACAGCTACATATCAGTGCACTCCTTTGAACATCACTATGTATTATTGACAGAATGAAGCATGTATTGTTGATCAGGAAACAGCAACGTGCAAAGAGAGAGTTACACGCAAGTGTTCTGTAGCTCATATCTCCGCACATGAAATCGGTTTCAATCTATATTCTTAGCTTTGACACAAACTACATATTAATGTAGCCAAAGAATCACAATTAAGATCTCAACAAATTCATCGATAATTATTCAACTGAGTTGAATATTGTGTGTGCTGCTTTGATCTTTTTTTATTGTACTCATTTTTTCCCAGAGTAGGATTTTCTTTCGGCTATACAGTAATGTATATTATTTCCAAGTTGTACTACACAAAAACAATTCTATTTGCGGTACAAATAAATGTTAATATTGCTATTTCTGTGCTTAAAATTGGCATTTTGATAGTGTTCCTAATATTTCTATCCTAATATGGCCCCTGAAACCTAGAAAATTGCAGTGATGATTTGCATTATTTTCATCATTATTATTATTATTATTGGTTGAATCACCTCCCCAAATAAATCCCATTATATAATAATTCAAAGCAACTAATAGAGCATGGTGTCTTCTAAAACTTGATGTGGATTACTTCAATAGTTTCAATACTAAATGTTTAATCAGTGGTCTGACCCAGGAAGGGATAACTGTAGCTTTGACTTAGAAGCTTTTCTGTGACCAAGCTAACAACAGAATATACTTGTTTTCTGTCTCAAATCAATTATCTGAATTCAAATGCCATTTTTCCCTTCCAAGCCCCAACATCACGCATCACGTAAGATTGTCTTGCATGGCTCCTAACATTGAAACCTGCATCTTTGGGGTTTGTCTGTAGTTTCACATTCCCATCATTGCTCATCGATGGTAAGTTACATCAAGCTAAACATTTCTTTACTCTATTCTTTTTGTGCTCCCTGACTTTAGTGAAAGCATTTTGTGGAAATGCATTGCTCATTGCGATGCTTCAGATTATTTGCTACCTGCATGTACCCTCAACCAGGGCACTCTTCTTCATCTCACCCAAGGTCTACATGTCAACAACACTGTACCTACAAAATACATGATCAGAGTGCTTGCTAATGTCATTGAAATAAACACAGTAATGATGTACATGCTTGAAATTTAAAACAGAGTAATTTTTAAGTCTAAAACAGAACCTGTGACAAGCTCACAGTGAACTGTTTGATACAGGCTCATAAATACATGTTAAGGGCAGACGAGTTGCTGTGAAGTGTTCCCACATGAGGGAGGAGAAGCACTGCCTGAGTCGGTAATGAAATGCAGTTCAATTTTAGTGTCAAGGATTATTCGCTTTGCTGTTCGCGTCACTGTCAAAGGACCCTTGTGTGAGGCCGAGCGATCTGTTGTGCTTTTGCCAGACAGCATTCATTGAACAGCATCCAAGTAACCTCTGTAGAAGACAATAATTACCAAATCACTTTGATGAGATCATCTCAGGTAAAATACAGCAATCATATAATTTTCAGCATAGCTGACCTTGTGGTGACTGTTAGAGTTTCTGTATTTTTTTTACTGCTATTACAGTACACTAGGACATTCAATACAACAAAAATACATTAGAAGCAATTAGGAATTGTTGGATGTGTGCAGAACTGTCACTTTTTGCATTTTAACCACCAAAAGGACAAGATTAGGATTGAATATTTGAACACATTACAATCGAGCCAATATTTTTTACGTACAGTTCAGTCAAAACTACAAATGTCAACCCAATATACTGCCTAGTCAAGCTATGAGCAATTATCTTGGTTGTAAAGATGGCAAGAAGTGTTTGTCCCCATTTTTTTGTGTGTGGTGTAATAAGAAAACAGGCCCGACAGCAGGCTATGAGAAGGCAGGAAACTGAGCACCTTTTATTACTGGCTTGTGAAGGCCATTATTTATAATAGCACAGTAACATAGCAATACAACCTCATCCAAGTCTGTTGTCAAACAAAGCAAAAAAAGAAAAGAATTGCAAACAAAAAACAGTTGTGAGTGACATTGTCACATAAATCTTAATTTAATTAATTTAATTTTGTAAATCATGTGTAATGCAGTGATGTTTGTCAACGTACAGTGTATTTTATTTTTCACCTCTACCATTATGAGCTAAATGGAATGCAATTATATTATAATAATAATCAGCAACTTGATACAATAAAGCTGTAACTTTTGTTACATCAGCCTGACTGCCAAAGAGAACGAGAGTGCATTACTGCAGATGCAATCGAAATAGTCTAATTCTAGCTATCCCCATCACATGCTTGGAGAGAGAGAAATCAAATGTGACAGCGTTTCTGTCTCGCTTGAGATTAAATCTAATTTTGGGCAGCCATTAAATAGAAGTCAATCTCTGAGCAGAGCTAGTAAAAGTAACGGAGTAATATCCACCACCTATCTTATTCACAATTTTTTTTGTAACAATCAGCGTGCACGTTGCAGTGGCAGCTCAACTCAAAGATAGAGATAAAGATAGAGTCTTTGCATCACTGTTCCATCAGCATGAAACTGCTGAGGCAGGTCATGTGAAGGTGGTGAGAAAATGGAGGAGGCTAATTGAATTCTCAGACAAGCTTTGCTTTACCATACAATACGACGTGTTCATTGGCTGCCCTCCAGGCCTTTAATAACATGGATGAATGGAATCTATCAAACCATATCATGAGGTCGTAATAGGATATCCAGACATTTGTGCTATTTTATCAAACAAGCCAAATTAAAAGGTACATTTGAACCCAAACGTTTTTCTTAGAGAGCTTTCGAAACTCAGTGTTCAGTGGTTATTTTCAATATTTTGCTTTTGGAGACAGTGGTAAATTTGGACGTCTGACGTACAGTCAGATATCTTGGCTCAGGCCCTGCTGTGTGGTGTTTCTTTGCTCTCTATTAATGTGGGTGTCCTTGTGATATTTCTGCAGTTGTTTTATTGTTGTTGTTTTGTTTTATGATGCCTGCAGCTGGCTAGTGACCAGTTCAGGATGTAGTTTGCCCCTTGTCAACTGGGATGGGCTCCAGCACCCCCCCGATGCTGAACAGGCCAAGCAGTGTTGAGAATGAATGGATGAATGTTTTGTTTTATTTATCAAGTCCAGTTGCTCCAGTATCCAGGTTGTCAGTTATTTTCTTGTTTCAGACTGGAACAGGCCCCTGCTGCTGACCAACAATGAACTCATGAATTTAAAACTGATTTGTGAGAATGCTATAACAGCAGTCATTGGAAAAACATTTATAATTTGAAGTGTTTGCTGTGCTTAACGATTTTGTTCTGCTTAACTGTGCACCCTGGCTACCGATCTCCGTACCCCCCTGGACAGCCTCGCTTCACAAAGAAAGTTGCACTTCACAGACAATACCAGAAGACCCACTTGAAATATGGATTAACAGGGACAGGAGATTTCCACTCATGAAGCCCAGTATGCGGTGATGGGCTCTCCAATGAGTCAATGACGCTGTCAAAATTGATTTGTCAACACATGTAAGTGCCTTGAGAGTCTCATACTTGGTGGCAAATCTCATTGCTAAAGCCAAAAGATCTTTTAATCTCGATGAAGAAAAAAAAAATTGTTTATTGTTGTCACATTTTCAGTTCTCCCCCCCAAGTCGAACTACTGATGACCAGTACCGACAGTTCAGCACTAAAAAGTTGTATTATTATATATCTAAATAAAACAGACATTATTATTATTATTATTATTGTAATGGGATAATTCATATCTTGTATTGGATCCAATTGTACAAATAATGTGGTCAGTTTGAGAACACTCGTTTGATCTGAGGTAATGAATATCTTCCCTTCAGTCCTTCCAGTCTCTGTGGAGAAATCCTAAAGAAACATTGACTCATCTCAAGGTCAAACCACCTCCACAAATACTGTGATGACTCTCATCACTTGGGATGAATCAGCAAGTGGCAAGAAGGGATGTCGATAATCCAAAACGTTAATTGGTCTGGAATCTATAAATACACATTTGATCTGCACCTCCATTACATTGCATTGCATCAAAGTTACGTAAGTACTTCTGATTTAACATCCAGCTTGTTCTAGAAGTATTTCAAATTTATGACTATGCATTTATCCACTGTTCCGGTATATGTATACAAATCTGCACGTCCCGTCACTCATTGCAAATTGGATGCCACATCCAACTTTGGCCCTATTTGTCGAATTGTCCCGACAGTCTGTGCTGAGCAGTTGATGACTCAGCGAGATGACTGAATGAAGGGACCTTTGCAGCTCCACACATTATTCACACAAGTATACAAAAGGTCTCCTATACCTTTCATAAGTGCTGCCTGTTATTTCATGTGAGCAGCCAGTCTACACAGTTCATCGTCTCTACCAATATCACAAATTGTTGGCAAGACTTATCTTTGTACGTATTGTGGGTTGCTTGTGCTGCTGAACAATGTTCTTTTACCTGCAATATCATATTTATCTAAGTATTTCCCGTCATCAGGTGTGCCGGTATCATGGAATGAAAAATACCCCCGGTCTGTCGGAACGCCCAGCAAGACGCAACGCGGTTTCCCTAATTCACAAGCATGGTAAATGAGACTTTCATGTTATATGGTTTGGATCATCTGCTAGTTATTTCCCTCTCCGTACTGTCTTCCTTTCTGCCATTCTGTTCCAAGTTGGTTTGTTTGCTTTCTTGACTCTTTATATCAACAATAATCATGTATCATTTTCATGAGGCAAGTCAAGAGTTGCAGTATACTCAATGAGGATTCACAGACTTTACTGCCATGATTAGTAGTTTAATCAATACGGTGTGGTCGGAACTAAGTGCCATTAGAAGCTATAGTGTTAACAAATTGGAATAGCGCTTAGTTGTTTAACAGACATGTTGTAGAAAAGTCAAGCAGATTCACTTTCAGATTATTAAAAAAAAAACTTGAACTTTTAAGTACTCGGCCGGGGCACTCCATGCAATATGATTTATTGTTTTCGCATATTAGATGAAATTCAGATCCTTGGATGAAATCCTATTGTATTTAGAAGTTTTTGTTACACAGACAAATGTATCAAATATTCACATTACATTGAACAAGCAAACAATTGACATTTTTTTCTGTACAAGAAAAAATAAATAAAAGTTGAAAGCATTTTACAGACATTTTTCATGACAAATATGCAAAAAGGCAACAGCAATAAGTTGCGCTATTGTAGGAATTGTTTAATTGTTAAATTTACAAATACTATGTACATTACGGAGGATATAGGAATAGCAATCCAGTTGTCTGTTTTTTGTCGTACGGTGTCTGTTTGACACCATTTGTACGTTGACTAAAATGAAAAGTGAACAGATGTCTCATATCAGAATAGTCATGGAAATACTCTACACAAGTTAATTAGTTTTTCTTCAATGTTTGGAGCGTTGACACTGTCGTCGTTCATTGAGTTGTTGAAGAGGAAAGTGTCGTTAAGACTATAAATGCGTTTGCCTCACTCCTCTACTGTAATATTGTAGACAGGATATTGATTTGACCTAAGAGTTGCACTCATTTGCAAATATCTGTTCTGCTTGAGAGCGATAGACTCACTTGGCCCTCTTCGCACAACGATGAATACAAATGAGTGTTCTTTTATCTATCAAATAATCAGGCTTGCCTACTCAAATGCACGCAGCCGCTGATGCCCTTGATATCTGTGCGTGTATGCGTGTGTGTGTGCGTGTGTGTGCGTGTGCGTGCGTACGTGCGTGTTGTGGGGGCAAATAAAAGAGTGACAGAAAAGGCCAACTTTCAAGCCTCTTGCAGTTTATAAAATGTAATTTTCTAAGATCGGGACCATTGTTTGTCATATCACTTCAAAACAAACTGAACAATCGGTTGCTGGATTGCGGAAGTGGGCACGTCACTTAGTTTTGCTGGTTCGTCATTTGTCCGTCATCGACTATTTGTCGTCACTGCAAGCCGATCCAGTTTATTATCCTCACAAGTGTCTTGGGCATGCTGGAGCGTATCCCAGCAGGTTGTTTTGTAAAATTACAACAACAAAAAAAACAACCTGGATTTGAACACCCATTCTCAGAAGTGTAAAATATGGTGCTAAAGAGATGGATAGAACAGAACACTGAAGTTTGTATTCAAAGGTAAAGGGCTTTGTGAAAGGCATTGACTCATAGGAGCTTTGTGATAAAGCCAGCGGTGGCCTCTCTACATCAGCAGTGATTTATGGTTTGTTTGCATGAGAGCGAGAAGGTTAGCCTTTGATACGCTTGCACAATTGTGGCGCCAGGTGCTCTTGACTCAAATTGATTCTCTTATTTGTCTACTTGGCAAAACGCACTTGCTCAACCTTAGAGTTCAATTTAAATTTGAATCACGGCAGCAGGAAAGTAGGCATCTCTCCATTACTAATATTGTTTGTCAATTTTCAATCAAGGGCAATATTCCGATGTCCTCTCATATTCCAAATGCACATGTGTTACTACGTGGGATGCAAATTGCCCATTGGTAAATATGAATGTGAATACTTGTGTGTATATGCCTTACCAGTCCAGTGTGTATGTTGCCTCCCATCCAAAGTCAATTGGAGAGCCTGCAGCTCACTGTTGACCTTAATTGGGAAAAGCAGCATAAAAATGCATAGATGGAGGAATACTTTATTTCCCATCAAATCTTATATACGGGCGGACGGATCTTCAGATTTAAATCAGTAAATAGTAAAAGGCACTTATATAGTCCTTTTTTACGACCAATGGTGCCGAAAGTGCTTTACAATGTCTCACCCATTCACATGGTTTGGGGTTTGATTTGAAAGGCTTGCAGGGTAGGTTAATTGGACACTCTAAATTGTCCTTTGGTCTGATTATAGGTCTGAATGTTTCTACGTGTGCCTTGCGATTGGCTGGTAACCAGTTCATTATTTTTCCTTCACATAATACATACCTTTAAAAAACACATTGTGTCACTTACCATTGACTGAGAATGACACACAACCAATTACGGGTCAGCTTGAAAACATCACATGACCAAACCCCAAAAAAATGTTGGTGTTGTAAGATAATTTATCAACTAAAATGTCCCAACTTATTTAAAAGAATATCTTGGTGAGTCACAATGAAGCATGTGTCATTCATTCAAAATTAGTTTCTCAACTCATTTCTGAAAGTGAAATGAACATCAAATAACATTTCATAACCGTGATACATCTCATAAAAGTGCATTTGTCGTCATGGTGACAACTTTGAACGTGTTTCTTTTCTGAATGGACTGCCATTTACCAAAATGGTTCCACTTTGTGCCTTCATTGACTCAAGAGGAAGTCATAAGTGGCGTTTCAAAGCCAAGAGAGCATCAAATGAGGGCACATCTATGAGGAAAGTGTCATGTTTTTTTATGGCAAACCTACTTTCTCCTTCTTGCCAAATGAGGCAAGAGATAGAATGATGTCCATCATCTTCATCCTGTCTTGGCAATGTGCCTGTCTAAGCCAACCCCCATACACCAAATATCCCCCAGCATCCTGTGAAGAGGGAATGTACACCTGATTGATGGAGACCTGAAACACGCACACTCCAGTCATTCTTTTTGAAAGCGCTATCTCTGGTGAGAGACACCTCATAATTTATTCAGCTGTAAAGATGCTGTGCTATCCCAAAAGGCCTCATGACTCACAGAAAATATAGCGTTTTCCTTGTTGCTCTTTTTTTTCCCTCTTCCCCTTTAGGCATTCTCGAGAATAAGATTGAATGGCTTTCTTTTTACAGTTGCTTTTTGGAGAAGGCCTAACTGAGTCAGTAATGGCACTCAGCAATGTTGTGGATGAAGCTCTGCTCTTTGACCTGATGAGGAAAGCAACTGCAAATGTTCTGAGTAAAGTGGAGAGTATTTTTTTGTGAAAAGAAGTGTTTCCACAACAATATAGTGGAAATTACCAAAGGCCTTTTTTTTCTCTATTTGTAAATAAAAAAATAAGTTAGGAAAAATACTGATCTCCATCCACTTGCAAAGTATGTCATGCAGGAGATCTAATCAGAATTCTGCATAGGAAGCATCTTAAGTGAGTATAGTCTGTCCAAGCCACGGGTTAGCCATCTACAGTATTTCCTGGCTGCGGTTCAACATAAATGAACACAGAATGGGGAAGTCAAGTTGCTCAACCTACATGACACCTGAGGCATTATTAAAGCTTGGAAAGAGCAGAGGAGAGACCCATGCATTTATTTGGCTTTTGTGGGCTAACAGTTGAAGCCTTTGAAACAGGAACCAGATGATTGTCGGAAACTCTGTGGAATTTATAATGTGAAAAGAAAATGAGCTTATGAGTTAAGAATGTTTGATTCATGAAGCCATTTGCCTCCCTCACCTCACTCACCACGTTCCGCCTGAGTCACACATTAGGATATGTCAATTTGTTTTCTCCTCCTTGCGTTTTGGGCCTGGGTTAGATGAGATTGAAGACCTCTTTTGCACTTCCTTGCCTGCTGCAGACTTGCCTAATTGACATCCACATCTCTGCTGTCTTCAAGGTTATTCTCAACTCTACCTCAGCATACGGCAAATATGCTTTGTCTCAAGCGTTTTATTTCTGAGTTATCCCATTCAAGACCCTTTGTCCTCCTCAGCCTTGCTCCATTATCAACTATCTCATTCGTCATCTGCCTTCCTCCTTCACTTGGACAGTTTCGAACAAATATATCAATCTGTCCATGGTGCAGAGTCTGCATCCCAGAATTGTTTTTATTTTATTTTTTATTTCAATTTTTTTTAGCTAATTTAGTCATATCCAGGTGTCAATTTAATAATACTCAGGTTAGAATTGCTAAGCCAGCTAATAAAGCTTTTATGACGGAGCCTGTTTGAAGGTAGGATGAATTAATTTAAACACAATGTCAATGAAAACTTCCAAACTTGTTTTGACATTACAACAAAGTGGAAGTATACCAGTTTCATAGATGGATTGCGATTGAACTCCACTGTATAAATAGCTTTTAACTATTTAACTCATGTCAGGGTGAATGGTAATGCGTTGCCTTTTAATGAGAGGGTCCTCGGGGACATTTGTGTAATTTTTATGAGAGAATTCTCAAAGCCAAAGTTTGCTTTCAAGCCTTCTCTCTACATTTTCAGGTGTATGCTCTTCAAAAAGAAGTCATTCGATGTAACGTTCAGATGCAATTCCAATTGTCGGATCATAAAACATGACCTTCATGTTGTTCTTTTTTTAGTCAGCCCCCTGAAACAGAAATACTGCATATTATGATTTGACATTTATTTATTTTATTAAATGACATTTAATGATGAAAAGAAGGTGGAAACATTTCACAATGAAAACTGTTGAGAAGATCACTTGAAGACTTGCACAATGCAAGAGCTAAGACAAGAGCAGGCAAAATTCTTTCCAACCCTCGACATTCTGGTCATAACCACTACTAGCGCCTTCCCTCAGGTAAATGCTATTGAACTACATACGTACACAAAAACCAGCAGACATTCCAATCCTGTCTTTCCTCTTTCTCAGAAAATCCAGAAAATTGACAGCCTGCAATATTTGCTTCTCACATATTTTTTTCAATATTTAAGAAAAAAAACGGGTTTTTTGGGGGGGGGGAGAGCTAACCCATATCAAAGTTTTATCAGTGTTTTCAGATTTTTTATCAAAAATACGTTCAATAGGTGATAATATATGCGATTATATGCAGCTTTTTGCTCAATGCAGGCTGGGCCAGTTCATATCCCACGTCCCACTGGCGTCTCACTGTATTCTATAGTTTTGAGTTGTAATGTCACCAATGGATGGCTTAGATGTGCTAATACTGCCCTGTTCTACAACCCCTGACAAAATCACCTGTTTCGGAGGATGTTCATTCAGATGTTTCATTTTGTAGTAAAAAAAAGAAAAAAAAGCAGATCACAGACATGACACAAAACAAAGCCATGTCAAGTGACAACTTTCTGGCTTCAAGAGACATTAAATGAAAGCAAGGAAAACTAATGTGGTTGTCAGTACTGTTACATTTTTAGACCAAATCTGAAAAGGAGATTCCCACATCTGTGGTGCCTTCTGAAGGATTCTTATTTTCCCCCAGATGTGTTTTTTTCCTTGCCCTCCTGAGAGTTAATACCAGGGGATGTCATACACATTATAAACTGTGTGAATGTGAAGCCCTTTGAGACTTTTTTGTGATTAAGGGGTTTATAAATAAATTTGATGTGACTTGACTTGGCAGCTAAACAGCATTTTATAGGCAAAAGGGTGGAATGCATTATAGTGGAGGTGTGATGCTGAATGTCATTTATGTAACAATTAGAATTAATCTTAAATTTACCGTTGTTTTGATTGAGGAAGTATGTTGAGAATGAAAGAAAATCACAAAACAGAGCCACAGGTTATGAAAAAAAAATGTAGGCGAAAAAGCCAATTAAATAACTAATGCCATGAAAAACTGCTACTTTTAATGAGGATTATGGCCACGCCCTCCCCCCCTCTCTTCATGTTTTGGTGTGTCACAAGAAGGAATCATCACAATTCGTCCGTTCAAAATCATTGTAAATACATTGTAAATAATGTCAAAATAATGGGGATCACCAAGCCCCTTATTGTATGTCGACCTCTCTACTAAAACCACGTCACAACATTCCAAAACAATTAGTCCTTTCATGGCTGACTTAAAATCACAAGAAAAGAGAAGCATATGTGCAGCTAAGGTGCCATTTCTGTCACGTCTGTCTCTTCTCTTTCATAAGTCACCAAGATACTCAACCATAACGCGTTTTGAGGGGCTTTTTGTAAGCTAAATTGTTAATAGGTGCTTTATATATTCACTTTAAATCTGTAAGGGTTAATTTGACATACAATTCCCCCTGAAGTGACTTTTTTTCTCTGCCGCCTATCCAAAAAGGAGGCATTTCAAGCGGCCACACTCTGAGTATTAGTTTGACCCGTATCTACAGTGTCCTCCTCCTCCTCAGTGAAAGCTCTTTGATTAAGATTGACCATTTTCAGCAGCATCCACCATGTTAAATCTGCTGTAAAGACAGATAAGGAGGGGTGAAGGCTGCCTGTCAGAGCGAGAGATGATCCAAAATATCATAAAATGAAATACCCCTTGTGACTTCTCAAAAGTGGTGGGAAAAAAACAAATTGATGCCTCTAAACCTGAGTAAAACGAAAGGTGTTTATAGCCAGAGGAGAGCAATCAATCTGTCATTTGTCAGATGATGGAGCATTACAGTCACACATTCACATACCTCATCCTACAGTTCACCTTGGCACTTGATCCGCTAATGCTTCAAAGGAGAATAACGCCAAGGACACGAACAAGAACGATAACATGAGAGGGGAACTGTGGCTGCACAACAGGCCCCTTCCGCTCCCTGCTGAAGTATTTTTTACTTTAAGAAAGCCTGCCGGTTCATGAAGTTATTCTGGCATTAACCAATTTGTTAGATAGATAAAGGCCAAGAAAGCTTTCTGACCATTGACCTACGACTGTTTATATCAGAACCTTCTTTTCTTCATCACAGTCAGATAACAACTCGGTTGACCCAACCATCTACCATAATAATAATAATAATAATAAATGAATGAATGAAATTAAAATAAAATAAAGAATTACAGAGACAAAACTCAAAGCTTCAATGACACATTTTTATGGAATAATGAGAGAACATTAACCATTAAAGATTTACCAAAGTGATGATAAGGCAAAGGTTTGGAGTTAAAAAAAATTTACCTGCTTATAGTTCCAAACATGGAAGCCATCTGTGAAACTCACTGGAGGTATGTCATGATTTGGCTTACATGGTTTACTGGAGCGTATGTCAGCATACGTCTGGCGTACACCCCGAACTGCCAAGTGCAGGGCGTATATAGACAAACACTCATAAATTCAGGATAATTTCTCAAATAAAATTAGGTTAAAGAAGGTCCTTAGTGGTTTTAGTTTGAAGTTGAGCTCCAGACAGTAGTGCTTTGAAATAGCCTTGGGTGTCCTTTAAAGTCTGGTACTGATCCCAAATGCCATCTGTTCAGTGGATTCATTTCTAAATTCTGCTTAGGTTGAAACTCATTAGAAATGTATCTAAAGTTGATGAAGCCTCAGGGAATGAGTAGCTTGCGGGTTTGAAAAAGTGAACAAACAATCTTGTCTTTTCTTTGACAATGCTGAAAGTCATCATCATCACTAAAACTGAGGACATATGAAATAATCTGTCAGTTCAAAGGCAAAATGAAAACAACCTAATCCTTAAACCCTCTACTCTCAGCAAACAATTTCCCAAATGCCCTTGATGGGTCAAAAAATACGTTAGAATTTCTGTTTTGACGTGACAGTCTTGGCTTCCATGTGAACTCAATCACTTCAGGAGCTTATGAAAGTGTACTTCCTAAATTACATGCGTGATTACAAGCAATTGCCACCCCGTTGACCTTTTGAATGTGTAATCACGGTTTGTATGAATCTATTCTCTACAGCTCTGCACACTTGGCCACTGGGAGATATATCAATGCAAAAGAACAAATGAGCCTGTTATACCAGTCCAGAATCCTTTAAATCTGAGAGGTATGGGGTTGTCTGGAAAATCAAAGATTACTGATTCAACACCGGCATCCTTGAGCACCCAAAGGACAAGAGCAAATACTCTTGATGCTCCGTCATCATTGTTTTATAGTGCATGTGTGTGTGTGTGTGTGTGTGTGTGTGTGTGTGTGCGCGCGTGTATAAGCTCTTTGAGACTTTACTTTGAATGTGGAGAATGGACAAGCGACAGCTCAGGCTGACTTTAAATGTGACTGCATTATGTTGGTACAAACTCCAGCAAACCCTGTTCTCACAGGAAGAGGGCTGCTCATAGATAATGTATTTTTAAGTTGTTGTTTTTTTTTTAATTTTTGAAAATGACATGCCCAAGCAATAATTTTGAGTAACATATAGGATTTATGTAGCAAAGTACTATATAGTTGAGAATGGACATATTAAATTGGTGCTTGAAGTCAACGCAAAGCCAAATCAGTTAACAAACATGCAGAACAACGAGTTGGACAGGAATACAGAGCAGAACTCTAAAGGTCAAACACAATTTTCTCCAGAACACTGGTCTCTGACCTTTTGCAGCAACATTCCCAATGGGAAAAGTGGAAGTAAAAAAGATCCAACTCAATTTGTGGCCAACTCTGTTGTATGAGCTTGACCTTAGACCTGGTTCCTCTGTATATTTATTTATGTATCACACAGTGTATGAGATGGAATAGAAATTCTACTCAAACAATGAGTGTTTTAGTTGTGTGTGTAGTGGTTCTCCTGAGTGTTGCTGTTTCATACTGTATCTAGGCTTGTGTATCATCATAAAAAGCCACGCAGAGAGATGTTGAACGTTAGGGTTTAGAGCAGCCCATAATTCTTGAAACCACAGTGACACATCATGAGGAGTAGGAGGTAGAAGAGAGAGCTCATCTAGGCTGCCAGCCAACATCCCCAAGGCAACATTGAACGCTGATGGACTCAATAAGCTGGGACTTGGGGCTCAACACCCCACTGACGGAGTTCCACTGCTTTGGAGGAAAAATAAACCTTGCTGACACCATCCAAATCCATTCTGCTTCACAAATTTGTGGTGTAAACCAGGTTGACTTAAAGTGCGGATGACGTACCCTAAATGTGTATAAGTCACAATGCGTCGTAATCCATCACCAATCTAAAATAGTGCAGTAGAAATATCATTTTTAAGGTAAATATTGGTTTTAAAAAACATTCAGGAAATAGATAAAAGACAATTATATGAAAAACTGTTAGTACAACACAAAGTGACACATAATGTGTCTGGCAATGTACACTTTACACATAGATGAAGTGAAGATGTTAATTAAGTGATATGACATCCTCCATGAGTAAAAACACAATTCATTACGGTGGTTGCTTTTTTTCTACACAATCTGGAGGACAGCAGGACTTGTCAGGTAATGAAAACTGAACTTGGCTTAGCCGTACTGTGGCCAAAGTGAGCCGAGACTCATTTGCATGAGACAAAACAAGCAGTTCAACAAGACATAAAAAGTGGATGTTAAGTGTGCTCTTATTCTTTATTCTTTGTGTGTTTTGACAGAAAAATAGGGATGCTTTGCAAAGCCTTCACTGCAGCCACCTACACTTTTTACTGCCTCCAGTTTTGTAATCTGTAAGTGAAAACCACTTAATTATGATGAGAGGACTAGCTGAGAAAACATGTTCAATCTAAATTAGTGTTTGGGAGTTAATAAAGCATTTAAAAATTATGCCATACTTGAACGTATTCTAATCTAAAAAAATAAATAATGTATAATTATCGCATCATCTAATCTTATGCTTGTCTACTGAGTCAACATTTTTCCTTTTGTATACATGTTGGGTCACATGTGAAAATGTGAAATGATTTATCTTGGTCTCATTTTCTTATATCATAGCCACAACTGTAAATTTATTTTCCAGGTTTTATTAGGATCCAGGTAAATGATTGTTTTGTTTCAAATATGTTGTGGTGCTGTTCATCATAGGACAAATACATCTGGTCCCAACTATATATTGGACTTAATCATGAATTTACCCTCTCCACGGAAGGGAGAGACTTTAATCAGCCAAAGAAAATGTCTCTGGATCTCTAGGGGTCCAATGAAAAGGAATGTGTGAAGGCAAGGGTGAATGGGTAGGTCAGGGTCAGGCTTTCAGTCAGTGACAGTGATGGGCCTTTTTCCATTTACTAGGTTGGATTCAATAGAGGTAATTTTTGACTGGAATGTCCTGCCACAGCCTCTAACGCACTGTCACCCAAACTGAGAGATAATGAAGAAAACCAATAGGTGATGGTGATTGATTCAAAATAAACACGAGTGATAATCATTACCAAGCTGTACTGCCTACACCCACCGGCTGCTTACCCCACACTGAAGTGGGTGCACTCACTCTGCCTATGTGTAATTTATGACTAAAGTGTCACTTTAAAAATGATTCGCCATGGATGAGGGAGTCCATTTCATAAGAAAAATAGAAATATTCATCCCTGTAAAGAAAAACAAAATTCCTCTAGGGTTCTGCGCGCTTTTCTCGACAAGTTGATTGATCTGAGGGATGCCGTAAAAGCTATGAGCAGTGTTGCATTCAAATGGCTGTGAATGACAGATGAAATGAATAGAATATTTTTAGGCCACTATTATTGCACAGAATTGGAATGCATTATACAAAGGCATTGTTTGACAGTTGGGACGTTCATGTGCTTGTGTGCACGGCAATATTGCCCCCACAATTGGAACTAAAACTGTAATGCAGCTCTCAGACTAGTTTTGTTCTTTTTCCTCTTATGCAGTTCAAATAAATGTCAGTTACAGTTATCAAGTCAGGGTTCATCTGTTTTTGTTTTTTCTGTTGTCATGTTGTGATAAAACTACAGAATGCCATCCAAACTGTGCTGTTGGCTGTATTGTATTTATATCCTGCAAGGTCACAGGACCCAATTTTTTTCTGGATTTGTTGAAAGTTGACAAATGTTTTATTTGCAAAAGATTATTACATATTCATTCACTGGATTGTTGAGACACTTGCAAAAAAAAAATTAAAAAACAGTAGCATTATGTATTCAAGTAAATACATTTATTTCAACCTCGAACAGTAAAAACTTAGTTATCTAAGTGGTTACCAAGGCAACACAGCAGCAAAGAAATGTAATGATTAATAATGAATATCTGGATATCTGGCAGATCATAGCTCAACAGCAAAGGAGTCACGGTGAAAGATTTCCTTTGCACTTCATGTGCATACGAATATATTTCTTTGCATTGTCAATGTCAGAAAACAATGCGGATGTATTGTCAATACTTCAAAAACTTTCCAAGATTATTTCTTTTTAATTTATTTTACTGGGAGAGGAGCACATCCCCGCTACAGATTTTATATCAGCAAGAGGATTGTAAAAATTGATGGTGATTGAGCTTTCCAAATTCAGAATCAGTTTTATTTAATGCATAGGTAATGCTGAAGACAGCAGTAAATTGATGCATGTCGAGTTCCAATCGAAGGGGACGTCATTTTCACCAACAATGTAAGCAATCCTCTCGAATAGTAAAGCTCCAGCAGGCCCCACTTTATATGTTTACTGAATGTAT